>NC_081350.1:8010880-8076962 GCF_029784015.1 Lycium ferocissimum
AGGATTATGAAAACCTTCAATCAAATAAGTACTTTAACCAATTGAAATCATCTAAAATACATACTCTTTTAAAATCCACAAACGACTCAACTGACATCACTTTGTCGACATCTCAACAAACATACCATGAGGACACTTTTTGCGAAAGTCTCTAAGAAGTAAAAAGCCCATATTATGAGTCGAGACGACATACCCATAATCATACATATCTATACATGACTCGGCCAATACAGCCTAAAATGAGGTGGAACTTCCCAATCCTAGCCCGACGTCCAAGCATCCTAGCTATACATTTAACATGCCAAACAATGGGGCCGCAAGCATGAACGTGGATTGACGTCCCCGGGAAAAAAGGACGTCAGTACGGACAATGTACCGAGTATGTAAGGTGGTAACAAGTCATAATCATAATTTGACTTAGGAGAGAAGAAATCACAATCTAACTCGATACCGACCTTACCTTTGAAAAAAAAAACATAAATGGGCAAACAAGGTCTCAAAACAATATTTAAGTAAATAATGCAATCCAACACACATACCTTCCGACATGTTAAGAATGGTCCCCGGACAGCCGCTTCCGCATAATAATGATGGCCCCTTTGCGGCCGCTTCCGGCTTAATAATAATAGCCCGCTTGGCAACCGGCCTTCGACTTAATATCACCATCATATCAACGCAAACTCAATCCACAAATATCAATTTCAATTCATATCATAAGTCACTAATCAAGTCATCACAATCCAGTTATTAGCCGTAGTCTTTCATAAGAAGTTATCAAATTTGTATCTCACTAGACTTAGGAAGACATACTTCCAGGTTTGAGGGTAGAATTGTTATGAAATTCTTACTACTTATATTCTACGTAATTTCATCTTATTGCCCTACCCAAAGAATAAATGATCATATCAATACAAAGGGATGATACTATGGATTGTAAACATAAATCGTAAATGAAATGAAGTAGTAAAATCTCGCACCCCTTTCGGAGTGGTTTTGAAAATCAAAATTTATGTTTCCTTTAGTATAAAACTCATTTCCTCGAAATCATTAGTAAAACCATATACACAACTCAACTTGGCACCTTATGGGTGTTCCCTTCGGAACAGAATAGGAGTACAATATCAATAAGCCATCACAAGAAATATTTAGACCTTACTCGTCTAAGAATGGAATCATATGGAGTACATATAGAACGAATATTAACAAGGATCATGCCAAAGGAAGAAAGGTTTGCCTTACATACCTTTGCCGCTTTCCAGCTAACCACAGTCCATCTTCGGGTCACGCTAATCTATCAACAATATCAATTTACCAACAATCAATCTAATATATATCTTTATAATCAATCCCTTAAACTTATCTCTATTTCTAACGGAATTTCGACAGCATTTCCTTTGTAAACTGGACAACCCCAAAAATCCAATTCAACTAAATTATCAACAATCAATATACATCATAACTCAGATATGTCCATCCATTTAACTCACTAAAACATCCCCACTTTCATAAACTTCCCAAAAATGCCAAACGAGCTTTTAACATTATTTCCTCCGTTCTAATCCGGTAAAACTCTAAATGAACACTTTAATAACATAAAAGGAACCTTATACGTACCTTAGAAGCAGCTCAACCATGAAATATCATCCCCCAAGCTCAATAATTAGCTTAAAATGACGACGACAACTCGTACTACACTTTATCCTTCACGAGCCTCGCGATTCGGGGCCTCGAACTTGATCGAACCCTTGTTTTACCTCTCTAAACTCCCCTCACTCTCTCTCTACCATGTTCTAGACTTTTTGGTATGAAATGAGGATGATAAGGGTTAAAACCTCCCTTAAATAGCAAGGCAAGTGGGCCTGACCCGACTTGGAGTTGGGTTGGGCCGAGCCCACTGCCCAGCTTGACCTTTCTGTCTTAAAACATCCATAACTTTTTATCCCTATGCCGTGTGAAGGCCCACGGCCTATGGTTGGAAATATAATTCAATTATCTACAACTTTCATTTTTGGAGTTTTCCCAAATTACCAAACAATGATGGGATTATGGTCTCCCGAAGTCAGATCACCCGAAAACGTAACTTAAAAACATCTTTTTGGAGGGCTTACACTTGAATTTGGCTCAAGGATCCTTCTTGAGTTGTGTTTAACTTCACATATATTGTCCATATAACTTGTCATATGTCCTTTATAAAAACCCCATCATGTGGGCCCCACCTCAGCTTACGGTTACGAGGGCTATATATCTTTTTACGTATCATTCCAATCATACTATACGAATTCCAAATATCATACTCATGCTATCCTCATGCTAATACAATAGAATTTCATCCTTTATACTTGTAATATTTGCTCCTCCTTGAGCTCACATTAAGTCGTCTGCAGCCTTAGTAAAGCAAAATTTTCTAGGGTGTAACAGGTCTATTACTAATACTAGAGTTTTTTCTTCATGTAAATTAAATTGACACAGATTAAAACTGGGTAAAAGCTATAAATTTTTAGCCCGCAAAATCTATCACGAGAACCTACGTTTTAAAATTTGTTTCCTCATAATGTGATTATTACATAGGAGACTATCAATAAATGACATCATTAGCAGATTAGGTTTTACCTCCCTAAATACTGCTCATGTTGTAGGTCCTCAAAACAGAAACTATCAAGCATATTTTTGAAGAAAGTGAAGGGTTTCAGCCTCTAAACTATTATGAAATCTTGAGATCAAGGCCACTGTGGGTGATTAGGCAAACTTTTTTGAATTAGAGGTTTATTAATACAAATAATGCTTTCGGCTAATTTATTTTGATGTCTTCCTAGTGTAATATGCTGGAAAATCAGAAAAAGAAGGAGGTATACTAGGAGATCCACCATTTGTTTTGTCTCCTCCCTCCTATTATTAACTAGAAACTGTTGTTCTATTTTCTAGAAAATATCAAGTGTACACTAAATATTATCCAAGTCAATTGTCTCTTCATCAAGAGTGAGCTTGCTATGGAGGTTTGGAACCATTTTGATCGCCTTTTCAATAGTTGATCCTTCAAAACGGATTGTTCTCATAAGAAAAGAGATTACTTATGCAACTACTAGTGAGTGGTGAATTCCCCACCCCCCCCCCCCCCCCCCCCCCCTTTTTTTTTCTTTTTCTAAGTACGTATCTCTTGGATTCGGACTTAAATCACTTGATGGAATCTTGAAACTCTACACTGATGATTTCAACAAAGTCAATCTATGACAGGAAGTGGTGGAATCTTGAGAGATCACAATAGAGTAGTAGTCATGGCTTTTTCTAACCTTTTTGGGGCGTGTTATAATAATATGGTTGAAGTCAAAGCTATTCTTTTTTATGTTTAATGGTGTTTAGACATTAACCACAAGGAAGTTCAGATTGAATCAGAATCGCAAATAATAGTAGTGTAATCAACATACTTTCTTCTGCAGCTTGACCTAAATGATACTTAGATAATGCCACGCAGAAGTCCAGACTGGATTAGACTCACAAATACTAGTTTATGCAATCAACATGCTCTCTTCTGCCCCTTGCAGATAGAACAGATTGAAATGCGAAAAAGTTACAATCACACCTCTCTTGCACTTTGTCACGCCTCAAACCATGGCCTAGGCGTAACACGACACTCGGTGCCTTACTGCATATGATCGAGCAAACCACATGGCTTGCTGAATCAACTCGGGGCATGAACTGATGCAGAATATACTTTAAAACATGGATAGTCTGAATAACATGAGTGATCATACTACTGAAAAATACTGTCTGAACATGACGTGGAAATAATCTGAAAATATAATAAGTTCTAAGCCAATATTTGCTACATGATTCTGAACATCTGACATGACATACTGAACTAGTCTATGAAACCTCGATACGAGTCGATCGTTAAATCGTTTACGGGACAAGGTCCCCGTCATACCTTGACTGCATAACTAAAATGAAATAAATAAAGATAACACCCCGAATGAAATGGGGCTCACCAATAGCTGATACAAGCAATAGTCCTAGCGAGCAGATCCGTCGTCCTGTAAATCAATCCCTGCATTGTGAAATGCAGGCCCCCAGGCAATAAAAGAGAACGTCAGTACATAGGAATTGTACTGATATGTAATGCAACTGTATGAAATAAACATGGCACATGGAATAATAGAACTGAAATTGAAATTGTATTTGTAAACTGAACACGAACATGAACATCATCTGACATGAATATATATGTATAACATGAGTAAAACATTTTAAGTGGGAGAGCCTTAGTATAACCGACATGTAACCACCATGTGAGCACGTGGCGTCTGATCTCTGCCCGATCAGCTAAGCCATCTTGTACATTGTTGGGGTACAAGACATGAGCATGACATGAATGGATCCAATAACCCGCAATGGGTAACATGAAGGAATCGTCATGACTGAGCAGAGCGATTCTTATCCTACGTTGGCATACATAGTTTTAGGTTATCTAAGCATTCTCGGTAATTTGTGCAACTCCCGAAAACATGAACATGGATATAATTGGCCTTGGTTTTCATGACGTGACTTGTAAACATGATTCATAAGTAATATGTATAGCATGAACATGGATACATAGTATAACTTGTATGAAAACATGGAAGCATGTAGAATTTTATAAAAATAGGCATAATAATTCATATCTTGCATTTAAGAACCCATGGGATTCAAGACATGAGTATTCATGGATTACGAATAGATTCTCAACAACCAAAATGGAATATTAAGAATACAATAACGAATTAGTAATACAAACATGGTATAGCATGATACTTGTAACTTAGGGTTATCATGAATTATAATAGAAATCCTAGGTTTATGGAACTTCGTGCTTTCATGAATGAACGTCGCTTGGGGAAGAACAATGATGTTCCCACCCGTAAATAGAAACCCTACATACCTTAACTGTTCCAAAACTTGTAACAATGGTCAGAACTTGGAGAAAAAATCCAAAAGCTTGAACCTTGAGATAGGTTTTCTTGAAAACCCTAGGTTAGAAACAATGAATTTCTATTTAGGATTCATGGATATACGTTAGAATTCACTTGGAATGTTTGGAATACTTACCTTGGTGTATTAGAATGGTAGGAGGAAAGAACCTTCGTGCTAGGGCTTGAAACGATGAAAAATAGAATAAAAGACTAAAAACGTGTATTTATACTGTTCCCCGCATCGGCCATTGTACGGGCACCAAATACGGTCCGTATATAATTATACGATCACAAGTACGGTTCGTACTTCAATGTATGGTCCGTATAATCTGTCGTATTTCAATTGGCAATTTTCAGAAACTAAGATTTTTCCCATGAGATATATGGACAGGAAGTATGGCCCGTACTTAGATATACGATCACAAATACGGCCCGTACTTAGAAGTACAGTCCGTATAATTTAGGCATATTTTACTCGGCAAATTCCAGTAGCTCAAGATTTTCCCATGCGTCGATACAACCCAAAGGTACGGTTCGTATTTATTTATGCGATCAACTGTATGGCCCGTATAACTGGGCGTATAACTGATACTTCACTTAACTTAAACGAATTTAATTTTAAGACTTCCCGTCTGGTTTTCTAAGTCCTAAATCATGAACATAACTTAGTTTGAAGGTACAAGTTGTTACACACTTTCATTTTCAACAAATTCCAATCATAGTAATTAAAAAATATTTTTTTTTTGTTTAGATTTTTGGATGTTGTATATTATTGATAACTTTTATAGTTATTTTTGGTAGCGTGACCTAATGGCTAATTGTTGGTAAGTCGTGTTTGTTTGTGGCTATTTCTATAGTTCCTTTTATACTCCCTTCGGTCTATTTTTAAGAAGGATGACAAGTAAAGTGGACTGGAAGGAGTATATTTTCTTTCAACAAACTAAATCAAGAGATTTATGCAAATACTCAATAAACGACAATGATTTTTCCTCGATGCAAGAGGGTAAAAAATGTTCTTAAATTATGTAAAATTGAACAAAAATACCCTTCGTTAATAGTCTGGTCTAAAATTACCCCTGTTGTAAATAGTTTGGTCCAAAAATACCCCTATCGTTAATGGTTTGTTCCAAAAATGCAAACTATTAATGGAAGGCAGTTTTTTTCAATTTGACATGATTTAAGTAGGGCTGGGCATAAATATTGAAAATCGAAAAACCGGACCGAACCGAACTTCAAGAAATCGAAACCGAAAGAACCGAACCGAACTAGTTGGGTTCGGTGTTTGGTGTTCACCTTCAAAAAACCGAAACCGAAATAGCCAAACCGAACTTTGATGAAACCGAACCGAATAACCGAAATTTATACATTACGCAAAAAAAATTAAAATAGTCCAGACCCATTAAGTTTAAGCCCAAAAAAATCCAATTGTAATAAGCTTTATTTTGCTTTTGTATCCCTAATTTTTCACTTCAGTTGAAAAAATCAAATATCCTTAACAAAGAAAGGTGACTAGGATGTGTCTTTAGGATTAATGTATGTCCTTTATGTGTTTTCTTAATTATTCTTACTGTATGTATATAACACCTAGTAATTCTATATTATGGTTATGGTTTTCTGTTCTTGTGTATCCTGTTTATTTGATTTTGATTTTAATTTATTAGTTTTATGTTTTGTTGCTTTTGAGAATATGAATTAGTGTAAAGGGAATCACTTCTATTATCATATTAAAAAAATCGAATTAAAAAAATCGAAACCGAACCGAACCGAACTTCAAAAAACCGAAACCGAAAGAACTGAACCGAACTAGTTGGGTTCAGTATTCGGTGTCCACCTTCAAAAAATCGAAACCGAAATAACTAAATCGAAATTTGATAAAATCGAACCGAAAAACCGAACCCCAATCGTAGATTTAAGGACTTTTCTTTTTCCGTTTCCTGGATGACACAACCCCGTTTGACTTTGATGACGCAGTAAAGTCCAATAATCCCACGATAGACAAAACGCTGTCGTTCCAAGGGGGGTAAGAAAATAGAAACCGGTCAGATAGGTTCACTTTCCGAACGCCAATGCGCATCCACGCTATCTGAATCGTGAACCATGGGAGAACCACCTTCAGCCAATGACGGCGTAAAGAGGTTTCCGATGGCGGCGCAACCTGAGATTATGAGAGCTGCCGAGAAAGATGATCAGTATGCTTCCTTTGTATATGAAGCTTGCCGTGATGCTTTTCGTCACCTCTTCGGTCTCTCCTTTACTACCTCTCTCTTTTTCTTCATTAATAACTAACGGATACATCTTTCTGAAATCTGAAAGTTTTCAGGTACGAGAGTTGCTGTAGCTTACCAGAATGAGGTAATCTTTTTTCTTTGCTTACCTCATATTGTTCTCTTGCCCTTTCCAATAAATTCAATCAACTACTCCCTCCGTCCCATTTTAAGTGTCCATTTAGCTCATTTCATGCCCATTAAGAATAACAACAACTACAAGGCGTAGTTTACTGAGTTATCCCTATTTATTACTCCATTCGTCCCCACTTATATGAGCGTGTTTGACTTGACACGTAGTTTAAGAAAGTAAGCAAGACTTTTGGAACTTGTGGTCTAAAATATATTTGTGTGGATGTAAATCATTTCATTAAGAGTAAAGTGGGTTTTTGAAATTCAATTGTTACTAAATATAGAAGGTGTCAATCTTTTTGTGACTGACTAAAAAAGAAATAATGTCATATGAATTTGGACGGAGGGAGTAGATTTTTTTTTGAGCACTATTAAGAAGAAGTAGTTCTTTAATAGCACAGTATAATTGGAAAAAATTACTATTTTCTGTCTTGAAATCCTAAAGTACAATTATTTTGGGACAACTTTTTTGTTTGCTAAAGTAACACTTATTTTGGGACGGAGGGAGTATGTCTAATTTTTAACTAGCTAAGATTTCTTTCCATTTGCCTTAACCTTGGTGGGCAATAATCCAGTGTTGTCCTGGTGGGAGAATGCAAGTACTCGGATACGGTACGAGTGGGAGAGTGAAATTTCTCAATAAAATAGTCAACTTGCACTGCAAGCTAGCCGTGACAATAATTTTACGGGGAAAAGGAAAATGAATAGACTAAATGGGAAAAGGAATGCTCCATAAGAAAGGGGTACTTGCTTCTGTGTTGCGCACCGAGTTGTTAACTCCATTACACTATGTGCAGTGTGAAATAAAGAAAGAAAAAAGATTTCATTTTTATTTGAGTTTTGTTTCTAAAGAGTTGAGAAACAAAGTTCTTTTATTTTTGATTTTTTGTTATTGTTGATAGTGGATAAGGGACCTTGTATGTAACTTAAATTTGTTTTCTCTGATTGATTACTCTCTTTAGTAAAGTGAACTTCATTGCAAAATCCATTTGGCAAGTGATGTTTTTTTTCTTCTGATCCTCTTTTGGCTGGGGTATGCCCTGGTGGTTAGAGTTTGGTGTTTTGTGTGGCATCCTCGTAACCTTAGGATATCAAAGAAATAAAAGGAAACTACAAGTGACACTCGGAAAATGACCGTAGGTATTAGTTAGAAGAAAACTGTGTGCACTCCTTTTATGTTGGTTAGGAGTTTCGATTAAAAGAAGAGAAAATGATTAGAATGATCTGGCATTACGAGAACAATGTGATTTAGTGCAAGAGCACCTTACTTATCTCGAGGGCTCATGATGAAGATGATTGAGAATGTTATCACTTAGTGGTTATTCATAATTCTGCTCTTTGCTGTAAAATTGGACAGGAAAGAAGAATTATATTTTTCTCTTCCAACCGTGCTTAACACCAAAACTAATTGTATTCGCTGTCTCTTCTCTTTTACCCTTTCCTTTTCTTTTGTGGAGCCAAATACACATGAGATAGCCTGTGGATCTTACTTGTGAAGCCCTAACAGTTCTAATTTTTTAAGTTGTTAACCTAGAACCTATACCGGAAGGATAGTCATTACTTCCTAATACTAGAATTGGTGCATTTCTTATTTCAGGCAAAACTCTTAGGGCAAATGCTCTATTATATGCTGACAACAGGTGCAGGGAAGCAAACATTAGGAGAAGAATATTGTGACATCACTCAGGTTGAAGGAATATATGCTTTTCCCTTTCTGCCTCGTGACCAAGTGTCTTGAGCCATTTGGCTTTTCTACTGTCTTGGATTTTGTCTATACTCATGTTCACTACTCCCTCCCTTCTAATTTATGTGGCTGAATTGACTCAATATGGAAGTTAAGAGGGAAAGATAGACTTTTGAAAATTGTGGTTCTAAACTTGCTATGACAATGTCTATAAAAGCATGTCATTATGTGTAAAATGCGAAATTTAAAGTTAATTGTTTCCAAAAGTAGAAAGGTCTCATTCTTTTTTAAACCAGTTTAATAAGGACATAACACAGCATAAATGGAACAAAGGGAGTATTTTTCTGATGGGGAGGAAAAAATAATATTCTCTCTTGATTAATGTGTTCATGGATGTATTACCTGGCATAATTATAATGTTTGCGAGCTGCATTTAATTATTGTGTAGGTTTTCTAACTAACATCTAATAGGTTCCTTTAGCAGTTATATTCGTTGATGAAGTGTTGGTCTAGATGTCACGCCCTCAAACCATGTGATCGGCACCCGATACTCTATTCGTGCCGATCGAACCAATCCTATATGATAAGCCCCAACCACATGCATTTAGAAACAACATTCAAATTCATTTAAAACCAAGCATAAAACAATAACCTTTAAAGCTACAACCTTCCATAAATAAATAAAAATACACAAAGGTAGTAACAATGTTCCGTTCATGCATGCTATATGAACCATAACCAGGCTCAGCTAGCTGCTCTCGCATCGCAAGAGGCGCTGCGAGCAAGGCCTCAGAAATTTCCCAGCTTTACTCGCTGGCCAGCTCGCCTCGCGGAGGTCTCAACATTTCTACTTCCAGCCATGAAGCTCCCAAAGTCTCTTGCAGTTTCTTCCTTCAGCCCCCAGGCCTCCCGAGGGTCTCCACTTTTCTGTCTGGAGCCATAAAACTCCCCAGGTATCTCGCTGGGTCGCTCGCAAAGCGAGACCCAACACGAGCATACCCGGAGTTGTCTTTTCCATTTTTTTCCTTGTCGTTAAGCTTGGTTCATTCTTGTACTCCTTTATACACTCCCAAATCATTGCATATATATCCTTATACCTTCCAACTGATTATCCTCATCCGTGGGTCCCATTGACATGCAAATCGAAGTGATTAGTATGCTCTAACCCCCTTGTTAGGGTTTAAATGTTTAGAAATTTTATGGGATGCTACACTAGAACATTCTTTCTTTCTGATAAGTAAGAAGTCGTGGTCCAAAATATTATATACAACGAGCTAAAAACAGGTCCACATTTCTAAATTATACGATTTAACCATTTGATTTACTGCATCAGCAAATTATCATTGTTCTTCTGTGTAAAAGTGTCTATGTTCCAATTACAATTTGGTATTATAGGTTGCAGGACCATACGGACTTTCCCCAACACCTGCAAGACGTGCTCTTTTTATTTTCTATCAGTCAGCTGTTCCATACATTGCAGAAAGAGTCAGGTTCATCTACATTTCTAGAGACTTCATAGAAAGACACCAATACCTCTTACTTCTCCTTGTAACAATTATTTATTATTGTGTTTTTCCACCAATATTTATGGCCTTCTATTTATTTATTTATCATTTATTGTTTTTCAGCTCTAGAGTAGCTTCCCGTGGCATTACCCTGGCTGATTCGATGGCCGACTATCCATTTGGGGATGTTCCTACTTCAAGCAACGAAGCTGAGGCATCACCGACCGTTGAGATACAGTCATCTTCAACATCCACTCCATCAATTTCAGCTCTTTCAAGATTGAAAGCCAAGATAAGGAATTTCTGGTTGTATGCAGTTCGAAGGTGGCCGTCGGTACGCTCCCTTCTTCGTAAGCTTTTGTTATGTCAGATTGCCGAAGCCTGGGCATTAAACTATGTGGTTCTCTCTCACTTTATATAACTCTTTGTCATTGATGTTATCCCCGACACTCAATGGATAAAGTTGCTTCGGTTAAATCTTAAGCTGGATTTCTTCTGAGTTGTTGTTTTTTTTTTTTTTTAAATTATCCTGCAATTTGAATTACTGTGTTGCATTCTCTTGAACCTAAGGAAGCATCTATGACTCCTTGAATTTCCTGGAGCACTTTAGACTGTGGACTGGTGGTAAACTCTCTGGATCTTGTGCACTCACCAATTGTTAAGTCCAGGGTTCCTTGGAGTATTATTGCGGACAAATATAACTAAGGTTTAGAATTACTTCCACCCTGAATAGAATGCCTTATAACACAACAAAACCGTTAAGAGTGGCTAAGAGTCTAAGACAGAGTTGACATGTAGAGATAATTGGGAAGTAGCTCAGAAATTACTTAGTGCACATTTTGGTCAACTTTCCATCATCTTTTGCTTCCATTTTCTGTAAAACAACACACATTCTTGCTGATTCTTGCAGGTGCTTCCTCTTGCTCGTGAGATCGTACAATTGTTTATCCGGACCAATCTCATGTTCTTCTATTTTGAAGGTGACTTCATTTGCCACTCAATAAACCCATTAAGTGCTGCTAGTTTCTGAAACAAATACTAAATGTCATTAAATTCTCTCTGTGTCAGGACTTTATTATCATATATCAAAGCGTGCTGCGGGCATTCACTATGTGTTCATTGGCAAACCTATGAACCAACGACCTAGGTAAAAGTGCTATCAAGCTTCTGTTGCAGAAATAGTTGTTTGGTCTTTAACTATTTGCATCAGACATCTGGTCTTTAAATAATGACTTTTCACTCTGACCACATTTTGTAGATTTCTGGATATATAATTTTTTCCATGCTTATCTCCTGTTGTGTTGGGGGGAAGGGGAATTTGCACAAAAAAATGGTCCTTTCATTTGACCAAGATGAAATTCCTTCTTGTATACCTTGGGACAATATTTTGTTTCAGTGCTTATAAGTTTTCTGCCAGGTGCTTCTGTTTCTCTTTTAATTGTTTAATGCTTTTTCCCTGATTTTTTAAAGGAAAACTTGGGAGTACTGGTCTTTAGCTTTGCCAAAATATTGGGCATTGGACATGTCTGCCACTTTTTTGTGCTTTGGGATGTGAGCAGTCAGATATTTCACTTTCATGTACTCCCTCCGGTTCAAAAAGAGTGTGCACTTAGCCTTTCTCTTTTGGTTCAAAATGAGTGTCCACTTACCAAATCGAAAAAGTATTAACCTTATTTTTTCATATTTGCCCTTATTAAGTGTTAGTAACCATATCCCAATACTTATTTAATTAGGGGTAGTTTAGTCAAATTACCTTCTTTTTTTTTTTGCTAGGAGTTAGTATTTCCTGAAGGGGTGTGCAGATGGCTAAGTGGAGACTCATTTAAAACCGGAGGGAGTACACCATTTAAAACATTTTCTGGGCATTTTGCTTAATATACTTTATCAAACTTCACAGTGGTGGAGATTCCGTCTGGCACATAGTCATTTCTTAAAATAGTTATTTATCGCTCCTTGTCTTCATAAAGATCCCAGTTGGACATTATTGGCTGCTCAAAATGTTCTTGTTGTGCAGATATCAAATACTAGGGGTCTTCCTTCTAATTCAATTATGTATTCTTGCTGCTGAAGGTCTGAGGCGTAGTAATTTATCATCCATTTCAGCTTCTGCTCAACAAGCACCCTTTGGAACCTATCAAACTTCCGCAGGTGAAACTTTTTGCATATACTCTTGCTCTTAAAAGTCAGGACACTCTGAGTATCATGTGCTAAATGTTATTTATGTTTGTCACCCCAAAATACAAAATAATTTATTGTTTGAAGAAAAAGAATAGTTGTGCGCATTATGTACTTGGATCATATGCTCCAAGGGTGTGACTGACGCTTCAACACCAATAGAGGAGAGGAGGAGCTTAATTGCAAAACACAGTTTTTTATGATTTGGAAGATGTGATCATGGCAGAAAAAGTAATTATGCGTCACAAAGTTACGAAATTTGGTTTTGGTTATCAAGATTGCTTTTGTATCTTTGCAGTCGTGCACCTCTTCTAGGTCTTTAACTATGCATTAGTAGAGTAACATTTTGGTCTCTCTGTGCTAGTTTTTCCTTTCTTCAGGTCTATGATAGGTCATCTTTCACTTGTTGGCTGTAAACTTTTCTCTTTGTGTCTTCAGGCCGAGGTTTACCTCTTTTAAATGAGGAAGGTAATCTAATAACTGCTGAAACTGAGAAGTATGGATTGGTTGCTGAATCCACATCAACCTCAGAGGTATATTTTGTCTTACCTTCAAGAATCAACTGATTTACATAATTCATTTAGGAAATTTAACCTAGAGAGAATTTTATCACTTTTCTACTTTTCAAAGATTGCTAAGAGAGTAGTAGTTTGTGCCTTTTATAATAATGGGCCAAATTCAATGGTCTCCACTCTAAACTGTATAACTTCAAGCACCCTTCTGTTTAATTTACGAAGTTGCCATAACCTTTCCCCAGTTCAATTCTACATTGTAAAAGTCTCCATTCCACGAGTCAAAGCATGTTTTGACAAGCATATTTTGACCTTCGTATCTTAGTCACTAGCCAACTAATATTGGCTTTATTTTAGTTCTTACATCAAATTAGATTAACTTCTAATTTCTTTTAATATAAGGTTTTCACTATGTTTATTCACAGTATATAATTAATTAATCACATCTCTCTGCTGATACGGACAGTGGCGAGTTTGAGGAGGAAAGAACCAAAAATAGTAAAAGCATGATTGGCATTGTCTTCTAAGAAAGATTCTTTTTAAAAATAAAAATAAAATTAAAAAAGGGCAGCCCTGTGCACAAAATATCCCGTGTTAGAAGATAAAGATAATTTGATCAAAATAATTCCACGCTGCACTGACAATCATGATAATAACAATATAATTAAGTATACCTGCACAAAGTATTTACGTTGTTTATGATAATAGTCAGAGGCGAATCTAGGATTTCTAGAACATGGGTGCACTACTAAAAAAAGGAGAAAAAAAATGCATTAAGTGGGAATTGATCCTTGCTTCTCTTGGTAAATAACTAAGCTTTTAACCAAGTGCACTAGTAAGCCTTTTTGTAGCATGGGTGTCATCAGGTAATATTAGACCAATTTAGAAATATATACATAAAATATCTATTTTTGCGGAAAGACCATGGTTCTCGTGCCCCAAAATTTTCACATGAATTCGCCCCTCATAATAGTGCCAGATATGTCAATTATTACTTTTTAATTTGACCACTAGTTACAAAGGCTTCTTGAGAGGTTTTAGGGCTCGGGGTTTAGAGATGCATTACCACACATAAAACATATATATGCAGTTAAGAGGAAATTCATCGAGCATCTCCTCCTTAGACTTGATCATTCTTTTGGTTCTCCTATTTATTATACCCTGGTTCTCCGTTACAAGGCGCTCGAGCTCATGGAATTGCAAATGATAACTCACAACCCTTGTGTAGGTCCCTTTTCATCGTTGCTAGCTTAATCTTTTATATGGATCTGTGTTCTTACAATTTTACTTGGTGCATTAGAACAATTAAAAAATATCCGACTAAATCTTATGTTTTCTTAATTTAACTACGAGAAATTATTCTTATGCTGTTTCAGTCTCAAGGAAGCAGTCCAAGCAAATGCACCCTTTGCCTAAGCAGCCGGCAACATCCAACAGCCACACCTTGTGGTCACGTATTTTGCTGGTATGGACTCCTGACTGTTTCTCATTTTGCCCATTATTTTGGTTGACCATTCATTCCCCGCAAAACCAGAAAGAGAGAAGGAGCAAAGTTGTGAAGACAGTAGAAAAACTAAATAAGAGAGGGTAAATGTGAAAGAAGAGGAAAAAGACATATTGCTCTTACCTTTTGTTTTCATTTGCACTATTTGTAGGAACTGCATAATGGAATGGTGCAATGAGAAGCCTGAATGCCCTCTTTGCCGTTCTCCCGTAACACATTCAAGCTTAGTTTGTCTGTATCATTCAGATTTTTAGTCATGGATAGGTCAGATATTGCAAAAAGATGACTGAAAATAAATCGTGAAGGCCAGGTCTGTTCTAAATGTGTCAGAAAAGATTCAGTGGTTCGGTTGTGTACTTCATGATGAAATGCAAGATCCTCTTTTCTTTTCTGTTGCTCACACACAGAGCTCTGGAAGTGCTGTTGGGGTAAAAGGGTGGTTGTGATCTGTGGAAGGAAGGAGACTTTTGCTACTAATTTACCAAAGTTAACCAGGCTAACATTTGTGCCATGCATAGTGGTGAAGCAGATCATTTTATCGAAAGCAAGCATATTACATCATTACTTGTCTTGCACTGAACAAAGAGCATTAAATTTTCCCTCACAAGAAGGTGTCGCTGCTGTTCCGGATATTATCAACTTTACAGGTGCTTTGGGATCGGATTGGTGTATAAAGTTGCAATGGATCAATCATTGTTGGAGGTATGACCTGTGTTTGTGATGCCAATACAAGACTACATTTGCACCTTTTCAGATTTTAATTGGCATGTAATTTTTCAGCTTTAGTTGACGTGAAGGAAAAATAAGACTTGAAATGAAATGTAACTGAGCGTGTATTTCAACTGCAACTCATTTCACGTATATCAGAACATTTGCAAAGTATTCTAACTCGGAATATCCAACACAAACCAAATTCTTCAAATTCAGTATATCCTTGTAAAGTAGTCCAAAATATAAAGATGAAAATTTCTAAAAACTATTTTGACAAGCAAAAGGAAAAATCGAATTATCAAATGGAGCTGTTCCTCACAGTGATGCCTGTAAATCATCTGTAATGCTACTAGTTAGACCAAATATTCCTCTTGACCTCTTGATATATGTCAAACGACACTGAATTCATTCTAAGACAGCCGTCTTCACATGCAAAAGTTTTGAAAGTTAAACAGCACAACAGTGTTTAAAGTATGTGGGATAAAAACAAAATGAGCTATTACACGCTTTGACAACATGGTGAAAACGTGAATGATTGAAAAACAGAGTAACCTTCGGTTATACCGATAACCTAACATAGTATAAATTTAGACTTAATTTTGATATCGCACCTTATCCAATCAAACTTGGAAGTATTTCATCCCACCTGAAGGTGGAGAAATCAGTCCAAGAATTATAATGTCAAGACTATAATCCAGGATAATTTAGTCCTCGAATAACACTAGTAGCATAAACGGCAACATTATAAAGGCTTATAATAAAGGCAACACTATGCACAAATTAGTGAAATAGCTCACTCAAAAAAAAAATTAAATCTTAATTGTGTGGGTGATGATATAACATAAAAAATCAATTTCAAATGGGGGTTTTATAGTTATACTGCTGCAGTTTGTAATTCTTGGTAGCACACTAGCTAGCACTAACAACTTTCAAACTCCTAAGTCCTAACAGCAGCAAGCTAATATCAGTGATTACATACAAATGATTGAAAAGACCTCAGCATTTTTCTAACAACACTCACAATCATATATAAGGAAATTGTCCTGGCAGCCGAGGTATCGGTATAATAGGCTCATGGTATCCATAAAATGGCGGTGGCAGCTCCTCCCTCAACCACCGCGCACTGGCAGAACGCATGTGGGCAGCCGCCATTGGTACCCTATCAAAATCAAAGCGACTACCACTACTACTTCCTTGTCTCTTCCAACCATGAAAATCACAAGATGGATTCCTGCATCCACAATCAACAGATGGATGTTGGTCTTGTTTCTGTGGCTGTGCTACGTAATTTTCAGCTACATGGACCCAATCTTTACGTGGTGCATAATGATTTGGATCGTAATCGCTCCTTGTATGATGATGAGAAGAATCTTGATTGTAGTTTCCACCTTCTCTTTTGGAATTATTCTGCATGGGGCAATTGTCATTACTAGGAGTATTCTTGGCATGATCACTAGCCATATTATTCTGGTCATGACAATAAGTTTCCTTGGGCAAGTTGTCCTTGACATGGCTTTCATGATTCTTATTCTCCATTGGAGTGTACTCAGTTTGATTCTTGGCATGATGTTTATCATTTCTTGCCTCCTTGGAACAATAGTATATAAGTTTTACACTTTGAGGTTTTACTGATCTGCGAGTAAGGTAGGTCATGAGTGACTGAAGCTCTATATCGCCTGCTATATATACCCATCTCCTTTCTCTATCTATCTCAACTGAATGGACACCTGTCAACACAACAAAAAGAATCAAGGAAGATGGTCATAACTGGAGTTGAGAAACTACATCCATATGAAAAAACTTATATTGTAGAGTTCTATTCCAAAAGTACATGGTCACAGCTCTTCTTTCGGAAGTAAAATGGATTTTTTTTTTATCAATAAAAAAAAAAGTAAATGATATTATCAAATATTCTGTAAAGGTTTTTATTTTTCATGTCATTTATGTTATTTGTTTGCACTTAATGAAAGTCTTGAATTTGCACAATAATTTAGACCTCAGATCATTAAGTACATTTAAATAAATAAATAAATTAACCACTTAAAATGCTTGAAAATATTTGGATCATTTCGTTCTTGAACGAGTCTTAAAACTACTAAGAAGGTATTCAATTAAAGATTTTTTGTGTAGACAACATCTCAATCACTACTCTGTCTACAATCATTATCATCAAACGAGCAATTACAATCGTTAGATAACCTATTACTGTCAACTATCATCACCACCCCCAACACTTCTTACCACTACCATTTTCCACTATAGTGACAATCACCATCACCCACAATCGTTAGCACTAACCACTTCTATCATTACAATACCAACATCATTACCAGGCACCTCTACCATTATAATAACCAACACCCCTCGCCATCGGTGTTGTCATATTAAGATACTAATCAGGCCCACCGTCACAATTATCATCATCACTGTCAATCATCATTACCGCTCACCCTACTATCACACAAAAAACCCACAACCACTTCCACCATTATTGTCAACCACCACTGCTAACCATTACTTAACCCATTAACACCAATTTCAACTAACAACATCATCCACCACTGCAAGCCACTTCTACCAACTAAGTTTACCATCACAAACATTACCATCAGTACCACCACTTCTAGCGCAGAACCATGGGAATTGGTTTGCACTTAATGAAAGTCTTGAATTTGCACAATAATTTAGACCTCAGATCATTAAGTACATTTAAAAAAAAAAAAACTAACCACTTAAAATGTTTGAGAAGCAATTAAGATCTAGATCATTTCGTTCTTGAACGAGTATTAAAACTATTAAGAAGGTATTCAATTAAAAATTTTTGTGTAGACAGCCTCTCAATCACTATTTTGTCTACAATCATTATCAACAATCAAACAAACAATTACAATTGTCAGATAGCCTATTACTGTCAACTATCATCATCGCCACCAGCAATTGTTACCACTACCATGTTCCACTATAGTTACCATCGCCATCACCCACAACCGTTACCACTAACCACCTTTACCATTACAATTACCAATATCACTGCCAAACACCTCTACCATTATAACAACACACACCACTCGCCATCGGTGTTGGTCATATTAAGATGTTAATCAGTTCCACCGTCATAATTATCATCACTGTCAACTACCATTACTGCTGACCACTACTATCAAACAAAAAAAACCACCAACCACTTCCACCACCACTGCTAACAATTGCTTACACCACTAACACCACTTTCAACTGCCGACATCATCCACCACTGCCAACCACTTTTCCCAACCACCTTTACCATCTCAGTTAACCACAACCATCAGCCACCACTTCTACTGCAGAATCATCGTCACTAACCATCACCTTACAACCTAATATTTTGTGGAATCTAATATTTAAATTATTATTTTGTTTGACTTTCAAATTTATTAATTTTTTACTCCCTCCGTTTCATTTTAAAAAATTGAATCATGTATTTCTAAACTAAAGATATTTAGAATTTACTAACATGTCCTTGAATTTTGTCGTCTTAAATATGGCATTTGAGATGTTGTCTAAAGAATTACTAAATATAGAAAATGACTTTCTTTTTTAAACATACTAAAAAGAAAAATAAGATGCAAAAAATAAAACAAACTGGAATAATAAAGATAAATAATTTATAAAAATTTAGATATTGAAGAAAATAATGTTACTCATTATTTAGATCAAAATACAACATATTGAGGCATTTTTTAACCTTAACAGAGACAGCTGGTCCCTTAGGTTATCTTCTAAATCTCAAATTTTATTGTCAACATTCAGCCAAACGGCCCAAACCCTTGCTATCACTTTGTGCTTGTGCTAAACATAAGAGAGAGAAACCCTTGCCTATCACTTTGTAGCAACACATGAGAGAGAAGTCAAGATGACACGATAACTGAAAAGGGAAAACAAGAAAGCACCCCAAGGAGTTGTTTCTCTCTTCAAATGGTCAAGTGAGTTGTTCTACTGGATGAACCCTAATATTATCCAAAAGTCGATAGGCATATTCAAACAAATCATTATATACCGAGAACATTAGATATTGGACAAGTAAGAGCGACACACGCTATTGACATTATTCCTAATAAAACAAATAATGTTTACAAAATTCGAATCGCCAAAAAATATTTTTCAAATATTAAAAAGAAGAATACTCGATTAATATGAAAATTCCATTATTTTCTAAAATTATTCATTCAAAGATTATACATCGATCTATTTTAATCAATCATTAAGATTTCCAGAATTAATAAACTCTTTCTTGAATCAACAAAATAAATTGATTGATTGATAAATACATTTCCAATAATGAAATAAATCAAGAAAACATTGATAATAAAAATCCCTAGACCTATGTAAAGGACAAAGTATATACAATATGTAATTATTTTACTAAAATAGTGTACCAATAGTAGAACAAGCCCAGAAGAAAAAGCTAAGTACCTTCCAGTCGAACAATTTTTTCCCTCACTCTTTTGGCACAATTTTCACAACAACCAATGGCCTCTATTTTTATTATACAATCCTGCAAAAAAAGAAGGGAAAAAATAGCAGTGCTATGAACTATTTTACCTATGTCTGGACTCGAAAGAAGCCATGGAGAGAAACTAGGGGCCGAAACAAATATTGCTATTGTTGATTAGGTTTGAGAAATACAAAACTAAATAAAATGGGAAGTTAAAAAAGGAAAAGGAACAAGAGGGAATCTACGCCTGCATGGTAAGCAGCTTATACATTAATTAGCATATATTTATGGTAAAATTTCTCAAATGACTACCTTATTGTAGCTTCCTACCATTTGTAGCTACCCTTTTTAATATTACCATTCGTAGCTAAAAAGGGTGTGTATGTTTTAAGATACATAGCATGCGGTAAAAAAAAGGAACAAGCTCCTTTATTTTAGGCTATAATGGTGGTGGTATTAAATGAGAAATTTAGATATTTTTTACCTTCTTTTCTGCAAAATCTCCTGTAATATTCCCTTTCCTTACACGTTTCTCTTCTTCCATGCATTCTTCAACATTCAAACGTAAAAATTCAAATTTCAAATTAAACATGGCTATTGAATTTACCGATGTATTTGAAGCATAACTAATGTATTTGACGTTTTCAATATTGATTTCATTTTTTATGGTGTAAATAATAAGACGTTTCCAATCAAAAAAAAAATCAGTAGTACCGGTTGAGGAGCTTGAAGCTCCATGGAGAGAAACTCGATTATAGGGGCCTGAAAGTTGCTATATACTTGTACTCCTACTATTGTTGATTAGGTTTGAGACTTTATAAACATAAATTATTTACTTCCATTATGATTTTACAACCAACTAAATAAAACCACTTCCACCAAGTTGATTTTGTGGAAGAATAATAACACAAATAGCGAAAAGTTAAAAAAGGAAAAGGAACAAGGCTTTTTTTTTCCTTTTTTTTGAAAAAAAAAGGGAATCTACGCCTGCATGGTAAGCAGCTTATACATTAATTAGCATATATTTATTGACAAAATTTGTATCTTTTATAGTGTTAGGCCGTTTGTTTTTATTAAAATTAATACATTTAAATCTGAATATTAAGATATTATAATTATATCTTAAACAAGAATTATTAACTTTTCCGGCATCTAAATGTGGATAATTTATCTTTATTTGAAAAAAAGATAAGATACAGAAACATCCCTAAACTATGACGAAATAGCGAACTACACACCTAACCATGCGAGAGTCATCTTATCCCCCTGAACTTATTTGTTGTATTATTTACCTGCTTGAGCATTTTTTTTTTATATAATATACCCCTTTTACTAATTACCTAGTAATAAAGAAAATAAGTTAAAATACATCATGTGCAAACGCACGCTTATTCGAAACAAAAAAGAAGGGGATCTTAATGTCTTTTTTCATTTGATTCTTTCAAACCCAAATGCCTGGACCCTCCTCAAATTATTCAAACAAGAAAAAAAAAAAAAAAAAAAAAGACGGAGATCATAACAGTGAAAGAAGGAGGACGAAAGGTTTGAGAGAGGAGAAGGGTCCGATTGTTTGGGTTTGAAAGGATCAAACGGAAAAAAAAAAACATTAAGACCCATTTTTTTAGTTTAGAATAAGCGTGTGTTTACTCTTTTTCTTCACTAGTAATTAGTGAAGGGGGTAAATAATACGAAAAATAAGTTCAAAGGGGTAAATAATTATAAAAAAAAAAAAAAAAAAGGTTCACACTACCAAAGATAGGGTAAAAAATGAGGGCCTAAATCGACAGACTAAGACAGGTTTTTTATGAAACCAACCCAAAACCGACAGCATAGACAACGTCGATTTAAGGCGGGTCAGTTTCATCAAATCGGCGGACTATGATTGATTTTAATCGAGGGACGTCTTTCGATTTTGTTAAATTTATTTCGCTTGATTTTTACTTAAAACCCGATATTAAAAAATCAAGGGAGTTCGTCTGTTTTTTTAGAAATGATAAAAAACGAAAATGTAGCAACTGGGAATCAAACCCAAGTATGTACCATGACATTGAACAATTTTACCACTAGACCACTCATACACTTTGATCAACTATTTCTTTTGATTTTATTTATCTCGTCAATTGCATTTTTGCGCTCTAAAAACCCACTGACGTCCGTCGGTTTTTTTAAGGAAATATTAAATGTTTTCTAAAAAATAAAAAATATTATATATTCCATACATCTTTTCTGCGAAAATAACCGGCAGGTTGCCGTCGATTTTTTTTTAAAGAAAAAATCATTGAAAACGACGTAGTCTTCAGTTTTTCAAGTTTTTTTTATTAGTGTCGGGGGTAATTAGGCTCTCGCATAGTTTAGGTGTGTAGTTGACAATTTCACCATAGTTTAGGAATGTTTCTATGCCTTATCCCTTTGAAAAATGATCAATAGAGAATTCAAATAGATTACTAATAAAAATTATACGCACAAATTTTAAAGAAAATATTGTGTTACAGCATTTAAATTATTTCAATGATGTACCACACTCTAAAAAAGCTAACGATAGTTGTTGGTGATGGTGGTGGTCAACAATGATAATTGGAAGTTGATGGTTGATAGCGGTTACGGTTGTATATGGAGAAGGTTGGCAATGATGAGTGTGCAATGGTGACCGGTGATGGTTGTGTGGTGATGGCTAGTAGAGATTGATGTGCAGTGAGAGTTGGTGGGTGGAGGTGGTTAGTAGTGGTGGAGGGTCATGTTGATTAGTTGTTTATCGATAGTGATTGACAATTGTGGAGGTGGCAAGTTATGAAACTGATTGATGGCACTACTAAAAAACTGCCAAAAATCGACGGACAAAAAACTGACGCACCGCGTCGGTCTAAAAAATCGACGGACAACCGACTTCCTGCGTCAGTTTTTTACATTTCTAATTTTTTTAAATTATTTTAATCAGAAAACCGACGGACAAAGTCGGTTTTTTGGCAGAATTTTAAAAATATTTAACCGCCAAAAAAACCGACGTCCAACATCGACTTTATTAAAAAAAAAAAAAAAAATTAATATAAAACCGACGTCGTACGTCGGTTTTATTTTTAAAAACATTTTAAATAATATGCAATTCAATTTGTTTTTTAAAAAAATAATAAATAATTTTTTTTTAGGAAACCGACGGACAGGGTCGGTTTTGTCCGTCGGTTTTTCTTTAAAATAGCACCAGACGGGTTTTGCACCCATTTCTTCTTCTCTTCCAAAATTAAAACCCCATTCCCACCCAAACCCTAACCCCCGCCCCCTCCCTCCGCCGGCCCGTCCACCCATTTCGCCACCGCCCAACGCCGCCGCCGCGGCCCCGTCCCCACCAACCCCAGACCCGTTTTGAAGTTAATTAGTTGAGGTTAGTTTCTCTTAAATTAGGGCTTTTAAAATTCTTTCAATTTTAATTTTATTTGTAGATTTTAGGCCTAATGCTAATCTATTTAGCTTTGTTAAACATCATTTGCAATGTTATTAATGTTGAATTTGTGAAAAAAATGTAAACTTTATTTGACTAGTTTAGTTGTCATTTTTTTTTTTTTTTTGGCTTGAGATTGTGTTATATTTTGCATGTTCTTTGTCAATGTATTTGTGTTAGCTTAGTTATCGTTCTTTGTAATATTATTGATGTTGAATATGTGCAAAAATGTATACTTTAATTATTTGACTAGTTTTTTTTTTTTTTTTGGATTGTGCTTTTTGTTAGAATTTCATAAGTTATTAGAATTGTTATTGATCATTCCAAATTAGAATTAGTTGAGATTGTGCTTTTCAAAGTTAGAATTGTTAAGTTATAGTATTTCTATAACCTCAATACTAAAATGTAGATTTTATTTCTCTAGATTTACTTTTCAATTTTTAGAATTGGTTGGAATTGTGCTTTTCAAAGTTAGAATTATTAAGTTATGTTAGAATTATTAAGTTATAATATTTCTATAACCTCAAAACTAAAATGTAGACTTTATTTGACTAGATTTACTTTTCAATTTTTAGAATTAAAGTTAGAATCCATAAGTTATTAAAGTTAGAATTGTTATTGAGAATTTAAAGTTAGAATTGGTTGGGATTGTGCTTTTCAAAATTATATTAAAGTTAGAATTTATAAATTATTAAAGTTAGAATTGTTATTGAGAATTCAAAGTTAGAAGTGGTTGGGATTGTGTTCTCTTAAGTTATATTTTAAGTTAGTATTCTTAAGTTATAATATATTTCTATAACCTCAATAATTTGTGGGTATATTTTTGTAGATGGATCGTATGTGGATGTATAATATGAATAATAGTAATCGTGTGGGTGTACATGATGAATTTGTTAAAGGTGTTGATGGATTTATCACACATGCAATGACACTTCACCCTTTTCAAAATGAAGGGGTAATTAGGTGTCCTTGTTCTTATTGCCGGTGTATGAAGTATTTGAAACCGGAAGCGGTTAGGGTTCATTTATATAGTCGTGGGTTTAAGCAGAAATATTATGTTTGGACTGATCATGGAGAGACTGATGGGGTCAATGGTATATTTAACAATATGGTTGTCGGTGAAAGTAGTGTGTCGTAGAAATATAGTCATGTCCAATATGGCGAACTCCTGAGTTTATCGCCAAGTACGAGCGAGCAAAGGGCCCGTGCATCCCAGAAAGGTGGCTCTTTGCACACTGTGGGTGCAAGAAGTCAGAGGCACGTGGCTAGGACAATGGTAAGTAATTTTATACTTTTAAAGTTACCTACGATCAATATATCATTATTGAGCTATTAATTTTATGTTTAACTTCTTTTTTTTTTGCAGAAAAAAGCTACGGGACAGATGCCAACTCAGGATCAGCTATTCCTAAAGACCCACACAAAAAAGAAGAAGCATGAGTCGGATCCGACCGTATGGGTTGAGGACAGGGCTCGTAATTCCTATGTAAGTGATAATTTTATTATTTAAGTAATTATATATAAGTTTAATTATGATATATTCGTTATATACTAAGTTTCATTTTTTAATATACAGACGCATTTTATGGATGAGGTGGACCAGTACAGCCAAACTCAGTCTGAGCATCCGAGTCGTCCTCCCGGAATTAGAGATAGATTTTTGGTGTAGAGCAGTTGGGGGAGTACAAAAGGGTAGAGCGTACGGTCTAGGCCCAAGGAACAACTTAAGTCGCCTTCGGTCAGGATTGCGAGGTGAAGGGTCTTCTCGACAAGCCGAGGGAGTTGATGGTGTTCAGGTCGCAGCTATGGCGCAACAAATTGCTGAACTTAATAGGAAATTAGCTGAGACTGAGGCAAAAAGAGTTGAGGAAAGTAACACCATGAAAACGAGCCTTGAATCGCTAATGGCACAAGTTAAAAGCCACATTGCATGTGGACAATTTGGTGTGCCCCCCTTCCCCCCCCCCCCTCCTCCGACCCAGAAGATGACGATGAAGGTGATTTCGTAGCCCGGACACCGGATGATTAGTTGTAGTAGTTTGGATTTAATTATGGACTTATGTTAAAACTAGTTAATGGTACTTTTGGTTGGACATTTAAATATTTACGAACTTTGAAGGTCTATTAAGATCGTATTTGATGTGTTTAGATAGTGTTTGATGTGTTTTATTATTACTTAGGGTAATTTTATGTGTTGTAGCTCTTTTAGAATTGATTTGGAGCATTTTAATGCTAGTTCGAGACTGTTAGTGCGGTTTTGTGCGAGTGTGTGGTTGCAGAAAATGCAAGATTTGCATGCAGGAAATTTTCCAGAAAACCGACGCAGTCCGTCGGTTTTCTGGAAATTAATTTTGCAAATTTTTCAGAAAACCGACGGACAACCAACTCAGTCCGTCGGTTTTCTGGAAATTAATTATTAAATTTTATGAAAAAACCGACGTCTTTGTGTCGATTTTCATTTAAAATTAAAAAAAAATTAAATAGAAAACCGACGCAGTGCGTCGTTTTTTTCATAAAACATATATTATTATTATGTAAGATAAAAAAATCAGAAATTAAAAAAACCGACCCTGTCCGTCTGTTTTTTTTAATTTTTAATTATTTTTTAAAATTATTGAAAAAAACCCGACGGACAACGAAACCGACTCTGTCCGTCGGGAAAAACCGACGTGGTTCGTCGGTTTCCAAAAAGCGAGGCTATGAAAACCGACGGACCGTAAAAGGTCGGTTTCCCGTCGGTTTCATTAAAAAAACCGACTCGGTCCGTCGGTTTTGGCCGTCGATTTTTCCCGTTTTTTTAGTAGTGTGGTCGAGGTGATGGTGGTAATTAATAAAGTTGTGATAAAATATAAAATTTATATGAACTTCTAAGTGAATGTGTAAATAGCATTAAAATAATATACAAGATTCGAATGATCTAAACATGAGTTAAAAAATTTCGATGCGAATATGAATTTAGTTAGACCCTTATGCAGGCATCAGATATTGGGTGGAAAATTAAAAAAGTAAACATGAATTAATAGTTGTTTGTGATTGTACTAATTAGATTATGGTCTATATTAATCTACATCAAAAAAGAAGGAAAAAAAAAGGAGGAGTGGCTTTTCAATCCCCCACCCCACGCACCACCACCCCCACCCCAATTCCCCTTTCTTTTTCACTTCATGTCTCCTACTACAAATGCTGTGATTGAACTTCATGTTTTAGATTCATTATTTGGTATCAGTGGAGTCCCATGATTTTATACAAGTGATATAATTGTGACAACAAATAGTACGTGATAATTAAACGAGTTTTGTTCGTTGTAATTTAATTTCTTTTTAATTTTTTGTTTATGGTACGGCCTTAAATATTAAACTAACCTAACAGTCACTACTTAACGATAAAGAAGAGGCATAAGCATCGTCTATTGATCCAATTCATCTTAATTTACACCTTCAATAATGATATTTCAAAAAGCGGTTCTCTCTTTGCAACTTCCTATAATAAAACAACCTAATAACTGAATATCACGACTAGCATACAAAAATGCGTACTTTGAGCTGATTATCACTTACCCGAATTTCTTTTCTTTTCCTGCATTTATTGCAGATTTCACTCTGAGCTCAACGAACCTTGTGGCTGATTAAGTTAGTGTGTGGCGATTTTCAGTGGCAAGCCAACCTCTCTAGTTCTGTGGTGGCATGGAGTTTCTTTATTCATTAGTTAATTCCATTTTAAACTTTTTTATGCATTTCTGAAACATTAGATGCTTGTAACTCGATGTTGACCTAGACCTATTTCTGTATTCAACGTTGAATTTGAATTATTTACTTGATTTGATATATCTTATGTTGGATTAAATCTTGCTTATAGCTCCATTCATTGTTTATTCAATGGTTGAGAACTAATTTTTAGATGGTTCACTCGACAAAGGGATTGTCGAGTGTTGGTCATGACAAGGCTCGGGATTTTAGAGCGTGACATAACTATAAATTAATTTTGTAACGCATTGTAGAAATGACATCATGTAACCGCTTATAATACCCTATTTAAAACAAATTTAGTTTTTAAAAGCTATTTAAAATATAGTCACTTTGGCAAACTTCAAATTGAACATCCTCCTCCTCATTCTCCTTCTTCTTCTTATTCCACTTCTTCAACTTCATATTCGAAGGTTTAAAGTTTTAAAATTCAAGGCTGGAAGGTCTAAGTTTTGAAACTTCAAACCCGTAATTTCAATTAGACATACATGTCTAAAGTTAACTTGAGGCAATTAAACTTTAGAAACCATATAAATATCGGCTATTGTTTATATAGGGGTCCTAAAAATGGCTATTTGTGCACTTTGCCAATGTATTTCATGAATCAAGAAAGTATTTTGAGGGGTCATTTGCACTTTTGACCTATTTTGTGCGGGCCTTTAATTTTTGTCCCTAAAGACAAACAACTTTTTGTGAGATATAAATTTATATTTTCAAATTATAATATTTCTTAAAAACTTATGCTCCGCAAGGCATACGTTTGATTTTGAAGGGCAAAAATTAAAGACCATCCCATTTGAAGGAAAACAGGCAATTCGCAGGAATGCCCTTATTTTGGGGTGGTCTTTAATTTTTGTGCATCAATTGGTGGTCTTTAATTTTTGTCCTTCGCTAGAACCCCTTGGTTTCGGGTTCGAATTCCCGCTCAGTCAAAAATTAAGAAAAAATTCGCAAGGCATAATTTTGCATAATTCGAGAGGAGTTTCAACTCTACCTTAAGGCAACTCTGCCTTAAGAAAGAATTTTGTCGATCCAAACCTCTGCCTTGCGATTTTTTTTTTTTTTTTTTTTTTTTTTTTTTAACTAAGCTTGGGTTGGAACCCAGAACAGGCTAAGGACAAAAATTAAAGACCACTAATTTGAAGGCCAAAAATTAAAGACCACCCCAGAAGAAGAACAATCCGCCCAACAAAATGAAGGAAAACCGGTGCAATTTCTTGTATTTTGAGCCCATTTAAATGTATATACAGGTAGACCAAGCCCAAAGTCTGAGAAGCCCAATTTGTAAGCTGCCTTAAATCTTTGAGAAACCCTCTCTTCTCTTTCTATAGACAACTCTTCACAAGCAAGCGGCCGTAGAAGTGAATCTCAAAAACCCAAATCAAACATGACGACACCTCAGATTAGTAAAAAGCGAAAGGTTCGTAAATCACTTCAATCTTAGATCTATCTAACTGAATAATATTTATATAGTCATCATAACTTGATTGATTGATTGATGTTTGTATGTGTGTGTGTGTGTTGTAGTTTGTAGCGGATGGAGTGTTCTTTGCTGAGTTGAATGAAGTGTTGATGAGAGAGCTGGCAGAAGATGGTTACTCAGGTGTTGAAGTTAGGGTTACACCCATGCGAACTGAAATCATCATTAGAGCTACTCGTACTCAGAACGTTCTCGGTATATATATGCTCATCATCTTACAAATACTCTGACACTAGAACCCAACTGCAGCTTCTTTTTAAACTGATGATGAAGAAATGCCGTGTACAAATTTACTTCATTTTTTCTTCAGTTGATTCTAGTTGTGTTTTTTTTTCTTCGTAAAATAGATAAAGTATTAATCCCTCTGTCCCAGTTTAGACATCTGTGTGGCTATAAATCATTTCATTAAGTTAAAAGGGGAATTTTAAAGGTAAGTTGATTCTAATTATAGAAAGGCTACATTCTTTTTGGGATAGACTAAAAAAAAAAAAAAGAAAATGTGCCACATATAAAGGGACATATGTAGTATTAAACTTATAAATGACTGTTTTTGACTCTGTAACTAGAATTTCTACACTTAATAAGATTAGTTTTGGTGGGAGGTAGCAGACACCCTATGGAGTTAAGTAGGTTGGCCCCAATTGGCCTGGACACCTTGGTTATCGAATAAAGTTATACACTTGATGAGATTTATATGCATTTGTAAATAAGGATTTAATTTTTGTAGAATTCTTGAAAACTCATTGTAAAGATTCTGAATGCCGTGAGTCGTGTAGTGCAGATTACTCTGCCCATTCCAATATGTTTCTCAAAATAAATGTTAATTTGTATTTAGATAGAAGTCGGGGTGGTGCAAAATGAGATAAAGGTGATATTTAGGAGAGATTAAACTTCTCCTAGTGTGATGTTATGTCCTGTGGTACTTTCTTTTATCATAAAATGCTGCAAAAATAGCAAAGAGGGTACAGAAAAAAGCTTTTCGTTTTGGAAATGAAAAACAATTTGGAATAACACAAAGTAAAATAGGATAATTTGTATGCTGAGGCAAATGAATCATGCTTTTTGGTTATCAGATGGAGCTGGAAGTAGGTGTTTTTTAATGGATTTATTTTATTATTATTAGGTCAGTAATGGTGTGGTTGTGTCTTTATTTTCCAGGTGAGAAAGGTAGGAGGATCAGGGAGCTGACTTCAGTTGTTCAGAAGCGTTTTAATTTCAACGAGAACAGCGTTGAGCTCTATGCAGAGAAAGTCAACAATAGGGGTCTCTGTGCCATTGCTCAGGCAGAGTCACTGCGATACAAGTTACTTGGAGGACTTGCTGTCCGAAGGTCTGTTGATTGTTCTCTGCCTTAGTTTTTCTTTGTTCTGACTTGAAAGTCATCTTTACAGCGAGCTGGTATGTGCTAGTACCTTTCTCGTGTCTGAGGGTGACTATATTTGATCCCATCTGTTTAGGAATCAGAGAAACATATCTGTTCCTACTTTCCTATTTTGATGATCTGAAGGTGGGGAAATATCTGATGCCATAAATACCTGTGAGGAAAACACCACTTTCTGATAAAGTATTAAGTAAAAATGTATAGATACAAAAATATCTTCCAATATGGTTGTCCAGTTTTGGGGTCTCATGACGGCATGGTCTACAATATGCATGCATGTTCGTCTTGGTAGATGTAGTTAGTAACAAATGTACTAGATATAACATGTCTTCCAATATGGCGTTCCATTTGTTCTGTCTCATGACAGAATGGTCTGCAATATGCCTGTATCTTCATCTTGACCAGGGGTGAGATGATATCATTTTATTTAAGGTGATACAGCCTTTTAAGGTCACCATGCATCATAGATATCGAAAGCAGATTTTTCCATGTAAAATATGTGTTAATTAATTATATTTGTAAGTTTACTCAAATATTTGTCTTGCGTGTTTTTTCTTCAACATGAGGTAATTTTCATTGGAGGTCAATTTCCATGGCATGATCAATTTCCACAGATGGCTGCAATTGCTTGGTGTAGTTCTTTTCCCAAACTTACCCTTTGTCATGTTATAGGGCTTGCTATGGTGTTCTGAGATTTGTAATGGAGAGTGGAGCAAAGGGGTGTGAGGTTTGTTGGGTGTCATTTTCCTTCTCTACCTTGATGTTCTTTGAAGATTTTTATACGAGTCTCTTTTTCTTTAGGTGATTGTTAGTGGAAAGCTCCGTGCTCAGCGTGCCAAGTCCATGAAGTTTAAGGATGGTTACATGATTTCTTCTGGCCAACCTGTTAAAGAATACATTGATTCAGCTGTTAGGCATGTGCTACTTAGGCAGGTTAGTATCTTGTTTTCGTATATTTTTACTAATATGTTAACTTGCCGTGATTATTGTACTGCAGCTTTGTTATTGTTATTAAACATTGCTGCTACTTTACATTGTTGTCTATTTACTTTATAGGGTGTGCTCGGTATCAAAGTCAAGATCATGCTTGACTGGGATCCTAAGGGCAAACAAGGGCCTATGACTCCATTGCCAGATTTGGTGACTATTCATCCACCCAAGGAGGAAGAAGAGTATGCTATTCCTTCTCCTATGATAGCTGCTCCCACAATCGATGTTTCTCCTACACTTACCGTGGCATAAAAAGCCGTGTTATGATGTTATATCGTCGGTCTTGAGAACTTCTGCACTAGCTGGGCTTGTACTTCTGTTTATTTTCCCTTTTCACTGCTGAATACTAGATTGCATAGTGAACCATTTTGCTCTGTAGTTTCTGGTATGTAAGATACTAGTAAGCATTTTTGTTGATTTTCTATTTCCATCTGTTGCGACTTTAAACTAAAATTGTTTTTAATGTTTCACTTCTATTCTATTTAGGGCCTGTTTGGAAGCCACCTAGGTAATTGGAATTGAGTGTAATTGGGTGTAATTACACAGTGTGGCCTGTTTGTATGATCAGGTAAAGGGAATTGGTGTACTTGAGAGGGTGTAATTACACTCTCCAATTCTTAGGGGGCTGAGAATTGAGTGTAATTACAGGGTTATTTTTTAGTTTATTTCTTTTTAATTTTATTTTAATTTCTTTTCTTTTTTAATTTATTTTTTATTTCTATTATTTAATTTATTTTTATTTTATTTTAATTCCTTTTCTTTTCTGATTTTTTTATTTCTACTATTTAATTTCTTTCTTATTTTTACTTTTTAATTATTTTTTAAAATATTGTTTTATAGTATTTATATTTCGTTTCTTCTCATTTTCAATTTTATTTCTTGTGGTTTCATGTAATGACTCATATTTTTTTAGTTTTTTATTTTATTTATTTAGCATAACCGTGTTAATATTTTAATTTTTGAAACTAAATCTCTTGATATTAGAAAGAATGAGTTATTAACAACCTTGACATATAATGGGTGACATTATTAAAGTAGAATTTTGTTGTGAATGAGGTTATAGACTTATATTTTTCCTTTCTTTTGAATTATAGGAGTATTTACTTATATTACGTTGAAATTTATGTATTATATTAAATTTAGTTATATTGTCGATTTTAAAAACATTTGCTTTAGTATTATTAACTTGTTATTTTACATTACGTTTATTTTTTACTTACAGTTGATAGAATTATTGTCAAACATTTGAATAATGTTATGGCATTATATTTATAAATATGTTATTTTTGGTCAAACATTTAATTTCATGGTGTTCTCACAAAAAAGGTATGCTTTTAAGTTTTATAATCAATTAAAATAAAAATATTATTAATTTGAAATTATATATCAATTATTGTTTACAATATTAGTTACAAATTTATGATTATTAATTAACATATTTTCAAGAAATAATGTATTATTAAATAACTAATTTAATATCATTTATATATGCACATATTTTAAAAAATATTAATTTTAAATTTTTTATAATTAAATTTATTTTTAAATTAAATTAACTGTGTAATTACACATGTATAACTAAACAACGTGTTTCTAATTACACTATAATTATATTATGATAAACAAATAGATCATTACAATATTGTGTAATTACTAGGCTGTGTAATTACAAGGGTAGTAATTACACTAATTTCAATTATCAGGTGGCTTTCCAAACAGGCTCTTAATTAATAGCGCGCCTGCAGGGACTTCAAGGGCAAATTGATCTTCTAATCCCATAATGTGTGTATTGTTAATGGCTTTAAAGTTAGAAAGGGGATGCTAATGCTTCTGCGCATTTAGAAATTACATGCGTAAATATCTGCGGTTTTTCCCCCCTAGAGGCAGCTCTCTAGATCTTGCTCATAGCTGGTCTTGAAGCTAGGTGGTACTAGGTGTGTTTCCGCAGTTAATCATTTAGCAAATTTATGAAAATACATAACATGTGGGAATTATATGTGTTCATGTATACAGTTTTGGGCAAGTTACAATTTATTTCAAGTTTTGACATAATGAAAGTTAAATTCTATATTTAGTAGTAGTTCAAATTTAAAGGGACACCTAAACTGGAACAAAGAGTAGAAGATTAAAGGGAGTATAAAGGTAGAGAGGAGTAGGTTACAACCGAAGGATAAGTGTTTTAAGGCAGGAACATGGCATTTGCATACTATTCTAAACGACATGGGATGTTTTGATAATGGATTAGATCAACCAACTAGAACCATTTTGTTTGCTCCGGTGAAGAAAATCACATCTAGTACTACAATTATTGGTGCTTTAAAAGGCGAAGCAAATAATTTTACTTTGTATAAAGTGAATGATGTTTACTTCAAATCGTATAAATGTGTTGGTAAAATTTTCTTTTCTTGTGAAAAGCTATGTTTCACATGAATTTAGTCTGCCTGAAAACACATTTTTTATGCTTTGCTTCTATGTGTTTTTAGTTTTTATGCACCAAGTGAATACTTCAATTGATGATATTCGGCCACATGCTTCTAAAGTGTCCCATTTTTCTCGGAAAGTTTTTACAAGGCAAAATACATCAAATCACACTTAAACTATACCCAAAATATCGAGTTTACACTCAAACTATACTGGCAACCTATTACACACTTGAACATCTTAAAAGTGAATTAATTTACCCCTTCGAACACCCCAACCCAACCGCGTATATTTCGACATTTTTGAGCGCGTTGAAGCTGATCTAATGAGCATTAAGCTTAAAAAAAGAAGAAAGGAAAATCAATTAAAACCCCATTAATAAATCCCAATGGTAAAAAAAATTTCGCCTACCCACATTAATACCCATATCTGACCTGAAGCTCAAGAGCCCGAAATCTCCCAAATTTATGAAGAATAAGCCCCAAATCGAAGCTCAAGAGCCCTAAATCTCCCAAATTTATTAAGAATAAGCCCCAAATCGAAGCTCAAGCTAAGTTGTTTTGAATCAAAGGTAACTACATTCGAGTTTATTTAGCTTGTTCGACTTTATGAGCTCAATTAGAGTTGTATTTCTTCACTGTAAGTTCATTTCCTGAACTGTCAAAATCACTTGGATTTTTCTGCAATTTTGTTTGAGTGGTTTGGAGTTTATTTAGTTTGTTCGACTTTATAAGCTTAATTTGCTTTGTTTGGTTGTTTTTTTCTGGTAATGAAGGTTCTATTATGGCTAAAATAGGCTTGAGTAGATGATCATGAGTTGAAGGATATGCAATGCAGACATGGATTTCTTCTGCCTTTGTTGACTTCTTGGACCCCAAGGAACCCTGGTAGAAGATATTGGATTTGTCCATATTATGGTGTAAGTGAATTTGTTTTCAAAAATTGAACTTTGAAGAGTTGAAACACTGATTTTTTTCTTGATTTTATTAATTTTAGGGTGCTAGATCATGTGATTTTTATCTTTGGAAGGATGATGACATTGATCCAAGATCCAAATGTGTGATTCCTAAACTGGTGGGAAGAATTGGTGAACTTGAAGCATCATTGCAGACTTTTCGAAAAGATGATTACAGGCCTACTAGGTCAACAAACTCTGTGGAAAGCAAAATTGATATGAACAACATAGAGATTCAACTAGACAATTTTGGAGAAGACATTAAGAAGATGAAAGAAAAGGAGAAGAAGTGGAGGAGCAAGTTGGCTAAGTCCAAGAAAAGGGAGAAAGTACTTTTGATTTCCTTATTGTGAATTTGTATTGTAGTAGTAAGTTTTGTGCTTCAAAACATGTACTTGAGAGGTATTTCAATGAAGTTGCCTTAAGCTCTTGGTGTAGTTGTTTTTGAGCATGTTGTAAGGGGGTTGCAATTGTTAGTGTTGTAAAGAACTTATTAGTGTTGTAATGAACCCTTATTTTGTGTAATGAAGTGGTATATGTTGGTTTTTAGATTGATTTTGGCAATATAATCTCTTTGTTGTTCGTTACATTTTATACATTTTGGGCATATACTGCACTTATAATACACTGCACATCACAACACTTTTTGTGCATACATTACACTAACTCACTGCACATTTTCTGCTTATAATACAATGCAAACTGCACTAACTTACTGCCCATTTTTACATTGTACATTTTGTGCATAAACTGCACTAATGTTAAATGTAGTTACTATGCATGCAATGTGCATTGCATAAACTACACTAAAGATGCATATTTATAACCAAAACTGCTGCACTAACAGAAATTCCCCACTGCATAACCAAAACAGCTGCATAACCAACAATATACACAAAACAGAAATTAAAGTGCAGTCACAGCTGCATAACCAACAATATACACAAAATAGAAATTAAAGTGCAGTCATAGCTTCATAACCATATAGCCAAAATATAGTGAATTTACATCAGCCAATTCAGTACATATACCAACTAATGTTAAATGCAGTCACAGCTTCCAAACCAGTCGTAAATGCAGTCATAGCTGCCAAACCAAAATAGGTACAAATTGAATTCTACAATGCAGTCACAGCTGTCAAACCAGTCTTAAATTACAAACGAAAATAGTGCCATACTTAATTTTACAACTGCCAAAAGTACACAAAAATAAGAGACATTGTATCAGACATTTCAAGATTGAGAAGTGGTGCTTCCTTGACTCAATTGTGCAGCCTTGGACCTTGTCTGAATCTGCTTCCCCATCCCCCCTCCCATTTATTGAAGCTGCCTAGAGGTCATAGTTGGTTTTCCCTTCCATTTCACACCACTAGTTGGTTTATGCCCAAGATCTCCAGTGACCACTGCTGATGACTTCATATTTCTAAACCTTTGACTTGGCAATCTAGGCTGCTCAAATGAGCATAACCAGTGTTGGTACTACTTGTTAGTGTTAATAAATTCTAAAAAAGGTATTTAAGTGATGAGAGATTTACATAATGATAGTTTGTCCATTTTGTGTGTGCAGCACCCCCATTCCAACCATCCTTCTAGAAGCAACATTCAACAAAACAAAACAAAATATTAGCAACTAATCTACAACCTATACATGAAGTAGGTGAAATGAGATTACCTTTTCTGTTGAACCCTTTGGTCTACCTCTTCCTCTTCCAGTTGGAGCAGCTGTATTTCTTCTTGGCTTTGGATTTGGGGCAGCAGAAGTAGAACTTGCACTTAGGCCAGCAGCAGGGTTTGAACTTGGGCCAGCAACATTAGGCTCTCTAAGACATTTTCTTTTGTTGTGCCCCTTGTTATTACACTTGCTGCATATCATTTCAATCCCCTTTTTGGATAGTTTCCTATTTTTATTCTCAGTTGGTTCTTTCCTTCTAGCCTTTGGAGGTCTACTTGGCAGCTTCTTAACTTCAGGAGGAAGAATAGAAGGATTTGATGATGCTGGCCACATGTTCATATTCAGAACTGGCTGGATGAAGTGGCTGCATATCTTTATGTATGTTTTTCTGCTATACCACTGAGATATGTAGTTTATTAGGTTCAACTTCTTATGGTGAATAGCAGCTATAGCATGAGCATATGGTATGCCCTTCAACATCCATCCTCTGCATCTACAAGTTTGTCTAGGCAAATCCACAACATGCCTATATTGTCCTTCATTCACCCATAACCAGTATCTGAATTCCACTCAATGCTGCACTTCATAGACCTTTTTGTGTTATCTCCTAGAATTTTCATTGCCATTGGAGAAATATCATAGATCCAATTATTGCAAAATTCTCTCATCTATCGTAATCTCTTCATCATTTTCACCCTAATTTCTTCAAGCATTGTAATTATAGTCTTGTGCCTTGCAGCTAATATCCAAGAGTTGAAACATTCTGCCGTATTACTGTCTACAATGTCACATTTTGTGGTATAGTTGAAGTAAACCTTGCTCCATCTTTCTGGGTTGTAGTACAACAACTTGTCAAGACATCCTTCTCCTAGTAGTTTCATATAGTCAAGTTTACCCCTCAACTCAGCCTCAAAAGTAGACCTTGCACACCTCAAAAAGCAATTTTTTCTCTCAAGCCCTCTGAATTTCTTGGACCAATTAGCTAAGACATGCCTAGCACACATTCTATGTTCAACATGTGGCAGCAGTTCTTTTATGGCACTTTCAAGACCTTGTAAAGAATTTAAAAGATGCAGTTAGTGAAATAAAGAATATTTGTAAAAACAGATACGAAAATGGAGTGAAATTTTTAATTCTTACCTTTTGCATATCTATTATAACTGCAATATCTGTCCCATCTCCCAGCTGAAGATCTTCTATTAGAATTCTAATAAACTAGCTCCAAGTGTGCTTGTTTTCAACCTCAACTACTGCCCAAGGCAGTGGCATCATCTGATTTGTCACGACCCAACCTGAGGGCCATGACGGGCACCTAGAGCTAGCCTACCGAGCACCACCTAGCATGCTTCTTTAGTCATATCTTAGTGGACCACATATCTAACTCACAATTGGCATAGTCTGTACAGGCATAAATTCTCAAATATAAGCTCATTTTTACGATTATCATCAACTCTGCCCATATATATAAGCCCACAAGGCTACAAAAAAATAGTATACCAAGATATAAACCGATGAGGTTATGAGACGTCTAACTGTACACACATATGTTTAGGAGCCTCTATACAGAATGCTAGAAGTCATAAAGACGGGACATGACTTCGCCATGCCCAAGCATGTGCACAAAAGAGTAATACCAATAGGCTGCAGCTCCGAAGCAAATGGAGCGCTCCTGAGACTCCGCGGATGAAGCTCCTAGGGATCTGATCCGTCTCCCTGCCTATCTGCGGGCAGGAGTGCAGCGTCCACAAGCAAAAGGACGTCAGTACGAGTAATGTACTGAGTATGTAAAGCATGAACAATAACATAATAAAGACATGAGGAGCATGAGATAAAAGAGATAACATGTGCATCTGATTGCCTCTTAAGGCGGATATCATGCATGCTTAGTTTTTTTTTTTTTTTTTTTAAATAAACATCTTATACATACATATATATAGTATACTGCCCGGCCATAAAGGCGCGGTGTTATCATCACATCATCATTATCCCGCGTCTGGGACGATATCATAAGCTGCCCACTACAGTGGTTTGCGCATCAACGCGCCTGCCTGACCGACTATAGAGCGACACGGTGTGAGAAAATACATACATACATACATATATATATATATATATATATATATATATATATATATATATATATATATATATATATATATATAAAGCCCGCACGAGAGCCCAAATAAAATGTTACTACTCGATCGGAGTGACGTAAGGTCGGTAAACCTTCGATTTCTATTATGGAATCATCATCATCGCCATATCCCACCTTGGAAGAACAACTATTATAAGATGGGATCAACAATGAATACAATCGATAATCATGTGACAAACTGAATAGTATCATGAGAACATTAAGAACTTAAAGCTTTGGCATTTCTAGAATTGAAATCATTATCATACTCGTCATCATTATCATCACAAGGATCATTATCAACTATATCATAAGAATCATGAAAGTTATGGGCTTCTAGTGTTTCTAGGAATAGGAATGTTGTGGATATCATGTGTAAGTTGACAACTATGGAATCATGCCTTTAGAAAGGAAAGGGTTAGCCTTATATACGTTCAGGTCTTCTTAACTACTAACATTTTCCTCCAAAGCCCGCAAAATCTGCATTCAAGAGGATTCATAACAAGGTTAAGTCTTGAAAACATGCTTAAGTTCAAACTAGAGCAACTAAAAGGCTAACGGAATTTGGGCAAAGACTTCTTCTCCTATTTTATCGACTTCCACCATATTGCAAAATAGCTCTCAAACAAAAATAACAACATCCATAATATCATAATCAAGAAGTTACATTCAAATTAGTCTCACATTTAACCAAAATCCCTTTTTCGAGTTCACCTCATAGTCATCTTCTTCACTACAACACTTATAGCTTCTCCACTTTAATTCTTTTCATTTCTAAGGGGTACTAAACCTTCACATCAACTCAACCATACAAATAGGGTGAAGAACATACCTTGTATTTTAAGAACTGCAACTCACACAACTTGTTTCAAGGCAAGTTCACCACAACTCCATGTAGAAACAAGAACAAGCACCTTTCTATAAACTAGTCGAGGATTTAGGAGTTTGATCCTTTCTTGATTTGATTTGGGGTGGTTTTGGATGTTAGAGGGATCTTAGAGAGACTTTAGGGATTTATTTTGGGTGAAAAAATGAAGCCTAGGTTGTGGAAATGGCTATTTAAAAGCTTAGGAAAAAAATTCCACCGACTCAAATTTCTGAAAATTTCGGGTAAAGTACAGGATACTGTTCATCCCGTACTTCAAAGTACGGGTTACTATTCATCCCGTACTTTGGAGGTTAACATTTCAACTTTTTGAAAATTTTGGCAAAATACGCCCAAAATGTACGGGACGTACTTTACTCCGCACTTCACAGAAATGCGATCTGTCAGTTGCATTGGAAAGAAGACTCGTCAAACTTCAATTTACATAGGTTATGGATTCCGTAACTCCTCATATCCTAGGACATATGCCTCGTTGAAGTTGAATCAAAAATCCTGTCCAAAATTCTGCCAAGTTTTTCCAAATTTTCAACAAACCTAATTTATTTGATTCGCTTGATCCCGAAACCTTTAAATACTTGTCTAACACTTATTAAAAGTCTTTATTAACCTTATAGGGGTATCATAGCCTCTCTGGACTCACGTTAGTTTGCTTACGATGACGCGAAAATTTACTAGGTGTAACATTCTTTCCCCCTTAGAAACATTCATCCTGGAATGTTAAACTCTTAGGGATTCTACAAAAATTTTGCCGCATATTTTTCCTGTAACTATACCACTACCATCTTTGTCATAACAAGCCAAAATATACAATGCCTCACAGGGCTACTACAACAACAACATCAGCAATGGCCCCACACGACTAAGAAATCATAATAATAAGGCATTACGCACCTGAAGACAATGATGTCTTTGTCTGAACCTTCTCTGGGAGTGGGAACAATTGTGGATACCTGGACTTCATATCTTCCTCAGCTTCCCAAGTCATTTCTTCCCTATTACTTTTTCTCCGTAGAACTTTAACTGAAGCTACATCTTTAGTTCTTAGTCTCCGAACTTGTCTATCTAGGATTGCAATGAGAACTTCTTCGTAGGATAATTGCTCGGTGACCTGAACATCATCTACAGGTATAATTCTGGAAGGATCTCCAATTCACTTGTGAAGCATTGACATATGGAAAACTGGGTGGACTGATTCTAAGTCCGAATGTAGGTCTAACTCGTAAGCCACCTGGCCTACCTTGCGCACAATCTTGTAAAGTCCAATGTACTGAGGACTAAGCTTGACTTTCTTACCAAATCTCATTACACCTTTCATAGGCGACACCTTCAAGAATACGCAATCATTAACTTGGAATTCTAGGTCTCGGCGATGATTGTCCGCATAAGGCTTCTGTCAGCTCTGGGCTGTCAACAATCGGTCTTGAATAAGTTTGATCTTTTCCACCGCTTGCTGGATCAAGTCTGTCCCTACTAACTTGTCTCCCCTACCTCGAACCATCCAATTAGTGATCTACACTTTCTCCTAGATAGAGCCTCATACGGGGCCATTTGAATGCTAGAGTGATAACTATTGTTATATGCAAATTCAATGAGCGGCAAATGATCATCCTAGCTACCTCCGAAGTCTAAAACACATGCCCGTAGAATATCTTCGAGGGTCTGCATGGTGCGCTCAGCTTGTCCATCAGTCTGCGGATGAAATGCTGTGCTAAGTCTCACCTGAGTTCCCAAACCTTCTTGAAAGGAGTTCCAGAAATTAGCCGTAAACCGTGCTCCTCTATTTGAAATAATGGATACTAGAACACCATGGAGTCGTACTATCTTTTTGACATACAGCTTCGCATAATCTTCAGCCGAGTATGTAGTTCTGACAGGCAGGAAATGAGCTGACTTTGTGAGTCTATCCACAATTACCCATATGGAATCATACTTACGCTGAGAACGAGGCAAGCCTGTAATGAAATCCATATCAATCACTTCCCATTTCCAAGTTGGAATTTTAATGGCTTGCAACAATCCCCCAGGCTTCTGATGCTAAATCTTTACCTGCTGACAGTTAGGACACTGAGCTACGAACTCTGCTATGTCTTTCTTCATTCTGTCCCACCAATATATGGATTTAAGATCACGATACATCTTTGTTGCTCCCGGATGAACAGAATAACGGGAATAATAGGCTTCCTCTAATATTTGGCGGCATAACCCTGTAACATCGGGAACACATAATCTGTCTCGATATCTAAGAACTCCATCCGTCGAAACTCCAAATGGTGACTTTTTCTTCTGAGGAAATGTATCTCTATACTGAATTAACATGGGATCTTCGTACTGGCGCTCTTTCACCTCAACTACCAAAGATGAGGAATACCGAATTTTTTTGAATAGTCGAATCCAACTCCCTAGTATGCTGCGTTGAAGTTCCACTCCTTCTTCAAGCGAACTCCTAGTACCCATGGAATTTTGAATAGTAACTCCCGTATTGTTGAATTCACGAGCTAACACGAGCTTCTTCTCTCTCGCTGAACATCACATAAACTACCCATGGATTTGTGGCTAAGAGCATCTGCTACTACATTCGTTTTTCCAGGATGATATAAAATGCTAACATCATAATCTTTCACTAGTTCCAACCATCGCCTTTGCCGCAGATTCAACTCCTTCTATTTGAAAATATACTGGAGACTCTTATGATTTGTATAGATATCAACATGGACTCCATATAAATAATGCCTCCACATCTTTAATGCATGGATCACCGCAGCCAATTCTAAATCATGAGTCGGGTAGTTTTTCTCATATTTGTGCAACTGCCTTGAAGCATAAACAATCACCTTACCATGCTGCATCAACACACAACCTAATCCAATGCCAGAGGCATCACATTAGACAACATAGCCTTTCGATCCTTCTAGAAGTTTCAGAACCGAGGCAGAAGTCAATCTATTCTTCAACTCTTGAAAATTGCGCTCACAAGGGTCGGTCCATTGGAATTTTGTCGATTTCTGAGTTAGTTTTATCAATGGTGCAGAAATAGAAGAAAATCCTTCTATAAATCTCCTGTAGTAACCTGCCAAGCCTAGAAAACTACGGACCTCCGTAGGTGTTGTAGGCCTTGGCCAACTCCTCACACCTTCAATCTTCTGGGTATCTATTCGAATACCATTAGCTAAAATAATATGCCCCAGAAAAGTTACAGAATTCAGCCAGGACTCACATTTTGAAAACTTTGCGTATAGCTCCCGAGTCTGAAGAATTCTACGAACAGTACATAGATGATCTGCATGCTCTGCCTCTGATCGAGAATATACTAGGATATCATCGATGAACACAGTCACAAATAGATCTAGGAAAGACCTGAACACATTATTCATCAAATTCATGAATACCACCGGTGCATTAGTCAATCCAATTGACATTACCCGAAACTCGAAATGACCATATCTAGTTCTAAAGGCTGTCTTTAGAATATTCTCTTCCTGACCCTCACTAGGTGATACCCCGTCTTAGATCTATCTTTGAAAACCATTTGGCACCCTCCAACTGGTCGAATAAATCATCTATTCTTGGAAGTGGATAATTATTCTTTATGGTCACCTTATTCAATTGCCTGTAGTCAATACACATCCTTAAGGTACCATCTTTCTTTCTTATGAACAGCATAGGCGCTCCCCATGGCGATGTACTAGGCCTAATAAAGCCTTTTTTAAGCAGATCTTTCAGTTGCTCCTTTAACTCTTTCAATTCTGCAGGAGCCATTCTATAAGGAGGAATAGATATAAGCTTGGTGTCTGGTATCATATCAATGGTAAAATCAATCTCCCATTCTGGTGGGAGACCTGGAAGCTCATCTGGGAACACATCCGGAAACTCATTCACTACCGAAACAGATTGAAGAGTTGGCAACTTTGCTTCTATATCTTGAACTCGAATTTTTCAATGATATATACAACCCTTAGCAACCATCTTCCTCGCCTTGACATAGGAAGTAAACCTACCTCTCAAGGATGCTGTATTACCTTTCCATTCTAAAACTGGTTCTTCTAGAAACTGAAAACGAACCATTTTTGTTCTACAATCAACATTGGCGTAACAGGAGGCCAGCCAATCCATACCCATAATGACGTCAAAATTAACCATCTTCAGCTCAATCAAATCAGCCATAGTATAACGGTCACAAACTGCTACCACACAATTTCTATATATCCGTCTGGCTATCACTGGGTCACCAACAGGTGTAGACACCTCAAAAGGTTTAATTGGCTCAGGTTTCACCCCAATACGATCAACAATATAAGGAGTAATATACGACAAAGTAGAACCCAGATCAATCAATGGATATACATTATGAGAGGATACTGATAATATACCTGTGACAATATCAGGGGAAGACTCAAGATCCTATCGCCCAACTAGTGCATAGATACGGTTCTGAGGGCCGCTCGAACTGGATACTCCTCCTCTGCCTCTGCCACGACCAGCTGGTATCGGCGAGCCTTGCCTCAGAGGTGGTACAAATGATTAAGACCCAACTGCTGATCTTGTGGGCTGGACCCTACCTCTGTCACCCATCGTTGGACAATCACACATCATATGCCCAGTCTGACCACAGGCATAACAAGCATCTGAACTTCGGCAGCACAGTCCCGAATGTAGCCTACCACATTGATTGCATCGTGGTAAGGATGGTCTCATCTGACTGGAATCACCTCAGTACTGGGAACCCGAAACTCTAGAGCTCTGACTTGGCTGGAATAAATAAGGCGATCAAATCTTTTGCCTGCAAATCGAGGAGGTGCAGTAGCTGCTGATTGGCCTGAATGCCTGGAATACTGCTATCTCTGACCCCGTCTGAACTCACTAATAACATTGGAAGATCTGGCCCCTTACTATAACCTCTATCATAATCACGCTCACCCCTTTGCGGCTGCTGCTGTTCTTCCAGATTCTAGGCATGGGCATGAATGCGAGAAATATCCATCCCTTCCTGAAGTGAGGCCGTCAAGCACTCCTTAATCAAATGTGGCCCCAAACCACTCACAAACCGGTGCACGCGGTCCCCCATATCAGTTACCATAGCTGGAGCATACCTAGCCAAAGAATTAAAGCGAAAGCTATACTCTCAAGCACTCATATTCCCCTGTTTAAGATTTAAGAACTTGTCAGGTCTGGCCCGTCGAACCTCTGGTGGCAAATAATGTCGGAGGAAAGCTTCTACGAACTCTTGCCATACCGGGGGAGGTGCATTTACCCCTCTAGAAGATATCCAGGTGTTGTACCAATGAACAACCACATCTCGCAATCTATAAGAAGCCAACTCTACCGACTCAATATCAGAAGCATGTATTATCCGTAATGTCCTCAGCATCTCATCTATAAAGGTCTGGGGGTCCTCATCCGGTTTTGACCCAAAAAATTCTGGAGGCTTCAAACTAATAAAATCATGGGCCCTAGAACTGACAGCTCTATCACCATGACCCGCACCCTACTGCTGGGCCTGAGCGGCGACTAACTGGGTCAATAACTGAACTGCGTCTCGCAAGTCCTGATCTGGAGCAACAGGGAGAGGGGATGGAGGCTGAGGGGCCGGAGGGACTGGAGCCCTTCCATGCGCTTCTGCCGCTGGAGGAATAGAGGTAGCATGCGAGGGGGTGGCACTCTGAGCCTCGCTATGTCCTAACTCAGCCGGGGGTTCTCGGCTAGTACCTTCTCCAGCAACGGCCAGTATTGCGCTGACTTTCTTCTTTTTCAGAGGCATCGTTGAAAATTAAATAGAGAAAAATTAGATAGTTGCATTCTTAACTTGACTCTATCGCACGATCTAAGATGAGAAAGAAAGGTCTTAACTTGACTCTATCGCACGATCTAAGATGAGAAAGAAAAGTCAATTATTCCTAAATGCCTTGTAGCCTCCTGTTTATAAGCAAGACTCTACTTCACACCCATAAATAAGACTCTACTGGACATGGCTCGTAGACACATCCTAGGATGAACTGCTCTGATACCACTTCTGTCACGACCCAATCAGAGGGCCATGACGGGTACCTGGAGCTAGCTTACCGAGCACCACCTAGCAGACGTTTTTAGTCATATCTCAGTGGACTACATATCTAGCTCACAATTAGCATAGTCTGTACGGGCATAAATTCTCAAATATAAACTCATTTGTATGATTATCATCAACTCTGCCCATATATTCATGTATACAAGCCCACAAGGCTACAAAAAAATAGTATACTAAGATATGAAACGATGAGGTTATAAGACGTCTAACTGTACACACACATGTCTACGAGCCTCTATACAGAATGCTAGAAGTCATAAAGACGGGAGAGGATCCCGCCATGCCCAAACATGCACACAAAATAGTAATACCAATAGACTGCAGCTTCGAAGCAAATGGAGAGCTCCTGAGACTCTACGGATAAAGCTCTAAGGGATCTGATCCGTCTCCCTGCCTACCTGCAGGCATGAGCGCAGCGTCCACAAGCAAAAGGACGTCGCATACGAGTAATGTACTAAGTATGTAAAGCATGAATGACAACATAATAAAGATATGAGGAGCATGAGATAAAAGAGATAACCTGTGCATCTGATTGCCTCTTAAGGCAGATATCATGCACGCTTAGTTTTTTTTTTTTTTAAAAAAAAAACATCTTATACATACATATATATAGTATATATATATATATAAAGGCGTGTGTTATCATCACATCATCATTATCCCATATATATCCCGCGTCGGGACGATATCATATAGTATATACGCGCGCGTGCGCATCTACGCGCGCGCTCGGCCGATATAGCGCGCGCGCGGTATATAGAAATACATACATATATATATATATATATATATATATATATATATATATATATATATATATATATATATATATATATATATATATATATATAAAGCATGCACGAGAGCCCAAATAAAATGTTACTACTCGATTGGAGTGACGTAAGGTCGGTAAACTCCGATTTCTATTATGGTATCATCATCATCGCCATATCCCACCTTGGAAGAACAACTATTATAAGATGGGATCAACAACAATGAATACAATCGATAATCATGTGACAAACTCGATAGTATCATGAGAACATTAAGAACTTCAAGCTTTGGCAATTATAGAATTGAAATCATCATCATACTCGTCATCATTATCATCACAAGGATCATTATCAACTATATCATAAGAATCATGAAAGTTATGGGCTTCTAGTGTTTCTAGGAATAGAAATGTTGTGGATATCATGTGTAGGTTGACAACTATGGAATCATGCCTTTAGAAAGGAAAGGGTTAGCCTTACATACCTTCACGTCTTCTTAACTACTAACGTTTTCCTCCAAAGCCCGCAAAATCTACATTCAAGAGGATTCATAACAAGGTTAAGTCTTGAAAACATGCTTAAGTTCAAACTAGAGCAACTAAAAGGCTAAGGGAATTTAGGCAGCACTTCTCCTATTTTTATCGACTTCCATCATCTTGCAAAACAACTCCCAAACAACAATAACAACATCCATAATATCATAATCAAGAAGTTACATTCAAATTAGTCTCAAATTTAACCAAAATCCCCTTTTCGAGTTCACCTCATAGTCATCTTCTCCACTACAACATTTATAACTTCTCCACTTTAATTCTTTTCCTTTCTAAAGGGTACTAAACCTTTGCATCAACTCAACCATACAAATAGGGTGAAGAACATACGTTGTATTTGAAGAACTTCAACTCACACAACTTTTTTCAAAGTCAAGTTCACCACAACTCGATATAGAAACAAGAACAAGCTCTTTTTTATAAACTAGTTGAGGATTTAGGAGTTTGATCCTTTCTTGATTTGATTTGGGGTGGTTATGGATGTTAGAGGGAGCTTAGAGAGACTTTAGGGATTTATTTTGGGTGTGAAAAGATGAAGCCTAGGTCGTGAAAATGGCTATTTAAAAGCTTAGGAAAAAAATTCCACCGACTCAAATTTCTAGAAATTTCGGGCAAAGTACGGGTTACTGTTCATCCCGTACTTTGGAGGTAAAAATTTCAACTTTCTAAAAATTTTGGCAAAATAGGCCCAAAATGTACGGGACGTACATTTGTACAGGTCGTACTTTACTCCGTAATTCACAGATATGCGATCTGTAAGTCGCATTGGAAAGAAGACTCGCCGAACTTCAATTTACATAGGTTATAGATTCCGTAACTCCTCATATCCTAGAAGATATGCCTCTTTGAAGTTGGACCAAAAATCCTGTCCAAAATTCTGCCAAGTTTTTCCAAATTTTCAGCAAACCTAATTTCTTTGATTCGCTTGATCCCGAAACCTTTAAATACTTGTCTAACACTTATTAAAAGTCTTCCTTAACCTTATAGGGGTATCATAGCCTCTCTGGACTTACATTAGTTGGCTTACGACGACGCGAAAATTTACGAGGTATAACGTGATTGTTGCCATCTTTACAAACAACAACAAGTAGCTGTCCTCTAGAAATTCCTTTCAAAAAACAACCATCCAAACGAATGCACTTTCTACAACCAGCTAAGTAGGGCTTCTTCATAGCATCAAAACATATGTAGAAGCCTCTATTTATTTCTCTGCCACCTTCAAATGTCTCCTCTCTAAGCTTGACTACACATGTACTGCCTGGATTTGATCTTAACAACTCATCCTTATATTCTAAAATTCGCCCAAACTCCCGAACATGGTCACCCATTAACTCAGCTAACACTTTGTTTCTTGCTCTCCTACACACTGTCCTTCTAACATATAGATCCAACTTTTTCTTAATAAACTGCTGAAACTCAAAGATTCTAATGTTTGGTTGTTCCTTTATCCTCTCATTATAGTGGCTGGACAAGAATTTGGTATTATAAAGCTTGTTCCTATTAGTAGGGTCACATTTGTGAACTGCATGATAGTTCTTCACCACAAAGTTTTAGTCGTAGAATCAATGCTAGCAAATAAAAGCCAAGGACAACCTTCTGTACACCTAGCCCTTACTCGTGTAGGTTTGTTAACAAGTTTTTCAACAGCAACATGTTCATCAACTGCATACTTGGTAACAACAGCTCTAAATTCATTAAGACTCTCAAATTGTAGGCCTGTTTCCCACACTATTTTCTTGCATGTTTTATCAAACACCACTCTATTTGTTACCTTTCTTCTTCTTGTTTTCTCTCTTTGTTCAACCACACCTTCACCCTCAGTTATGTCATCTGTATTAGTTTCAAAACTGTCAACATCATCAGAAGGGTAGTAAGACTCATCACCAGCCCACTTACCTTCCATATTGTCCCCATCCCCACCTTCTGCTTCATTATACCCCACATCTGGCCCTTTTAGTCCTGTTCCTAGCTTAACATGTTCCGAAACAGGAGCTATTTCACCCCTCTTCCTTCTATTTCCAACCCTCTTTTCCTCCCTAAAACCCCTTAGCTCCTCATCTACATTACTACAACTCTATACTTCTCTATCATCCAATGATTCATCTAGGTCTGATTCTAAATCATTCCTATCAGGTTCAACAACATTTGGTACAGTAGAAGGTTGAAAAGGTGTAGGATTTAGAGTAGCAGTATACGTGGATGTGACTTGAATTTAGGTATTGTAATGTTTAATGTGTAGAATTTGGAGTAAAGGGATTTGGAGAGTTAGTAGGTGGGACAGAAGTTGGTTCAAATGGAGCCTCAAAGAATGGATCTAGGTCAGCATCAAAAGCAAAATTATGCACACTATTTTGAGTTGTTCCCTCACTACCTCCAATAACTTGACCAGTCCCTTTATCAAAAGCTACACCACTTTCCCCCTCCACATGGATTACATATTCTAATAAGGGTGGGACCACTACAGGCTCTTCAATCAAGTGAGACACAAATACTCTAAAATATTCTCATTGTATCCCTGTCTAACTCAATCTCTACCAATATAAGGCTACCAGGTAATCTAGCATAAACATTGCATTTCTCAGGGTCATAGCCTAGTTCTTTCACACAATCCCTCAATTCAAAGTAAGAGAACATATCTAAATCAAGACCTGTACAATCAATAACTTCTCCACCAACATATGGGTTTTTTCCACTCTTTAAATTACCACCATGGTAAAATTTCATAGTAATCAGTTTAAAAGACATTTTACTACCCGAAAACAAGAGGAATAACTTAATTTTATATGCTTGACCACGACCAAATCAACAATAACACATGCCACAACAACTTTTTTTTTTAACATATTCAAGCATTTACTAAGTATTTACACTGTTAATTAAGCATTTACCAAGTATTTACACTGTTAATTAACAATAGTTAAAGACGCAAAGAAACCCTAGATCTAATCGCATTACAAAAAAATTAGACACGGGGGCTAATCTTTTAACAGTGGAGACAATGAAATAGGTGGGTTGTAGTAGATTCTGCTCCAAACAACAACAAAAATGTCGACTTTCAACAATCACTAAAATCCAACTTCGAATAAATCACTAAAACTTCGATTTTAGGTGTCTAAGATGAAGATGAACTCAAATACTCTATGAAATCCAACAATATTGATACATAGATTTGAGATTTAGGCAAAAAATTTAGGTGTGTCATTTGTGTTAATCGTTGTTAGTGTTTTTACGGGTGGGTGAAATAAAATGGGTTAGGTAAAATGAAATGGGTTGGGGGTAAAGTATTGGGATAATTTAAATTAACTAGATTTAGGATATAATTGTATAATTAGCACGTTAATTAAATCATTTAACACATGGCATCATCAGAGGGCGAGTGTCACACACGCTATTCATTAAACCTGGGTCGGGGTGTTCGAAGGGGTAAATTAATTCACTTTTAAGATGTTCAGGTATGTAATAGGTTGCCTGTATAGTTTGAGTGTGAACTCGACATTTTGAATATAATTTAAGTGTGATTTGATATATTTTGCCTTTTTACAACTATCAAACTTTCTTTGTTATTATAGGATTCATATTTGAGACGTTAAGGTTGAGCATTATAATAGCACTTTAAGAAACTATCAAGATGAAGAATGCCAGGAGTTCACTTTCTCCAACTTCGATTATTAATAACTTGGTATTGGGATTAGGGTAGCTCACTTGTGGGCTGCCCCAGCTTTCACCATATAAGCGGGGTTTGATTCTCCATTGAGTATTCTCCTCGCACATTTCTCTACTCCTTCCCGCTGCGTATAATAAAAAGTTTTTAAAAAGAAATTAGGTAGTGAGTGTGAAAAAAACATAAGTTACTCAAACCATGTCCCAAAATGATCACTAGGAATTGACAAGAACAAGAAATGGAAAATCACAAAGAAATTAGAAACAAAAGATAGACATAAGATTTTATAAAGAACTAGCAACAATTAGAATTCTAAAAATCTTATTCACCGCTAGAACTACCAAAACAAGCACCTAAACTATTAGGATCCTCAAGATATTGATATTCTTGCAACTCCTAGGGAGAATCAACAAAGCAACCAAGAAATTCACCAAATTGCTAAGATTAAACACTATAAATGCAATACAATACCCAAAGGAAATAAACCATAAAACTAGAGATAACATGTCATTGTTCATCATAAGCTAACTCTACTAAATGGGAAAGTGGGGTATCTATTAGAGCTTAGGATAAGTTTAATAAATCTAAAATACTCTTAACTAAGTCTTAAAATACAATTAGACTAAAATAGCAAAAAACTGAAAATGATGAATTGTCTCCACGTTTGGGAATCATGGAGAAGTTTCATGCTGCCTTCTCTCTGATAGCCTCCACGTTTTGTAAATGCGAAGACGTTTCTCCATTGTTTTTACCTTGCTCCACTTTTATAAGTAATAATTGAAACTATAAGCATGAAAAGATGAATTATTTATTTGTATGGATATCAGTGTACTTCCTGTTGGGATCGAAAAAATCAGAGCGTCATGCGGAAGCTAATAATTTACAAACCTTAAACGACGATAAGTCAGATGACAAAGAAAAACATACTAAAGAAGACATAATATTTTACTACGGTTTGATCAATTGATCTACATATGAAAAACTAATATAAAAGCCTAAATTTTTTTGAGAGAAAAGTCTCCCAAAACAAAACTTTCTAAATGACTACATTGTGGATGCTATTGTAGTTTTTAGTTGTGGGAAGGATCAATTTATAAATGTCCAAAACTTTTCCTGCAAGACAAGGAATAACTAAATTTGGAAGAGAATTATAATTTTCTTTCAGGAAAAGTAAAAGTAATTATGGTAATACTTTGACTTTCCTTCAATAGAAAAATAAAACTCAAACTTGGTAAGAAAATCAGGGCAAAAACCCTAACAAATCTCCTCTTTTTGGCCTGATTTTCTGACAAGATTTGATTCACCTTCTTCACGTTCACGAGCTTCATCACTGCTGCTTGACATGTTTAAAAATGGAGCCCTTGCGCGTTAAAAGTATTGGAGCCCTTTCGGGTTAAAAGTTTTTCGAGCCCTTACGGGTTAAAAGTGTTGGAGCCCTTGTGGGTTAAAAATGAGCCTCGTTAAAACTAGCTAAGCCCTTTGCTGGGTTTTTTTTATTTTTTATTTTTTTTATTGGTTTTAAGACATAGCAGCAGGATTGTTGAAAATATCACTAAAACATCTTTTTCTCCACATGTAGTAGCTCGAGCTTTTTTTTTTTTTTTTTTCTTTTCTTTCTTATTTGATAAGAAAACTTCATTATCGTCAATAGGCTGCAACTTCTGCCTTGAACCTTTTTTCAACCTCGTTGAACCATTAGAGCTGATATCAATTGTTGGGATTGAAATAACAGGAATTCATGCGGAAGCTAATAATTTCAAATCTTGAACAACTATAAATCAGACGACAAAGAAAACTATAAAAAAAAATTATTATCTGATATTAGTTTGGTCAATTGACCTACACATGATAATACTAATATAAAAATATTCTAAAATTATTGAGAGAATAAATCTTCCCTTAAGCAGAACTGTCTAAAGGACTACATTGTGGATGCTTTTCTATATTCTAGTTGTGGGAAAGATGTCTTTAATTTATAGATGTCCAAAACTTTTCCCTCAAGATAATGAATAATTAAATATGGAAGAGAATTATACTTTCCTTTCAGGAAAAGTAAAAACAATTATGATAATATTTTGACTTTCCTTCAAGAGAAAATTAAAACTCAAATTTGGTAAGAAAATTAAGGAAAAACCCTAATACTCCCTCTGTTTACTTTTTACTAGTCACTCTACTAAAAATATATTTTCACTTTTAGCATATCAAGAGAAAAATATAGATATATTATTTTTCATGTTTTACCCTCAGCATTAATTACTTATACCTCAAATCATTTTTCAAAACTAAGACTAAACATCAATGAATATGCGTATTGTAGTAAAATACTCATGTTAATCATTGTTTTTTAAGGAGTGCAAAAAGTTTAAACTGGACAAGTAAAAATAAACGGACGAACAGTCATTAATACGAGGACTAGTTGCATTTGAAAAGGATGAGCCAAAAAATGGTGAATTTTAAGGATAGTGGAGAACCATTTTTATAATAGAGGGATTTGAGCAAAGACATGTTTGTTGGTTCATAATGATGGATACTATGAAATTTCAAAGATCATGTCAATAGATAAATCTTATCAGATAGACATCACAAAAAGGTCACACACGGTACCCCAAGCCATAATAGTACGTGTGCAAGACAGCCCCCACAAAGAGCCCATATAGGTCCACCACCTTTACATGCTTTTGATTGTAAAGTGGGCCACAGAGCACCCAAATAACAGGCAGCCCACACAAAAAGTGGATTAGTGGGCCGTAGTTTGTCCCCCTTTTTCTTGAAAGGTGAAAATAGCAAAGGCATAAAGTGTAATAATTTCCCTAGTGTAGGCTATTACCGAAGTCATTAGTGTATAAACACTTTGTGAATTATCATGTTACTACTTTTATGGTAAAAGTGTATTAGCTGATCAGGTTCCAATATGTAGAGGCGTGGCATGCCGAATTTTAACTTCTCCCAATTAACATACACGCATGAATCATGATTCATGAACTAAATGCAAAAGCATAAACGGATTTCGAATTTAAATTTTATGGGTTTAGATCTTAATATTTTTAACATTAAATCATTATATTTTTAAATTGAAGTTCATATCTATTAGTTATTATAATTTTATTATATTCATATATATAATTTATGCTTCGCATTAAAAATACGGATTAAGAGAAATTCAATACCGCAAGGGTGGATACGCGCCTATGTAGAGGTTGTTTGAGTATAAACTTATTTGTCGGTTATGAGTTAACCCTGTGATTGGAATAGAAATTGAAATAGTAAATAGAGTATTCGCTTGCAAAAACTTTTTATCTTTGATTACTAAACATTTTTGAGAAAAGTACATAAACGATCCCTTAATTATAAGAGTAGGTTTAAAATAGTCCCTTAACTATGCACTTAACAGTTTTGGTCCTTTAAATTTGCCACAAGTTAATAAAAATGGTCCCTTAACTATGAGGGTTGGTTAAAAATAGCCCTATGAAATCAACATTTTTGGTCCTTTAAGTTCACCAAAAGTTAACACTTTTAGTCTCCGACAAAATATTCATCGAACTCTGTTTTTTAGATTTGACTAAAACTATGAATTTTTTTTTTTTAGCAAGAACTCACATTTCGAGGTACACATAACTAAAGAAAAGGCCAAATACATCGGGACAAAACCGACGAGCGTTGGTCGGTTATAGGAAAAAACCAACAGACTTGATAATGTCAGAAAATATTGTCTCGAAACACAAAGACAGAGGACTATGTCGATTAAAATCGAGGGAGTCCATCAGTTAAGTAAAATACACCAGACCTGAGAAATAAATTGGAAATAGCAGAAACTACAAAAATTGTCACTACTAAAAATAAGAAAAAACAATGGACGGAAACTGATGGATAAAATCGAGGTACACTATTTTTAATTTTTATTGTTTTTTACGAAAACCAACGAACGTTCGTCAGTTATTTTCGAGGAAAAATGCGCGGAAACTATTTTTTTTTTTTTTTAATGAATCACTACAATGGAAGTATGTATTTTTACACCGCATTTTCAGTAAAAAAGAGTCTAGTGTATTTTACTTAGCCGATGGACTCCCTCGGTTTTAATCGACAAAGTCTGTCGGTCTTTGTGTTCCGAGACACTATTTTCTGACATTATCAAGTTTGTAGGTCTTTCCTCGATGTTTTCCTAAAACCGACTGACGTCCGCCGGTTTTGTCCCGAGGTATTTGATCTCTTCTTTAGTAATATGTACCTCTGAATGTGAGTTCTCGCAAATTTTTTCCTTTTTTTCGTAGTTATCGTCAAATTTAACAAACAAAGTTTGATGAATATTTTGTTGGAGACTAAAAGTGTTAACATTTGGTGAACTTTAAGGACCCAAACTGTTAAGTGCATACTTAAGGGACTATTTTTAATCAACCTTCATAGTTAAGGGACCATTTTTGTTAACTTGTGGAAAACTTAAAGGACCAAAACCGTTAAGTGCATAATTAAGGGACTATTTTGAACCTACTCTCATAGTTAAGGGACCATTTATGTGCTTTTCTCAAATATCTTTCATAAAACAAAACTTTTAACTCCCTTTTCATTTTATTTCTTCCATTATCCTTTTCCACGTAAAGTTAAGGTACTTTGAAATTTTTATTCTTTATAAACTACCTTTAAGAACATTTTATGGAAAAGTGTTTATTAACACCTTTTATTGAATTTACACCGCTTATTTTTAATTTATAGTGTTATATAAAAACATAATTGTTCATTGAGTTGAATCTAACAATTAAAAATTGTTAGGACTGATATTAGAACATTGGAATCAAATTTGGAGTTGATTTGGAGCAAGTTAAGACAACTTTTGGAGCAAAAATGTGTATGAAATTTCTATACAACAAGTTATGGTGATCGTCAAGATTTTAATTTTGTCACAAATCTTGACGAATCACAAGGATTAATTTCAGCTACAAATGCTAAAAAGATCCTGGCGATCTGCCAAAATTTGTGGTCAAAATTCAGATGATCACCATTAATATCTTGTTGGTAACAAGTCTTGTGACTGAAACATTCGTCAGGATCTGTGGTCAAAATTTTGACGATTATCATAATCCGTGATTAAGACAAGTCTTGCCTAATATCAAATAAGATTTTTGGCTACTCACTAGGCTTTTGTTTCAGATTTTGACAAAAATGCACCACATTGTCTAATGAAATCAAAATTTAAATGGTGGCACCCGAAATTCTAGTGCAAATCACCCGAGATTTTATATACTGCCAAGAAGTTCGATCTCTTTTTTCTCAGTTTTGTGAGCAGACTAATGGGTAGTTTATATTTTGTAGCAAAGACGTATCCTTTTTGGGGAGGAAATCTTTACCTAAAGATGATGCTATTGAAAAAGCTTTGACTTGTAATGAGAGGTCATATTCAAGAAATATAAAATCCATTGACTTAATGGGGGATGCAGACATTGAGGAAAAAGCCTTTTTAAAAGGCCTTGAAAATGATTGAAGCCGCCCTCCATATTAACAATGTCAATAACACTTTGTGGATTGAAATGTCTTTTCTTCAAATTTTCTTGTACCCTTGTCTTCCCATTACAAGGAAACTTTAACAACTGGGTGAAAATCATTTTCACTTCCTAACTTTACTTTAAAAATTAAAATCTCCCATCAACTTTAAACAATAGACATTTTTCCTCCTTTATCAATGACTATTTCACCCTTGCTTTTTATAATCCTCCATTTATGTAATACATTTTTATATTATACTATATGATATTTATTTATTTATTTAATCTAGGTATTTATAAATTCTTATTTAAGTTCATTAACATTACAAGTAGAATAAACTTTTATGAATTTGTAACAAAATCTAATGCTATTTTTTATGATTATTATTTCAATATCATATGCAGTAAGTATGTATATATGCATGTACATGCATGTGTGTATATATGCATGGTACTACTCTATCCTTAACCAAGAGGTCTCGAGCTCGAGTGCTTTGCCTCCCCCCCCCCCCTCGCTCCGCAATCAATGTGGGACTACCCGGCACGAATTCGGATTTAATCGGGACCCAATGTGGATACCGGACACTGGATGGGAAACCAAAAAAAAAAAAAAAAAAGGTTTCACTTCTCTCTTATTGTCCATTATTCATATAAATAAACAAGTTTTGGTTGTCACTAGTGAAATATTTCTTAAATTATAATAAAATTCATTTACAGTATAAATAAATCATTTTTAAAAATATGCCGGTGTTTTTAATTGTTTTTGCATTACCTGCGTAGATATATATTTATAAAGTTATTATGACCTGTTATTTTTCACTTGTATAAATAAATATTAAAGTTTTGATTATTTTAAATAAAATTAGTTTTTAGTTTATTCTGATAATTTATTTTATTAAGAACATCATTAACTTATGTGCTCAATTAGTATTTCTCACTTTTTTCTGTCATCTACAAGATAATATTTATTTTTAATAAGAAATATGTTACATAAATTAAGACATGTAAAAATATCATGATTTTAAAGAAGTAAAAAAATAAGACAAAAGTTATAATGTAAAGGTAAAATAGACATTTAAAAAAGGCAAATAAGATAAAGGGGAGAGAATATTGATTATTCAAAGTTGAGAGGAGTGTTCGATTTTTAAAGCATAGTTCTAAGGGGGGGGGGAGGTGTTTTTAACAACCCAATGAACATTTCTTTTTCGTGCATGTCTTACCGAGTATAATACCTTAAGGTTCGGTTGGTTGTTGGTTAGATTTATCTTATTTATGTATTAGTTATTCAATCTTTCATAGTTCGGGGGCGGGGGTGTAAATGATTTTCGCCCTTAACAACCCAATGAACATTTCTTTTTCGTGCATGTCTTACCTTTTGAGTGAGTATAATACCTTAAGGTTCGGTTGGTTGTTGGTTAGATTTATCTTATTTATGTATTAGTTATTCAATCTTTCATAGTTCGGGGGCGGGGGGTGTAAATGATTTTCGCCCTTAACAACCCAATGAACATTTCTTTTTCGTGCATGTCTTACCTTTTGAGTGAGTATAATACCTTAAGGTTCGGTTGGTTGTTGGTTAGATTTATCTTATTTATGTATTAGTTATTCAATCTTTTTTCCTGCATAAAATAATATAAATCCCTCATAACTTATACATATATTAGTTATGTGTGATTGTAAGCAAGTAACCGAACACCATACTTGATGTGTTGACTTTTATACATAACAACTAAAATGCTATCAAACTCGGTACTAGTTATGCTAATCTTAATACATGAATAATTCACTTCCTAACCAACAACCAAACAACCCCTAAGAACTACTTTTTCCTTCATTTCTTATCATTCTCGATGCATTTCGAATTTGGTTAGATGCCATGTTCTTGGTGGCCAAAATGAAAGACTGGAAGGAAAACAATGTAGATTGGGGTTTCATTTAAATATATTCTTCTGTAATAACCATATAAGTTCGAATCATTTTAGGTGAAACGACTCTATAATCTCAGTTTTATCTTCTAAAATACAACCACTTTCGACTAGTATTAATTATTTAATTAAAATTACAAAAGTAACCACGTTATTTTTTTTTTTTTTTACTTTGCAACGATAAACTCTCATCATCCAAAGATTTTTTAACTAAAGAAAGAAAATAAACCTTGATGAATGACACTAGATTTATAACGCAATTAATAAACCAAAAGAGCACTCGATTCGAAAAGAGCTGGATCAAAACTTTAATGAAAATTATACATATACACCGATACACGTAACACGTCTTCTAAGAAAAAATCTTTAACGCAACAAAACCAAGAGTCTTACGTTTAGCTAGGATGATAGCACCTCTAATTTTATGAAGTCAAGTTTATTTTTCCTTAAAAAAATTCATCCTCAGTATACTCTATACGTTTCTCTTTTTCCCCCCTACTTTTTTACTCTCTTTTTACCTAAAATACTTTTTTGCTAGGAAAAGGAGGAAATTGTGATGTGGGAACATGATGGACTAGTGAGATGTGAAGACGGAGTGGGGTGTCCACAAAATATTTACTTAGTGGAATCACCGCACGCCCAACACAATAGACAGACACTGTCCACTTTTGCCTTTTGATTTATGTCTGCCTACCATTGCTGGTTGAGAATATGCTCGACTTAATATGGAATCGACCAAATATACGGGTGTTTTGATACTTTTGTGATGGTATTTATATCTTGTTCCTTCTTTTGATATTTGTACAGAAATAACCTTTTTAAGTTTAATGAAAAAATTTGAATTAAAATAGCCTTAAGTCGCGCAAGTCATGATAAATTGATAGGATAATTCACAAACTCTACGGTATTGTCGTGGTACCTCTCTTTTATAATTTTAAAGCTACAAAAATAAAATAATATACATTTCAAAATGATGGCATGCAAGTTATGTTAGGATTGAAAAAAAGGTGAATACAATCTTTGAATCAAAACTGGAGAAACCCCTAACTAGAGAAGAAGAAATAAGAAGAAGAGATAAAAATTTATTTCAATCGAGAATACAAAATGTCAAAACTTAAAATATCTACAACGCAAAAATGATTATACACTTATTACAACTGAGCCGGGTCAACAATACAAATTGTACAAAGTTTACAAAAAATGGCAAAGGGTTGTATACTAAGCGGGATCAACTGGAGGATTTGGTGAAGATATCAGTAAGCTGGCCAGAAGTGGAGACATAATGGAGAGAAATAAGCCTAGAAGACAAGTTGTCTCGAACATAATGGCAGTTGATCTCAATATGCTTGGTTTGTTCATGAAACACCACATTCTTGGCAATGTGAAGAGTCGCTTGATTATCACAAAAAAATAGGAACATGCAGAGAAACAAACAATCCAAGATCACCAAGAAATTGAACTGGCCAGTTCAGCAACCACTTTCCTAAGGGCTTAAGATCAGCGTCGCCTTTGAGGAAAGAGAAACAATGGGTTGCTTCTTACTTTTCCATGAGAAGGGGGAACCTTCAAGGGTGATGAAATAACAAGTAATAAACCTTCTGGATTGAGCACATGCAGCCCAATATGAATCAGAGAAGGCAATCGAGGAGAGTCAGGAGCATCGAAAAGAACAATACATAGATCAGGTTCATTCATCAGGTATCTGAGGACATGGAGACCAGCCAACATATAAAGGACCTGAGGGGCATGTAGGAACTGGATCGAGTGTTGGACAGAAAAAGTTATGTTAGGCCTTGTATGTTGAAGGAAATTAAGCTTTCCAACATGTCTGCTAAAGGTGTTGGAGTCCGATAGAGGCTGCCCTATATAGGTAAGGAGCTTAACAAAAGAGTCAAAGGGGAAACCACTAGAGAAAACTGATCAGAATGAAACTCAACCAACAACTCTATGTTGAACTTGTGTTGAGTCATTAGATAACCATTGGGATGTTTAGAGACCTCCATACCTAGAAAATAATGAACAGTCCCTAAGTCTTTAATCTTAAACTAATCATCTAAGAAGACTGTCCAACTCAGAAATGTCATCTGCTGATAGAATTATATCATCATTAATATAAACTGCAATGGATGATAAAGAACCCCCAGATATTTTAGAAAACAAAGAGTAGTCATTCTTGCTAGATATGTAGCCTCTGGTGTAAAAGGGTCTTAGACAGTTTGGAAAACCATTACTCGAAAGCATGTTTGAGGCATAAAGTGACTTCTTAAGCTTACAAATAATAAGTAAAGAGAGAGAGGAAGAAGAGGAAACTTGCAAACTAGGTGGCACCTTCATATACACCTCCTCATGGAGATCACCATGGAGGAAGGCATTATTAACCTCAGGGGCTGGTACATTGTCAGTTGTATTTTGCAACAATAGATAGCAGTAAATTTGACTGCTGGAGAAAAGGTCTCAGTGTAGTGAACCCTTTTTTTTTTTTAGCGTCACCCCTGATAACCAGTATGGATTTATACCTCTCCATAGTAGCATCATACTTTTGTTTATTTGTACGCCTATTTGCAAGAAATGATTCTTTTATGGACAGTAAGGGAGACATGATACCAAGTGTGATTAGCCTCAAGAGCATTAAATTCCTGTAGCATGACCTTTTGCCAAGCAGGATGTGAAGCAACCTGTTGTTAAGATTGAGGCTCATGCATATGAAGTTCAACAGGAAAAACTTTAAAAACAAGAGATACATGAGGGAAAGAATGAGTAGTGGAGCAGATGTAGTCAGAAAGGCAGGAAGGAATAAAAGGAGTTATGGCTGATTTTCTAAGGGGAGCATAAGATATAGATGGAATGGATAGGGGAAGAGAGGTAGAAGGCAAGGTACTGGGAGCAGGAGGAGGCTGAGTAGCAGGACATGTAGAAGAAACTAGATAAGGAAGAGGAATAGATGTGTTAATGTAAGGAATGTGGGATTGCAAATATAGGAAGAAAATAACTAGAATGAAGAAAATAGTGTTCCTAAAATATCACATCATTGGAAGGGAAAATAGAGTGAGTATGTAGGTTGAAAAATATGTATCCCTTTTTTACACACGGGTATCCCAAAAAGACAGATGAAATAGCCCTTGATTGGAACTTATCCTTACCAGGTTTAGGGGTAGTGGCATAACAGAAACATCCAAAGGATTTGAGGTCTTCATATTTAGGAGGAGTCCTATGAAGTTTTCCAAACGGTGAAAGATTGTGTAAGATGCAGGAAGGTAATCGATTGATAATGTAGGTTCTTTGTAAGAACAAAATCACCCCATTATTTTGTAGGAAGTTTGGACGGAAACAGTAACGCTATAGTCAAGTTTCTAGGACGTGTTTCTGTTTCCTCTCAACCACTCAATTTTGCTGGGGAGTGTGAGGGATAGTAGTCTGGTGTAGAATACCATTTTCTGTGAGAAAGGTAGATGCTTCAATGCTACTGCCCATTTCAAAAGCATTAATAGATCTAAGGGTTTGAACAAAAGCATTAAAATGGACTTGTAAACATGGCTATAAAAGCTTTAATTATAGGAAAAACATTTGCTTTAGATGAAAGAAGATGAGTGCATATAGCTCTAGAAATATCATTAACCAATGTGATAAAATATCTGAATCCATTATATGTTTGGATATTGTAGGGACCCTATACATCAATCTGAACCAATTGAAAAGGAACAGAGGAATGCATATGACAGTTGGAAAAAGACAGCCTTTGTTGCCTAGCCATTGGGAAAATTGGACAATCAAAGGTCTGTTTGAAAGAAATTTGTGAGGCAATGAGAGGAATTGATATCTTTGCACTACTTGTTGTCTATCCTACTTTATAGCAGATTGCCTAAAGATAGAACACGTTACCGTACCTGTCAAGCGTTTACGGAATAGTAAAGAACAATAAAGTAAGGACACAAATTTTTACATGGAAATCACCTGTCTCACAAGTGTGAAAAAACCACAATCTACACCTCAGTAGGATTTTTCCCAAACTTCACTACAACTGTGAGCCTTTGCAAATTCAAGTTACAAACTATGTATCCTAGGAACTAAAATCTAATTCCTATATCAACAATCTCCCTAGACTATTGAGCCCACTCCAAGTTATTCTAACTTGAAGTTGAATTTAGCTAGCGTTTATTCCTGTAATAATTCCATCCACGAAAGCTAATACAGGTATAACTTGATAAACAATTTTAATACACGAATCTAGACTCAAGAACTGTAAAACATAAATTTTATAAACATGTTCTTCAATCTTCTTCTTTGTATTAGGGCGCACATCAATAATCAGAACTCTCAATATCTTTTGCTGACAATATTTGCTTAAGCTCTGATTTTCTCTCTGTGTGAGTGTGTAAGTTTTCTTCATGACATGAGTTGAATATTTATAGTACTATATTTGCATCGAGTCGGCTGAACGCAATCCCTACAAGTTAAGGCCCATTATGAGAGTTAGGGTTTGAGTTGACTTGAGATTCTTGCATTCACGGGTCTTCAGTGTCCTTGTAGAAGTCTAAAGTGTCTCGATAATTATGGCAAGAAATCCTACAAACTTGTTTGCTAAGTCTTTCCCATAAAACACAAATCCTATTCACAATAGTATTCTAAGCTGGAATATGTTTAAGTACCTGGTTCTTCCTTCTCTGAATTTTCTCACTGTCTGAGATAGAACGTGTCCATAGACCTATTTCATTCACCCTTGTCTTGCCATTATCTCTAATCTATCCACACTTAGCTCATCAGACCTGGTTTACTTGCCTTGTTCAATTACTTTGTCAATCATCAAAATTCACACGTGCTTATGCCAACAGGAATGGACCTCATCTTGTGGTAAGGCATATGCCCTAACCTTCGATGTAAAAAGAGATTCATTTTATTGAAAGTAGCAGATGAGTTACTAGAGGGAACTGGGAAAATAGGAACAATAATTGCATTAAAAGCATTACAAGTAGAAGTAGCAGAAATAGTAGGAACATTACATGTAAAAACAGAAGGAAAAGTACATGCAAGAACATAACTAGAATCAGGAAATGAGCTCTAGGAAGTATTATTGGCAGAATGGTAGTAGTAAAGTCTATTTGCTGCTTTACCAATTTTCAGTGACCTCTTAATAGAAAGGCCCTGTAAATAACAAGCCGACATGGAAAAAATGGCTAAGCAATGTAATTGTTTTAGAAGCTGATAAATAGAAATTAGGTTGAAATAAAAAGAAGGAACAAAAAGAACATCATGTAAAGTGATATCCTTCCTAAGGTATAGTGAACCAGTAGATATAACTTTAACTTTATATCCATTTGCTATAGTAAGGAGGAAAGAGACAGAAAGATGTTGCAACTTGTGTAAAAACTGTTTGTGGGGTATCATGTGATTTGTTGCACCAGAGTCTAGTATCTAAGGGTTTACTCCTAACTGAGAAGATGCACAAACAGTATAACCATCAGAACTAAAAATAGAACTGCAGAACAACACTGCAAAATTTGCAAAACCAAAAGCTTTACTAGGTGTCAAGTTGTAAGGAAACTAGGGTGGAGCTGAGATTGTTAGAAAAGCTCCATGACACGGTGGTACTGCTCGTTGCAAAACCCATAAGTAGAATAATCAGGTAATTTTGGAGTAAATTTTGAAGACTAATTTCCACAAGCAAAGTGTGCAAAACTTAGCGATTGCAGAGAACCTAGGGGAAAGCTTATTGGAAAAGATTCATGAGGCGATGGTACTGCTCCTTGATAAAATCATATATTGAGTAATTAGGTGTCTTAGGAACAGGGATGGCATACCGATGAGGGGCATGATGTGATTCTTCCATTTGAACACAAGATGCAAACTTCTTGTTTTTGGTGAATTTGGAATTAGGGGAAAACTTTGAAGTCTGTCACATGTATTAATGGTATGTCCACATTTTCAAGAGCTGGAACTAGGACCAGGAGTCTTCTTAGGATCAAAAGACATTTTCTGTTGGAAGGGTCTTGCATTGTTGAATGGTGCACAACTAACAAGGAACCTGAGTCACCATAAAAACTAGGAACACCAGACTTGGAATCCTTTTGACTTTTATCTAGTTGAGATCATTCTAGATTCGTGCTCTGATACCATGTTGGGATACAAATGGTCAGCAATCTCTGAATTAAAACTGCAGAAAACCCTAACTAGAGAAGAAGAAATAAAAAGAAGAGAGAGAGAGAGAATTTTATTTCAGTCGAGAATACAAATGTCAAAATTGAAAATATCTTCAACACTAAACTGCTTACACTTGTTACAACTGGGCCGGGTCAACAATACAAATGTGCCACTTAACTACGAAGTTTACAAAAAATAGAAATGGTCCATTACTAAGTGGGATCAACTGATTCCGGATCAATCTCAACAAGTTATGACAAATCAAAAGGATAGCTCACAAACTCTATCAAGTTTTTTATGATTTCACATTGTCACTCATGATACTTCTTTATTATAGTTTTAAAGCTAAAAAAAATAAATTTCAAAACGATAGCATCAAGCCAGACAAATTGGTAGGAATTTATGTTGTATTCAATCTAGCTATCTTTTTAAATAACTCATAAACTTTATTGGTTTGACATAACTTTATGCTTGTTTAATCGTTTACCAAATCCCACTAGATTGCTATGACTTTGTGTTATATGCATTCGGCCTTTCTTGTTATATTATTCATAAATCCTACCCAATTGACATGATTTATTGTTATATTATTCATAAATCCTACCCAATTAACATGATTTATCTATGTTGTTCAAGAAGGTGCAGGTTCTTTGAATTTGCAATTGCAATTTTGATCAAACCAGCCCAAATTTGCTCCAAGGAATCTCAAATTTGAAACAAAACATCCAAATACAAGCACAAATGAACATCAGTGACTAATTTAGTCAAATAAAACCAAATCAAGAAGATCTACTTTCTCTTCTTCAACAATTTTTTAAGCACTTGAGATTTTTAAAGCAAATCATTACATCAATATTTGAACTAAAACTTACAAAAAAATAATCAACAATCAAACAATTTTAATAATCAATCAAATAGGTTTCAATTTTCACTCCAAAAAAGAATGTTAAGCTTCCAAAATCAATGGAGTATTATGTTATTGATGAATAAGAAGAGTCAGAGAAGAAACATAATATTTGAAGGTAAAATATCAACTGCACATCATATATAATCAAAGAATCATATTTTCGCAACAAAGAAAAAATGAAGGATAATACTTATAAACCAGTCCCTCAAGGGGTGGTTGGATCCACTTTTTAAAAACAATAAGAGATGGCTCCTCATTAAGGATATGCTTGGTTTAATATAAAATGGATCAAATATTATTGAGATGATGTGGTCCCAATAATAGTTCAAGAGCTTAAATGATTTTTTGATGATGGACAAACTATGTACAAGTGAAAATTAATGTACAAGGAAGAATGAAAGAAAATCAATGTACAAGAACTAAATCCTTAACAGATCTGCAAAAGGAACTAGTAATACAGGCACAACTGAAGAGGAACTGCTGAGAGGAACTGGTCCTTTATATGACGAGTGGGAGATGGTTTGAAGAAGTTATTTCGTGCAGATTGGGAGAATTGGAAGTTTGAATCATTCCAATTCTACACGAAACTAGAGTTAAAAATATGAAAATACTACCATAAATTGAACACATGAAATTAGCTTGAAAATAGGAGAGATTTGCCGAATACGCGTGAAGAAGGAAATCCATGTTAAACAAGGATTGATTTCATACAATTAATGGAACCATTCCTAGTGATTGTGGTAGATGTTGTTTTGTGATTGTAAGGGACTTCATTGATTGGGTAAAGTGTTTGAAAAGAGAGTAGAGAGGAGCCAACGATTGTGCGAATTGTTGAGGAAGAGAGAGTTGGGGTAGGGGCTATTTGGAATAGTTCTTTAGGTGTACAAGTCTTTGTAACCTTAAAAGTTGCTCGTATTTAGTGAAAAGTTTGGGAAATTCTACAGGAGGTCATGGCCTTTCCACCATTAATAAAGGAGTTTTCCATGTGAAAATTCTTGTGTTGATTTACTTGTTCCGTAATTTACCTTCTTGCATAGCTGCTCAAAGAACCCGATTCTTTGAATGCATAGGTCGCAGCTGAACTATCCAATATACTGGAACGACTCAATTAAACCGGCTAGCCTAAAGTCAAACTTTATCAAGAGGTCTTAAATTTTTTTTTAGCCACAACTTTCATATATATTTTTTATTTTTAAGATGCAAAATTATTAATATTTTTTAAAATAATTCATCTCTTTTTATAGTTCTTTTCCAGTGGACAATATAATCAATTTTTAAAATATTTTTAAGGCATCGTTTAAGAGCTTCTTTTTAATATTATATTTAAAAGTTCTAATTCCTTGTCTTCTTTATGATTTATTTTGAGTTTTAAGTGACATGAATTATCATTTCTAGTTGACATATTTAAGTTCTAGTGCATAATAAAAAAGAATTATATAAACCTTTGAACAATGTTTAAAAAAACCCAAATTTGGGGGTCTAAAACTCGCACCAGGCGAGGCGGCCAAAAAAAGCCTTACGAACGGGGATAGTTTTGAACGTGAATTTGGATGTTGAGCACTCCGGGGCATCTAATCATTCACGAGGGTATTTAAAA
>NC_081350.1:8077062-8166599 GCF_029784015.1 Lycium ferocissimum
TTTAAACCCAAGAAGACCGATATTCGGATATTGTATTTACTTTCCGTACCTTTTGTTCTCGATTATGATCCGATTTATCGTTTTCATGTTTTGCATACTTCAAGACATATTCCGCACACGACTTCTTTCTTCGGGGGTCGTTGCTTTCATGTCAAAGGCAGTGCGTATACTTGTTTGGGTGGTCCACCTGCTTAGGATCCTCACCCAACTGTCTTGGGGCGCTCTCCCTCCGAGCCTCATACTTTGACCGTATTCTCGTTATTGTACATATGTATATGTTTGTCTGTGTGGGTACGGCGGGCCCCCGTCCCGTCATAGGATTCTCGTTATGGCTCTTAGAGGTCAGAGAGGCATAACGTGCAGGTTATGGTGGTTACTGTACTTGTGTTAGTGTGATCGGTGGTTCCGGACGTCCCTCCGTATGATGATAGCCTTGCCGGCTTATGCATGATACCATCCACAGTTGTGACCGCGGTACGTATATATATATATATATATGTATTTGTAACAGCTTGGGGTGACGTATCATTTGTCTGTGTGTATAAGATCTGATTATGTCAGCTATGGTCTGATGTCTGACCTTTGTTTATATATGTAAGCTATGTGTATGCGGTTTCTGATTATTGGTTATGTCTGGGTGCCCAGCTCGGGCACTAGTCACGGCCTACGGGGTTGGGTCGTGATAGAAACAACGCGGAGCAGAGAAGGCGTGGCCATCTAGAGGTTAATAATGAAGACAACTTTAATTATAATGAGATCCTATCATCGGGAACTAGAAGTAACTGTGAGGAATTTGACCACAATATTTCGATTCTAATGGAAGAACTTCGCGAAATATTTAGAAAATCAAGAAAAAGTTTGTTGAATATGTAATTTTATTTTTAATGCAAATTTTACTATGTAATTTGCAACTTCTAACTTAAAATACAAAGATGCAAATTAGAAATTGTATTTTAAAAATTTCAAATTTCTATTAAATACCCTTAGATGATACTCCCTCCGTTTCAATTTATATGAACCCATTTGACTGGGCACGACATTTAAGAAAGAGGGAAGACTTTTGAAACTTGTGGTTCAAAATAAGTCTTGAATATTTGTCTGACTGTAAATCATTTAAGTAAAAGTGAATTTGTTTCAAAATTAGGAAAAAGAGGTCATTCATTTTGGCACGGACTAAAAAGGAAATAGGTTCATATAAATTGAAACAGAGGGAGTATTACTTCTGAAATTATTTTCCACACTTTTGTTCAAATATTAAAGTGTTTAAACACAATTAAGAAACCCTGCCCCCGCTCCCCTCCTCCCTCCCCTCCCCCCCCCCAAACCCCGCCACCAGGCAAGAGATAAGGGACGGGACGCCCCTCCCAATCCCCCTCCACCTCGATCCCCTTTTTCACCATCCTCCCATTCAGTCCCAAATCGCCTCGGTCGTCCTATCCGTTCCATCCGTCCCTTGGCCACGCACACCCACACTAATGGTGGCATTTTGAAAAAAATACAACAACAACAACATAGCCAGTGTAATCCTACAAGTGGGGTATGGAGAGGGTAGCATGTACGCAAATCTTAGTCCTACCTTGGGAGGTAATGGTGACCTTTTGATAAACATAAACAAATAAATAAATAAATAAAGGTAAAAGACCGAGTAATTTTAAACTATAGGGAAAATCTCATCCCATTTTCACATCACAGTGAGATAAATCCTAAACATACAAAATCATACTCCATCCGTCCAATTTATGTGGCACTTTTCTCTTTTCGAAAGTCAATTTGACTAAACTTTAATGCTAATTTGGATTAGATAAACACAATATTTTAAGATTAAAATTTATATATTTGAAAACTACATGAAAAGTACTATATGTTGTAACTTTTCTCATATCAATTTGGTGAAAAAAATACATATTAAAATGTTCATCAAAGTTCGGAAAGCGAAAATTTTCACATAAATTGGGACAGAGGGAGTAATACATAGGTAATATGTGGACCCCACAGGCCCCACCAATGTGTTGGGCTGCCGGCCGCCATGATAATTATCCTTGAAATCCATTACAAAAGAGCACGCCTGCCCTACTAACTAGTTAAACTAAGAAACAAACCTCCCCAAATTCATTCATTTGATCCATTTCATCATAACATACGAAAACATAATACATTTTGTGCTCATCTAGTGTACAGTGTATTGTTTCTAGGACCAGCTGCACATAATAGTATTATTGCCTACCATCTAAACCCATTTTATGAAGCATATCTTTTGATTCTTGTGTGTGCAATCATGGCTGTCCACATACATTGCATCATTTAGTCCAACCTCTGAGCTTGGTAAGAGAAACTTTCTAATACCATCAAATGCTATAAACTAATGACATTTTGAACCTTTGATGTGGACCTTAAACGTTTACAATTCCACGTTTCTAATATACTTTTGGAGGGGAATAAATGGCAAAAACGACAATAATCGTCCTTGTTATCTCAAATTTTGATCTCTGAAGTTCGCAAGTGAAAATTTTATATGTAAATCTGAGATAATATAAATTGAAAAATAATAATTCTTGAAGATATCTTTACATAAAATTGACAAAACAATTACTACAGGTCATTAGCTTAATCACAGGGAGTGGAATGGTGAAGACAAACATAGAACTAGGGCGAAGTTGTAACAAGGTAGTCATATTGAAAGTGCTCTACGATGAGTTCTAAACATTATAGATCAGGCTCAGTTAAGCTTCACACTGAAAAATAAATATTTTCTTAATTTTCTTGATTCAATATATTTGGTGAAACTCGGTTAAGCTTGACAAGTGAAATATACCTATGTTTTCTTGATTCGATACGTACATATTGGTAAGACTTGATTAAGCCGTACACGTGAAAGATACATATTGTTTTGATTTAATACATATTTGCTGAAGGGTAATGACCGTATCATTTAAACATTTAAGCACGAAAATTCTTTTTCATAATGGGTGGCTGCGAAGCTCGAACTGAGGACCTTTGTCTACTCTAAATACAATGATAAAGGCTGTGATCAATTTTTTTAAATTTACATCAGGTGGGAGGTAGAGGAAAGGAGAAGGGAATGTTATGCTATTGATGGGGTTTGAACCTTCCAATCTCAATTATGGAAGGCAGGGAGCTCGCAAAATGACCCTCAGCCTCAGGGGTGTGATCATATCATCTAAATTTTAATTAAATAGATATATAAAATCCTCAAAACTTAGGAGACTTAATTTTTTACTGTTCTCACTTCATGTTATCATTCAACAATAAAGGGACGGGTTAATCATTCTTCCAAAAAAAAAAAAGTATTACAAATCTGACCTTCAAATAAGAGTTTAACACCCACCACATTACAATATTAAAGAAAAAAAAAACTTTCCACAATTCATTATAATTTCTTATACAATAAAGTTTTTCATGTTGTACATTTCACCTTTTTTCCACGTTCACTCTCCATTGACCCATAAAGAAGTAGACATATAGTCTTGTAAGTTGTAACCATGTAAAAGGTAAAATTTGAAGACACATCAAAAATAAAAGATTGATAAAATTTTATTATTGTACGTATTAAATAACTTACCATGTTTATTTACGATGAAATCCAAATATATGTGGTTAAATATATTCATGTATTGTACAATCCAAATATATATGGTCAAGTTTTGCGAAGACAATCCAAAAGAAAATGTTAGTAAAACTTTATTAATGTAGATAGGCATGTAGATAATAAGTAACTTGCCTTAGTTAATTGATCATGTAACCCCAAATATTTATGGTCAATTAATTAAGATTTTGATAATTTTAGTTTATTTCATAGGTAAGTTGATAATAATTTATGAATATATACAGTAGATTAATCGTGCAACATGTAATAGTTTTTGGAATAGTGACCCTTCCTCTTCATAAGGAATTACTAGGGGCCCTTTGATAGGTGAGATGAGGAAAATAATAATTCTGGTATAAAATTTGGCATTATTTCAGCTGTGTTTGGTTGATTTATATGCTGGTATAAGTAATAAAAAATTTTACGGATCTAAAATGGACTATATATATGGAGATAAAATAAGTAATAAATCAGGATAACCTTGATTTTGATTTTTACTCTTTATTTTCTTTAAAAACAAGTATAAAATTATAAACCTTTATAATATATTCAATATATTTCATTATTTTTTATTAGAGATAATTTCATATACGTTCCTCAGGTTTGGCTTCATAAAAGTAATCTCCTGGGTGGTTTAAGATATGCTACTTTTTCCTTTTTAATAGACTCTTCTAGTTAATGTAAAAGGGTTAAAAAATTCCCTAACTTATTGATTTGGTTCAAATATCCCTTCCACCTATTGGATAAAAAATATTTTGACGTTATTTTTTGAATTAAAAATGCCTTTAACCTATTGAATGTGGCTAGAAATATGTTCCCATTTGGATAAAAAATGTCCTCAACCCTATTTTTTGGCTTAGGAATACCCCTAAAACTAAGGATTGACTAATTGACTTGATGAGATTTTATAAAATCCACGTGATAGCTAGTGTATAATTAGTCCAGGTATTAATCCAATATAAATTAAATTACCGAACTCATATATATATATATATATATATATATATATATATATATATATATATATATATATTGATCCAACCAACCCATATAATTAAACTCGAATTCCTAATTATTACTCTAATCTCAATTTCTTTCTTCTTCCTAACTAACATATTCCTTCAATATTATTGTATCTTTTAACTACGTATGGTGACTTTTTTATGGGCTGTACTTTGGAGGGAACAAAATTAGCAAGGTGTTACTGATTATGGATGTGACTAGTTTCAAGCAGAACAAAGTATCTCAGGTGGTCGTTATTACATAAATTAACTTGCGAATTCCTTTAACTGGATATTTACTGCATTATTGAGCTGTGTAGACAACCAATGAAAGGATAAAAAACAGAAAAGATATTCAGAAATTAAAAGATACGCTCCTGATGTTTGAAGGCCAGTATTAGGTGCTAGTCGTTATTGATCTTGATTGATTTTTGGGAAAACTACGTGATATATCGTATTAAGAGAAATATTTAAAACGTAACGATAATTTTCCTTATTTACAAAACATAACGATATATTACAAAACATGATTTTCATATATTTTTCGTTTTTATATTTTTTTCCAGAAAATATATATTTTTTATAAAAAATAATTTTTTAAAAAAATATTTTTATTTTTTAAAAAAATAATTTTTTATATATATTTTTTTAAATATTAATTTTTTTTTTTTTGCTCAATGGCTTAAAAAATTATCTCATATTTCTGTATGAAAGTTGTATGAAATGTGTATGGTGTGAGCAAAATTTTTAATATAATTTTCATATACAAAAGAAAACTTTAAGCCTTGAATATTGCATGAAAATTGTTACAATATTGTTGTAGCTGTATTAAGAAAACCCAATATGAAATTTATATACAAATAATGTGAATGAAATTCTAAGTCTTGAGGAAGATATATCATAATCTATGCATAAAATTTTAAGCATAATGTTTAAGCCTTGATCAAGATATACACATTTCATACGTTCTTCATACATAAAATTTGAGCGAACTTTTTAAGCCTTGAGCAAGATATACACATTTCATACACAAAAATTTGAGCGATTATTTTAAGTCTCTTGAATGTTGTATCAAAGTTATATACAATGTTGTTGTAGTTGTATTAACACTAATCATGAACTTTATACATGAAAATGAGCGAAATTTTAAGACATGAGCAAATACAAATTTCATATTTTTTTTTTATACACACAATTTTGAGCGGATTTTTTTAAGCCTTGAACGAGATATACACATTTCATACACTAAATTTTGAGCAAACTTTTCAACGAGATATACATTTCATACAACTTTCATACATAAGTTTTTGAGCAAAAAATATTAATTTTTTTTTTAAAAATTAAAAAAAAATTTTAAAAAAAATAAAAAAATATTTTTTTAAAAAATGATTTTTAAAAAATAAAAAATAATTTAATTTTTTTTTTTTTTAAATATAAAGCATGTTTTGTATAGGATTTGTAATGTTATGTTTTGTAAATATAAAACTATCGTCACGTTTCGTAAATATTTCTCCTTAAGATGTATATATATGTCAAAGACCCTTGATTTTATTATTTAGCTAATTTTATCTACAACAATTAAAATTACAGAATTATAGTTAAAAAATACAATAATATAGGAGGAGTATATGAGAAAGAAGAAAGAAATTGGAATAGGGGGTATATAATTAGCAATTCGGGTTTATTCATATAGGTTGGTCGAATCAATACGTATGAATTGAGTAATTTAATTCACATTTGGTTAACACCTAGATCAATCATACAATGCCACATGATTTTCTTATAAAGTCTCATCCAGTCAACGAGTCAACCATTAATTTATGGGTAATTTTAAACCAAAAAAAATAACAATAAAGGTGTTTTTGGTCAAATAGGTGGAAGGAGAGTGTTTTTGAGCTAAATTTGAGGGGCATTTTAAGCCAAAAAATAACGTTGAGGGAATTTTTGGTCCAATAAGTGAAAGAAAAGTATTTTTAGTCTCTTTTCGGTTTAATCAATTAAATCTGCAAACATCTTTTTTCAAGAATAAATCAACCACTCACACACACACATATAGCAATAAATGCAATAATTTAAAGCATGTCGTCCCTAAATATTTGAAAAGATCCAATTGTATTCCTGATCGATGTCGTTTGCACCGTTAGTGCGAGAGGCAAATTTGAACCTTTTTAATTATATGGTATATTTGAGACAGAAGATATCATTGGGGGTTTCTATGAGCCGACAATTAGTTGACGAAGGACATTTAAGATAAATCACAACCGCTGGGAGCATTTTTTTTGCCCTTTACCGTTTATGAGACAAGAATTTATACTGATTTTCCTTACTAAGGACACCCATTAAATAAAGTTGTACAAATATATACCAGGATTTCTTCTCTTCCTCCCCCATCTTCGATTTTCTTCATACGTAGTGTAGTAGCAAATTGAAGAATCATTATTTATCTATGATTGTTTTGGATTAGTTTTGGTTGAAAAAACTTGAAGAACATCATTGTTGAGTTTTAATGAGCTTGTCTATAGAAGAATACAAAGTTGGTCTATTAATTTTTGAAGGTATGATATTGTTAGGGTTTGTTCTGAATTTCCTACCTTATTTAAATTTTATCATAATTGTGTTTTACTTCAAAATGAATTTCTAGGTAGAAAAGAGTTTCTTTGTGGAAAAAAATTCTACCATATTTATTCCTTTTCTTGTAGGAGAAGATTTAGACTTCTATAAATATAAGATTTGTTCTTCTCATTCACAACACAATAGCATCCACAATATAATCTCTAAAGGAGTTTGTTTAGGGAGTGATCTTTCTCTCAATAGTTCTTACGCTTTCTTTTATACGGAGTATTAGTTTTTCATGTAGGTCAATTAACCAAATAATATTAAAGTATTATACATCTTAGTATAGTTTTCTTTGTTGTCCGATTTATCGCCGTTAAGGTTTGCAATTATTAGCTTCCGTATGACGCTCTGATTATTTTGATCCCAACAAGTGGTATCAGAGTCGATGATTCAACCAATGGTTTAGCGGGTTGAAGACAGGTTCAAGGTGTGTTCAAATCAAGCTGCAATCAATTTCACGATAATGTAGATTTTGTCCAGAGTACTACATATGGAGATGAAATTTGAACCATATTTTCAACATCCCTGCTGCTGCATCATTAAAAATAAAGCAAAATATTCGTAAACCATAATATTTTTAATCTTATTTTTAACCATGACAAGCAGCAGTGATAAAGATTATGTGAAAATGAAAAATCAAGATTATTTTGACAGAAAATTCAAGCCAAGGGGAGATTTGGTAGGGTTTGCCCTGAATTTCCTACCTTATTTGAATTTTACCATAATTGTGTTTTACTTCGAATGGGATTTCTTGGTAGAATAGGTTTTCTTTATGAAAAAGGATTCTACCATATTTATTCCTTTTCTTGTAGGAGAAGATTTAGATTTCTATAAATAGAAGATTTATTTTTCTCATTCACAACACAATAGCATCCATAATATAGTCTCTAAAGGAGTTTGTTTAGGGAGTGATTTTTCTCTCAATAGTTTTTATGCTTTGTTTTATATTAGTTTTTCATGTAGGTCAATCAACCAAATAATATCAAAGTATTATACGTCTTAGTATAGTTTTCTTAATTTGTTGTTCGATTTATCGTCGTTAAGATTTGTAATTATTAGCTTTCGCATAGCGCTCTAATTATTTTGATCCCAACAGATATTACGAGGTTGAATATCAATTCTGGAGTTATTTAGATCACCTTTAAAGCAAAATGTGTAGATGAAATTTCTAAACAGCAAACTATGTGACTGTCCGGGATTTTTGGTTAAATCCTGAGATCGCCAAGTTTTTCATCTACAAATACAGAAAAGACCCTGGCGATTTGTCAGGATTTATGGCAAAAATTCCGCCGATCACCATATTTTGATGTTAAGACAAGTCTTCTAACTAAAATACTCGCAATTCGTTAGAATTTGTGAGCAAAATTCCGATGATCACCATAATTTATTGTTAAGAAAGTCTTGCCCAATATCAAATAAAAACATTGCCGACGCTAGAATTTTTCTGTCACATTTAGCGAAGCAGTTAATTTTACACTGTATTTTCTTAACAAGGTCAAATTTTAAATAACAGCACTGAAGAATCTTATTTGTACAAATAGCTCTTTCTAGGATGATCGCTTAACCAACCATCCGAGAAGAAAATACAATATATTAATTCAGTGATAGTTAATCCTTATATACAATTTCTTCATCATAACCAACCTTAACAAAGTTGAAGATCATATAAACAAAATTAGGACAGGATATAGTGGGATTATAGTTTTCCCGCACCACATGGGGCTTTCACCTGTCCTCATGATATTATGTCATCTACGTCGTCTTGTGCTCCCGCATGTACTAAAGTGGGACCCCATAAGTAGTCATGCGCAAAGAAAAAACAAAAACAGTATTTCTTATTTTCTAATCCTAAATAATTTTTGGAATATAATGCGCATGCCTCTTGCCTATGCAAACATATATCATCAAAACCCCCACATGCCAACACTTGTACTAGGTGGTCAACTATACCCCATATTTCCTGGTATGTAATTAATTAATATCCATGCATTATTAAAAATGGTTCCTTATGTAAGAACTAGCGTGGCTTAACAAATTATATATTTTTTTAATTTAAAAGATTATCAAAACTTGCAATCGTACTTTCAAAGCACTTAAAATACATTCGGGTCAAACCACTCCTAATAGTTAAAAGATTTACCTCAATTAGAGGTATCACTTGTAAAAAAGAGTTAGTATGTAAATCCGTCTAAACCGAGTTTGAATGATGTTTATGTGATAAGAAATAGAGAAGTAGTTTTGTGTTATAAATTTTAAAGTTGGATGATTATTATGTAATAAAAATTATCTTTTGGGCATAATTAATAATCTTAAAGTTGGATTGATGAAATTTACCGCCTTATTTCATGGTCTTATGCTCAGGGCCGGCTCAACGTCTTGGGTGGTCTAAAGCCAAATCTAGATGAGACGCCCTAGCTTTTCTTTTAAAAAACTTCTTAAATATTTTTATTATGAAGTTTATTTTTCTAACTGGTGCAATCAACACAGGTAACAAATATATTAGTATTTCTTCCCCCTTTTAGTTAAAATCATACCTTTTTACTTTTAAATACTACTCTCTCCGTTTCAATTTATATGACACTTTTCACTTTTCGGGAGTCAACTTGACTAAATTTTGAAGCTAAATTTGATTAGATTAACTCAATATTTTAAGATTAAAATTTATATATTTGAAAACTACATCAAAAGTATGAAAAGTTACAACTTTTGTTCATATAAATTTGGTGAAAAGATACATCTTAAAATGTTAGTCAAAGATCATGCAATTTAATTTTTGGGAAGGAAAAAAGTATCACATACATTAGAACAAAGGGAGTAATTTTTATTTAAAAAATGGAGTAATATTCTTAAACCTATTGGGGGACTAAAGCCATTGCTTTGGCTGCCTTGCCTTTTAGCCGGCACTGCTTATACTCCTTCCATTTCAATTTGTTGGTCTTACATTTTTTTTTTTTAGCTCATTCAAAAAAGAATCTTTTTTTTGGCAACTCTTTAATTTCAACTTTCCACATGTCATGTTTAAGACCATAGATTAAAGAACATTTTGGCACATTCTATATATCTATTAGTTTAAAATCTCAAGTTTCAAAAAAAAAAAAAAAAAAATTTACTTTAAACTCCGTGTCAAGTCAAAATCAGACAAACAAATTAAAATGGATGGAGTATATGGATTTCCCATTTTTTTTGTAATAACAAAAATTTACTACTAGAACTCTCACGGGAGATTCTAAAGTGAGAAATGCTAATCACAATATAATAAAAACAAGTCAATCACTAGTCCTTTTTTTTTTTTTTTTTTTTTGGGGCATGCAGCCACTAGTCCTTGTTTACTCGTTACTAGTTAGGTCCCTTGTCAATTGTCCTCACAGAACTCATATCCATTTTGAAAAAGGGAATAACTATTAAATAAAAATTAGAATATTCTTTTTATTAAAAGAGGGGATTCTGTGTTTATTATTTATTTATTTTTTGTCAAAAATGCAAAAATGGACACTTTGTGAGCTAGGATTTAACTATAAAAGGGTAGTCGCGTTAAGCACTTTGGACCATCCCTCACACAAAACTCGTTTATCCCTTGCTCCCAACGTCTCTTTACTTAGATCTAAAAACTGATATTCTTCTCCATCTCTCTTAATTCTTCTTAATTAAGTTTTTAGAGCACCATGGGAAGTGAAGCTTTGGAGTTTTTTTCTTGTGAAAATGGTTTTTGCTATGAACCAAAACACATAACTATGGAGGAGAGTGATCTTCCTATTCATGATGGTTCTTGGTTTGAAGAAGAGATTGATGTTGATCTCAAATGGTCTTTTGCTTTGAACAGGTATATAAAAACCTTTAATTAGTTTCATCTCCATTCAGATTGTTGCGGTATATAAAAGTTAAACTCTGTAAAATCGGATTGTTTTCTCAGTAGCGTTTGGGATGTTATAAAACATGTTACAAAACTTTTAAAGTTGTTTATTTTCCCATGTGCCTTTTTTATTACCATGGATGATTATATCATATTAATTTTCATGGAGATTTTTGAAGGACTCTATAAAGCATGTTTTTTTTTATTATGAATTTGTTTTTGTTTCCTTCTCATTCTTGTACATACGTGCTTACACCATGGTATATGGACGTCACTTCGAGGAGTCATATAAACAACATGACTTGCCTACCATGGAAAATACAATTTGAAAGGGGGGCGGGGGCTTCTTTTCTTTTCTTATATTCATTGACAATCTAAAACATATTTTATATAATTAGATTACATAAAACCAACTATATAAATATTTACATTAAATATGAGTCAGATAAACAGAAAAAGCAAAATGAGAAATTTGTTGGAGTCGCGATTAAATTGCACCGGGAGTGTAAATATTTTTTAAAAGATCATTGGATAAAACTTTAATTCCTTCTTATAAAATGACAGTCGAATGGAAGAAATATGATAGCCCTCCTTACAAAGACTTTCTTTTGTCTAAAGTTTTCATCTTTTCATTTATGATTTTAATGTCTTTCTATCTTCAAACGCCCGAGAAGATACGATTCAGTTGACGAAAATTTCTAGTAATGATGTTCATATCCAATTTACAGATGGCCATAATGTAATTCTTAGGTCCCCCCATAAAGATTAGCACCATAATCTATCTGAAAGATTTTGTCAGACAATTTTTTTTCTTTTTCAAAATTGTAAAATCCACGTCACTCATAAAGAAATAGTACTAGTATCATTTTCACACTTGCCAAACTTATTTACTCCCTCTATCTCAAAATATTTATCGTCCTTACTAAAAATATTTATCTTAGAATATTTATCGTTTTATTTACCCAAGATAAAATTATGTAACTTTTTTCCATTTTTACCCATTGTATTAATTACATCAATTAACTGATTTTGTGAGTTCACACCAACATTTAAGAGGTTTTTATCATTAATGGAGTAAATATTTATTGAGGAGAGAGAACATGATGAAATATTTTAAGAGGGTAAAATAGTCAAAATGCTATCCTTATAAATACTTTCTTAATGGACATTTAAATGAAAAAGCGATAAATATTTTGAGACGGAGGGAGTATTTACTTATCTATATTGTTGGTGTTAGACTTGGATAATGGCTTAGATTTGGATAATGGCATGGCATTGAATGATAATTAGTTTTTTGACTTTTGTTGTTTTTACTAGTGTGCTGCACAAAGGAACAAGCGAGTACCAAGATATTGCTCTTTTGGACACCAAGCATTTCGGGAAGGTTGATACAAATAATTTTATTAAGTTTAATTCTCTTTATTTGTTTCAATTTGCCAAAAAAAAAATGAGGTTGACCCATACTTATATGTATATTTGTGCTAGTATTGTTATTAAAATATATGCATGCATGTAGGTATTGGTGATAGATGGGAAGATGCAGAGTGCAGAAGTGGATGAATTTATATATCATGAATGTCTCATTCATCCACCTCTCTTATGTCACCCAAAGTGAGTATTTAATTAATCATTCCTTAAGCATGCTTAAGGCTATATGCATTTCTAACCTTATCTATAATGATGCCCTTTAATTGAGTCCTACTAGGCACTAGCTAGCTAGAATTATAATATTTAATTATTTGATTAAACCAAAATCTGAATATTTTTATCATGTATAATTATCAATTTTGCAGCCCCAAAAATGTGTTCATAATGGGAGGTGGTGAAGGGTCTGCCGCAAGGGAAGCTCTCAGACACAAATCTATGGAGAAAGTTGTCATGTGTGACATTGATCAGGTAAATTACTTACAAAATGAGGGCAAACTAGCTAGAAAGAAAACAAAGGCGAAAGGCCAATAAAAAACTATATATATAATTGTCTCTAGTAGCTTAATATATAGTTCAAATTACAATAAAGGCCTAAAAAAAAATTCCTGCGTGGCTTGTCTAATCCAAACTCCTGTTTTTAGTTCCATCAAAGTATTACACCTCTAATATATTAGGAGATACCGACAGATGATTACTTTACTGGAAACTAACCCCACTAAAAACAAGTGATGTTGATTCAAGAGAGAAGTCAAAAGAGAATAGTTATCCTCTTTTAATGTACCAACTTCTGATTCTGCAAAAGAAAGAAGAAAAAAAGAAGTGTAATAGACGTATGCTGTTTAATATGGATAGCTGGAATTCTTATTAAAAAATGTCTAATAGAAATTATTTTTATTTTTACTTTCTTTGCAGGAGGTTGTTGATTTCTGCAAGAAGCATCTCACAGCAAACCATGAGGCTTTTGGTAACAAGAAGCTTAACTTGGTCATTAACGATGCCAAGTAAGCATTCTTTCTTTCTTTTCAACCATATACTTTTATGATATGATAATGGAGCCAGACGCCTTCAGTGTATAAACATATTAGTAAGAGCTCGTGTGGTAGGAGGTTTTAGCTTAAATAGTCAAGGTATTAGATGTGGTATTATTTAATACTATGTTTGGTTAACATTTTGGGGCGTATATAACTAATACATAGATTATTTAATAAACCAAAGGGTGGTATTATCTTATCCCACCACCACCATGGGATAACTTGTCCATGGATAAAAAAATAAAATGACAAAATTAGCGTTGTTTTGTTTCAAGAAACCTATAAAGGCCAAGCATCCAAGGGTATAATTGTAACAAATTATTTCTTAAATTTTAAAAATAAAGAAATATTCAAATGGTATCTGTGTCCAATTTTAGTGCAATAAACCAAAAACCCAACAAAAATAATCTCTGTATTACTAATTCATGTATTACTAATCCCTGCGTTAGTAATCCATGTATAACTTGTCTTTGAACCAAATGACCATTAAGAGTATATAATTTGAACCGAAGACAATAAGCAAATCGACAGTCTATGAGGTGCATCCGATGTTCAGAATCCACTGATCCAACTAATTCAAATGTGTGTCATAGAACTAGCCCATAATCCACGTCCATGAGATAATTAAAGTCATGGTAAGGTCTGCGTACACTCTATCTTCCTCAGACCCCACTTTATGGGATTTCACGTGCTATGTTATTAGGGCAATTCCCATTAATGCCCTTATTTTGGGGTAGTCTTTAATTTTTGCCTATCAAAATGAAAGTATTTAACTTTTCCCTTCGCCTAAAGCCTTAGGGTTCCGGGTTCGAACCCCTACTCAGGCGAATTTTTTTTAAAAAAAAAAATTAGCTAGGCAGAGGTTGGCTACAAACTATGCCCCATCGGGCATAGTTTGCCTGCAAAACTCTCCTTAAGGCAAAGTTTGCAGGCAAATTATGCTGGGGCGTTAGTTTGGCCGCAAACTATGCCTTATGGTAGAGTTTTGCAGGCAAACTATGCCTTAACAAACTCTACCTTAAGGAAGAGTTTTGAGCAAAACTCTGTCTTGCGAATCCAAGTTCTACCTGGCGAATTTTTTTAAAATTTTTGACTGAGCGGGGGTTCAAACCCGGTACCTAGGAGTTTTAGGCGAAGGACCAAAATTAAAGAACAACAATTTGAGGGGAAATAATTAAAGACCAGTGCATTTGAAGGGCACTCTGCACGAAAAAATGATGTTGTATGGTAGGCCTAATTGGGCTAAGACTTAGGTGAGCATAAATCAGGGCAAGTCTTGGTTTTGGCCTAACATCTTTAATTCATGGATGGCCTTGAAGGTTTAATTAGTGATCCAAGTTGGCTTTATCCTATGTTGTTGACTCACTGATTTGATTTTGCATGAGTGAAGAGCTGAGCTAGAGCAGAGGCAAGAAAAGTTTGATATCATAGTGGGGGATTTAGCTGATCCAGTTGAAGGAGGACCTTGTTACCAACTTTACACCAAATCTTTCTATAAAAACATCCTTAAACCTAAGCTTAACGACAATGGCATCTTCATTACTCAGGTTAACTCTTCGTTCTTCGTTATTGTCACTGTTACATCACATCTATAGTATCCGCTCATATTGAACTGAGGCAAAAATATTACTATATATTTATATTATCGATGTGTAGAAGTTAAATCTTTAGCCGTGCGCTAACCTTGCTAGTTAATCCACAGGCTGGACCAGCAGGGGTTTTCACACACAAGGAAGTTTTCTCGTCCATTTACAATACAATCAAGCAGGTTTTCAAATGTTAGTCTTCATCTGGTTGCAACAATCTCTATTTTTTTTTTTTTTTTAACGGCTTGGTTAAATGAATAAAATTGAGTTTTGACAGTTTTTTCCTACATAATTTTTATGTTGATGCAGATGTGCTGGCATATACAGCTCATGTACCCTCTTTTGCTGATACTTGGGGATGGGTTATGGTTAGTAGTGAATATCGGATTTACTCCAAATTAAAAAATTAATTCAATATTGGCAGACCAATAGTTCTAACAAATTTGACACTAAGTGCAGGCTTCTGACCAACCATTCTGCCTTGATGCTGGAAAACTGGACAAGAAAATAGCAGAAAGGATTGAAGGGGAACTGTTATATCTTAATGGTGCTTCTTTCTTCTCTTCCACCATCTTGAACAAGACCGTCGCCAAGACGTAAGGCTCCATTAACAATTTCTTCTTATTTTGATCAACAAGATCGCCTTTTATTCTAGCGATACTTATATAGATTTTTGTAACACTTTGATGTTAACAGGTTGAAGAATGAGAGTCATGTGTACACTGAAGATGATGCGCGGTTCATTCATGGACATGGAGTGGCATTTAGAAATTGAAGGCAACAAGGTTTTCTGGTGGGGGAACTGTACAGCCAAATGTTTGGGAAGCAAAGGAATATGAAGTAGGGATGTTGAAACATTGAGAGTTCTCTCAAAGATATTTGTTACTTAGTAGTTTTTGGTTTGGTCAGCATCATAGGCTTAGGCTTCTTCTGGTTGTCCTATGACTATACATTTGCCGTTTGGACATGGTTTGAAACCCCAAATCATGCCTTTTTGGATGATTTGGGATTTTATCCCATGGTTTGGAACCATGAGATGAAATCGCATGTCCAAACGCTGATTTCATCTCATGGTTTCAAACCATGATTTCAAATCGCATGTCCAAACGGCTACTTACTATTTCATGTAATGGCCAGATTTGGAAAGAAGAAAAAACTTTTCCTATCACAATGACCTCCTTATTGTGTTTTACAAGAACCCCCACACCCCTTTCATAATTTTTTTTTTTTTTTTATAACAGAACAGGAGAAACGCAAATGGATGCATCAATAGAAAATATCAGAATCAATTCTTGATATGTGGTTATAGTGGTGACTGATGATCACTCACTACTAAAAGCGAGCATTCATATGAAAAATGTCCTGCTAGATTCCCCGTTAGCATATGATGCAAAGATACATTCCGGAAAGAGGGAAAAAACGATCTTACTACAAAAAGAGGTTTAGAGAATAACTAACGTCATGCAGAAAATAAACAAGAGTCTTGGGGCTTTCTTGACAAAATGTCAAGATTAGGCTAAGGGAATATGATCAATAGTCTTATTATATGGTCTCTGTCTAACTTAATCGTGAGAAAGGCCTTGGTAGAAAACAGAATAGTGACTCAACACATGCAATCAGAATAGTAGTTCTTAGCAAGTATATTGTGAAGAAAATCTTAGAGCAGTGAGCAGTGTTGTGGAGAAAGAAGCGAATGACAATACTCATATTGAATCCCCTTTTCTAACCAAGAAATTTGTTACTTAATGGCATCCAATACTGGGGATAGTATGCTACTACAGAATAATAGACATCTTGCTTGATTCTCTACAGACTTGCTTTCTGCAAATTAAAGACTAATTGAGATTGAGAATCGACAAACAAGTTTGGTGAGCTGTATTTTTATGGAACTTTTCGGCGATTATGGAATAGTCTTACTGCAAGAGTAAAACTTTACTGTACACTTAATTCCTGTAACAAAATGCAATTACATCATACTGAATCAATCTACCAGCTTCTATGCATTTTATGTAGAGGTAGTACAGCCCCTCCCAAACTGGTCTACTCTCAGGAAATGTTTGGAGAGAATTTACAATAATACAACACTATATTCTCCGAAAATTGAGAAACAAGAGAAAGGTCTATTAAGAGAAAGATTTAGTCTGGGGAAAATGTTACAATTACATCATAGAGATATATAGGGGAAGAGAAGGAATTACGTTATGTATCCTTTTTCTGCTCAATCCAGAAATAAGATCGAATGTTACTCTGGTTTGTGATTGTCTCCAACACTCTCCTTAACTTTATTAATTAACACTAGAAGAACAAATATATATTGGGCTACTTACACGTGCAAACTTAAATATCCAGAAGTTCATTATGATTTCACAAGCAGTTTCTGGGCAATCTAGGTAGCCGTGATGAGGTTGTTGTGTGCCTCATGTTCCGACTTTCAGACACACACACCACTTCTCAAAATCTCTTCATTCTATATCTTCTAGAATTAATGTATATACAAGCACTCGTGAGTACTCCATTTTGCAAGACCTAAATGTGACCTGATGGAGTAAATATTAGGTGTCTATAGCTTCAAATCGATATGAAGTATGATTAGACCAATTAATTCCAGATTTGGCAAGCGACATTACTATCATATCCCTCTTCACACCAACGAATCCATTATAACTAAGGGTGTGACCAGCCTTATCATTTAGGTTACTACTCTCATTTTTGTATTAGATATTACACGAGTATTTATACTGTGAGCATATAAAATCTATTCATCAGAACATAGAAGGATCACAAATTGGAAATGAAGAACTGCAAAATACCTCTCAATTGGTTGCACTTATTGTTGAACTAGCAACGTAGTAATATGAACAAAATTTGAAGTCATAATTTCTTGAATTCAAAATGCTTTAGTCCATTGGAAAAAGAGTATTAGCACATAGTACAAACTAGAATGAGAGAGAGAGAGAGAGAGAGAGAGGGATGAGGGTTAACAAAGAAACTTAACAGATTTTATGATAACAATGGTATTAATTAAGCCAGGGCTTAATTAACTTCTCCTGACAGGATCAAAGTTGGAAACGCCAACAACAGCTCCAAGAATGGCAGTAAGCACAACCCCACCTGCCACTATGCTCAGCAAGAAGTTCTTCAAAGAAGGTGACCCTCCATCAGCAGCCATTGCCACATCTGGCATCACCATTGAAGCTGACAAAGTTGCTGCTGTTAGCCCACTAATTGTCTTCTCCTTCAATGAAGCTGATATTTCAACCTTTGATGATTTTGTCACCATGTTATTCTTCAAGGATGCTTTCTTTAATGGCTTAAGAACGCATCTGATGTTGGTAGATTTTTAACCTTCTTTTGGCTTGCTGTTGTCATTGGCATAGCCATGCAAACTGATGAAGCCATTTTTTTTTATCTGATCTTTCTTTCTTCAAGATTTGTTCTCAGAGATAAAAATGGAACAAAGAGGAGAAAAGAAATGGTTTTTGCATAGAGTTGAGTAAAAGAAATGAGGGGTGGAGACCGGAGATTTTCTGCTTACGTGGCAATCTGATGATGTCCTACGTGGCAACTCCTAAGCCATCTTATGAGGGATAATGTTAAGTAAGATTGATGATTCTGATATGGAATATATAAATAAAAGGAATTTCGTTGAAGAACCAAGAGTACGACACGATGGTACAATACTGTAACGAAATATTAAGGCATTCAAATTAAAAAAGAAAAACAATTTGGATTTCAACCGAGAAAACGGAAAAATCAACAGCCTCACAGGAAGGAAAATGTAGGCATCATTTAGATGAGTTACTCCTAAAATAATTGTCCATTGGCAATTTATGCCCATTACCATAGTTGGATTTAATTATATATAGTGATTGTCTACAATGAGAAAACTATTACACTGATAATGTAATCTAACCAATTATAGTATGAAATGAAAAGAGATAACTTTGTAATTGGAACAGAAGCAGCAATAGAAATTGGAAAGTGAATATTAAAGGTGAAGAAATACTTGTATACGGTAAAAACCGGGTAAAGTTTGTCCGGTGCAACTCGGGATTGGTAAAAGGAAGAGAACGAACGGTAGTGTCTGATCCGAAGAAGCTTTGCATGATTTCGTTGTATCCGGAGATAACTCCTTATCGTGGTTGGTCCGGTGTCCGATCCTTATATGGCCGAGTTGGTTGTAGCCGCTGTTTGCCGGTTCGAATACGCCGAGATCAGTCGTGGCCGTTAGCCCGGTTTCTTCGTGACCATTCTGATCGTGGCCGTTGGTCCGGATAATCGGTTATTCGCCCGCCACGTGTGGGAATCTGCCACCTTCTTCTGACAGTCGTACGGGTGTCAGACCGTACGACCTAACCTTATCCATATTAGGTTTTCTTTATCCTAAAAAGTGGGCCCATGATGTATAGGAGGCCCATAGAGGAAAACTATAAATAGGGGTCATTCTCTCATTTTGAGGGTTGGCTTTTCTGATCCAAGAGCTTTGTACTTCAAATATATGATAAAATTTCTCTTGCCTAGTGTTCTTCAGATTTTGGTCCGGTTATAACTGAAACAGATCATTAAATCTCTTTATTCGATCGCACCTAATATATATATATATATATAGAAAATTTGTCTCAAATACAAAGATCTAAACGTCTTAGCTTAGCCTTTAACATATCACCACTATTCGCTCAAGCCCTTAATAAGCCAAATAGATTCGACTTTCTTTTATTCCTCAAAGTATAGATTAAAGTACCACATATCCTTTGCCTCATTTACAAATTTAACTTATTACCCATTTTCGAGGTAAACAGTTTGGCGCCCACCGTGGGGCCTTGGATAATAGTGGTCTTTTGATCTCGGTTGCAACTCGTCTAAGGTTTCAGTTCCATTGTTCGTCTCTGCAAAAACGGACAAAATGGCAAACAGTGGAGAATCCGGCCACGTTAATAATGAGATTGTGGTCGAAAACGATAACATCGGACCACAGGAGCTACCAGTGAATCCCATTGGCCCGGATTCTGTCAATTCGAGGGAGGGCCTCATCCGTCAAAATACCGTGAACCAGGAGAACGCCGCTCGGCCGGCCCCCGATCCCTTAAATACTTTCATTCTCGTCACGTGACCGGGCTCATGGTCGAAAGTGCCGGATGTCCCGACGATATTAACTTGCGCCTTATTTTTGAAATGTTGTAGAACAAGAAAGCGCCTATTGCTGAGCAGGGAGTTGCGATAGCCCAACTACAGAACAAGAAGGATGAAACGACTCCGGAAAGGAGCAAGGGTGCTACCGAACCCCGGAAAAAAGAAACCCGAATGATTGAAAGCAACGGGTCCGGAGAAGGCTCGTCTACCGAGGTGCTGAGAATGCTCGAGACGCTGGCAAAACGGGTAGACTCAACCGAAAAAAGGGTCGAGACCTACAACTCTCGAGTGGATCAGATCCCGGGGGCTCCTCCCATTCTGAAGGGGCCGGATTCGAAGAGATATATTCAGAGGCCTTTTCCTCCGAGTGCGGCACCTAAGCTGATCCCGAAGAGGTTTAAGATACCGGATATCCAAAAATATGATGGCACGAAGGATCCTCAAAACACGTAACCTCATACACCTGTGCTATAAAGGGTAACGATCTCGAAGAAGATGAAATCGAGTCCGTGTTGCTGAAAAAGTTCGGGGAAACGTTGTCGAAGGGGGCATTAACATGGTACGACCATCTGCCCGAGCATTCGATCACTTCATTTGAAATGCTCGCGGATTCGTTCATAAAGGCTCATGCCGGAGCCAGAAAGGTCCAGGCGCGAAAGACGGATATTTTCCGGATCGCCCAAAGGGACGATGAGTTACTACGGGAGTTCGTCAATCGTTTTCAGAGGGAACAGATGGAGCTCCCTCCGGTTCCGGAGGAATGGGCAGCACAAGCGTTCACCAAAGGGCTTAATCCCCGAAGTTCGACGGCTTCGTTCAAACTCAAGGAAAATTTGCTAGAATACGAGGCTGTGACCTGGGCAGACGTGCACAACCGGTACGAGTCCAAGATTCGGGTGGAGGATGATCAACTCGAACTTCCTCCGGGTCGGATAAATCTAGGTAAAGGACCTGAGAGATCTAGAAGAAATTTTGACCCGGAGATGCGGTCACCAAGCGAAAGATATCGGCCGTATCCCCAGTCGGAGAAAATAAATTTTAGACCGGAAAAATCGAGGTCCGGTCCTAATCAATACTCCGGCAGAGGAGACAGAAGAACCGAACGTCCGTCGAATAGCCGGGGGTTGTCGTTTAGAAGTGAAGCCGGAAGTTCGGTAACCAACAGGGATCCGCCGAGAATATCAGAATACAACTTTAGTGTCAACACCTCGGACCTTGTATCAGCCATAGGTCGTATTCCGGAGGCAAGGTGGCCGAGGCTATTGAGATCGGATCCGGTCAACGGGACCCGAACATGATTTGTGAATACCATGGTACTCATGGTCACGAATCGAAGACCGTCGCCATTGCGAGAAGAGGTGGCTCGACATCGAAAACGGGCACCTTCGTGAATTCTCGAGTGAGCGAGCCAAAACCCACTACAAGGAGGGGAGTCGAATAAGCGGGGTGAACCGGTAGAGCCTCAGCATATAATCAACATGATAATCGGGGGTACAGATGTCCCTAGAGGACCGGTAATGAAGCGAGCAAATTTACCACTGTTCGTGAAAAGCGCCGCCGGGATCATGCATCCGAAGGCTCCATCACTTTCAGCAACAAAGATGCGGAAGGCATCATTCAACCACACAATGATGCACCGGTAATTTCTATTCTTGTTTTTAAATCTCGGATTAAACGTATTCTAATCGACTCGTGTAGCTCGGCCAACATCATCCGGTGGAGAGTGGTTGAACGCTAAGGCTACTCGACCAGATCGTACGGTGGCCCGGTGCTTAGTGGATTCAATATGGCGAGTGAAACTACGAAGGGCGAGATTTCCTTGCCAGTCAACATCGACGGCACCATCCAGCAGACTGTGTTCTATGTAATCGAAGGGGATATGAAATACAACGCATTGCTGGGTAGGCCGTGGATACATAGCATGAGAGCTGTGCCGTCTACCTTACATCAGCTGCTGAAGTTCCCGACTCCGGAGGGGATAAAAACTATCCGGGGAGAACAACCTGCAGCAAGAGAGATGTTCGCAGTCGAAGAATCATCACCCCTACTCAAAAAGCCGGTCAAAAGGAAGGATCATCCGAGGAGAAGGATTCCAAATAGCAATTATCGTTAACGGGTCCAAAGAACGGAGCAAAAGGATTGGACCGGGGCACGAAGAAGACGACTTCAACATACCTAGATCATTCGTCTTGCCGAACGAGTCGACGCGACAAAATCTACAATAGAGGAGCCGGAGCAAGTCATCTTGTTTCGAATATCTACCGGACAGAAGGTATACCCGGGCACGGGGTTAACCTCGAGCTCGTGAACAAGTTAATTAAATTTCTTCAAGCTAATGCCGATTGTTTTGCATGGTCGCATATAGATATGACATGTGTGTCGCCGGAAGTGACAACTCATAAGCTTAGTCTCGACGGGAGATTTCCCCATGAGGCAAAGCGGAGGCCCATGGCGAGGCAAAGCATGCCTTCGTAAAGGACGAGGTAACAAAGCTTTTAAAAATAGGCTCCATTCGGGAAGTAAAAACCCGGATTGGCTGGCCAACGTGGTGGTGGTGCCAAGAAAGGTAATAAATTTTGAATGTGCGTTGATTATAAGGATCTAAACAAAGCATGCCGAAGGATTCGTCTCGTTGCCCCACATCGATAGAATGATCGATGCGACGGCCGGGCATGAGATGTTAAGTTTTCTCGATGCTTACTCCGGGTATAACCAAATTCGGATGCACCCGGAAGATCAAGAGAAAACATCTTTCATTACCCGACACGGGACTTATTGCTACAATGTAATGCCATTCGGATTAAAAAATGCCGGGGCAACCTATCAACGCCTAGTTAACGGAATGTTCGAAGAACAAATAGGAAAAACGATGGAAGTTTATATTGACGATATGGTTGTTAAGTCCCCGGGAAACAGAGAGGACCATTTAAAAATTTGCAGGAAACCTTTGACGTACTCCGAAGATATAATACGAAGCTCAATCCGAGAAGTGTGCTTTCGGTGTCCGGTCGGGTAAATTCCTCGGTTACATGATGTCAAATCGGGGGATCGAGATTAACCCGGATAAGATCAAAGCAATCGAGGACATCGAGGTGGTAAATAACGTCAAAGGAGTACGGAGGCTTACCGGAGGATAGCGGCACCGAGCCGGTTTATATCAAGATCTTCGTACAAGAGCCACCATTTCTTCTCCTTACTCGTGAAGAAGAACGACTTCACATGGACACCGTGAGTGCCGTAAAGCCTTACAAGAACTAAAAGAGTACCTATCCAAGCCCTCCTTTGTTGCATACGCCGAAAGCGGACGAGCGCCTTTTTTCTCTACCTTGCCGTATCCGAGGTAGCGGTAAGTGGAGTTCGGTCCGAGAAGAATCGGGTACACAATTTCCCATTTATTATGTGAGTAGGACCTCGGGGGATGCGGAGACCCGTTATCCCCACCTTGAAAAATTGGCATTAGCACCGGTAAGCGTCTTCCCGTAAAACTTAAACCTTACTTTCAATGCCACCCGATATGCGTAGTGACCACTTAGCCTTTAAAGAACATCTTGCATAAATCGGAATTATTTGGCAGGCTAACTAAACGGGTCAGTAGAGATAAGCGGGTACGATATTGAATATAGGCCCCGACGGCCATCAAGTCACAAATCTTAGCCGATTTTGTGCGTACTTCACCCCCGCCATGATCCCCGAGGTGGAAAAGGAACTCCCCGCTAACCCCGGGAAAAGCCACGGTATTTGGTCATTACACATGGGACGGAGCTCGAACCTTAGAGGTTCCGGCTTGGAATCGTCCTTAAAACCCCCGCCGGAGATGCAATCCGGCAATCTATTAGAACGGTTAAATTAACTAACAATGAAGCCGAGTATGAGGCTATGATTGCAGGATCGGAATTAGCTTGAGCATGGGGGCTCAAGTAATCGAAGCAAAATGCGATCTCTCTCCGGTTGTCAAAACTGTGTGAATGGCGTCTTCGAGGTCAAGGATGAACGAATGCAAAGGTATCTCGAAAGGGTCCGTGTCATACTTCACCGGTTCAAAGAATGGACCATGCGCATGTACCGAGGGAGCAGAATCGCGAGGCCGATGCGTTGGCCGCCTTTGGGATCTTCGGGCCGAAGGGGAAGAAATTAACCGGGATTGTGGTGCACTTGATGAACTCGGCAATAGATAACGGGCATGCTGAGATAAACACAATGGGATTAACTTGGGATTGGCGCAATAAATACATCGACTATTTGCAAGATGGAAAGCTCCCCAATGACCCGAAGGAATCACGATCGCTAAGGACGAAAGCGAAAGACGGTTTTGCTCGGTGGACGGCCGCTTATACGTACGGTCTTTCTTCGGTCCTTTGGCCAAATGTTTAGGTCCCGGTGAAACCGAGTACGTGACGAGAGAAGTACATACGAGGGGACACGCGGGAATCACTCCGTGCGGAAGCCTTAGTCCGGAAAATCATTAGAGCCGGTTATTATTGGAACCGGATGGAGGAAGATGCGAAGAATTTTGTCCAGAAATGCGACGGGTGCCAAAGACATGCTCCGATGATTCATCAGCCCGGGGAGTTATTGCACTCGGTGATATCACCCTGGCCCTTCATGAAATGGGGAATGGACATTGTTGGTCCATCGCCACGGGCACCTGTAAGGCCCGCTTTATTTTGTTTATGACTGACTATTTCTCAAAATGGGTTGAAGCACAAGCCTTCGAGAAAATACGAGAGAAAGAAGTTATTGACTTCATTTGGGACCACATTATTTGTCGATTCGGCATTCCGGCCAAGATCACCTGTGACAACGGCCCCCAGTTCGTTGGTGGCAAAGTTAATGATTTCCTCGAGGGGTTGAAGATAAAAAAAAATTGTGTCAACTCCGTATCATCCGTGTGCGAACGGACAAGCGAAATCCACGAACAAAACGATAATTCAGAATCTGAGAAAGAGACTTGAAACGTCAAAACACCACTGGAGGGAAATATTACGGGAGGTGCTATGGGCTTACGTAACCACATCAAAATCGAGTACGGGGAAACACCCTTCTCGTTGGTCTACGGGACCGAAGCCCTCATTCCCAGGTCGGAGAACCCGCCTCCGGCTCAATTACGCCACCGAGGGATCGAACGAGGAGGCCATGGCCGTAAACTCGATCTCACGGACGAGCTACGCGAGAACGCGTTAATTCGTATTGCGGCCCGTAAACGCAGAGGATGGAAAGGTACTATAACCGGAGAGCTAACTTCCGACATTTCCAAATTGGGGACTTGGTGCTCCGAAAAGTTACCTTGAACACCAAAAACCCCAATGAGGGAAAACTTGGTCCGAACTGGGAAGGTCCGTACAAGGTGACCGAGATAACGGGTAAAGGATCCTATCAGCTGGAATCCATGGACGGGCGACGGTTACGCAACAACTGGAATGTGGCTCATTTGAAGAGATACTACTGTTGAGGTATGGACCTTTTTATTTTATTCACTTACCTTTTCTTTTTGCAGGGAGCCGAGTGCCCGACGTAGTTAGCTTGTTAGGTCTGAAAACACGTGTTGCACTCTTTTCCTTAGCTCGGTTTTGTCCCAAATGGGTTTTCCGACAAAGGTTTTTAATGAGGCGACAAGTACAACGTGTTACTAAAGTAAGAGTATAAATATCGGATATTCGGGGGGCCGAACCGAGGGCTGGATAGTGCTTACCCGACTTTACAGCTCGAATAAGCACTAGGGGGCTATGACAATACATTCCGATGTAAGGACCAAACGATCAAAAGTGAATCGTGTCCCTCTAATATTCATTATGGCAGGAACCGATGCCGGACCTTCTTGTCGAGGGTTTCGATGTAAGGACCAAACGATCGTAGCGAATCGTGTCCACTTAGAATTTGCCACGGCAAAAACGAAGGAAACGGATAAAGTCCTCATATGATGTACATGTACTTGCAGTTTATTGAAAAATCAAATTATTACATTTCGGAGTTATCTTCCTTGTAAATCACTTTGCTCCGAAAATCGGGCACCAATTTATCCGTATACTCGATCCCGAACATTACAGCCGAAATACGGCAAAGGCCACAAGGTTACAAAGAACCGAGCCTAAATCTTAATACCCCCGAATGGGGACTGCTACACGTAATTTGTTTAAACAGAGATTCAGGTGCTCGAACCTAATAAAAAACAAAGGAATAGCCGCAAAATATCAGCCCTAAAAATGCCTAACGTGATTCGGAGACGTCTGAATTCACAAAGCACAAATAAGTCCCGCAGGCAAACTTCTCTAATCGTTCCGGATAAATCATGCCGGATGAGATGAAAACTCTAGTCGAACAAGCCCGAAAAATCGGCAGTTGGACAGAAATCATAACAAACATTCAAACAAAAGAATGGTCGACACAAAGGATACGCTTTTTATATACACAAATTTTTTACACTTGAAATTTGAGAAAATTCAAAGTGCTATAAAGACAAAACAAAAGGGAGTACAAGCCATAGCTTATCCGGTACGACTGGAACCAGAATGCTCGGACTCTGTCCGTTCAGAATCATCCGAGTCGGAGTCAAGAGCTCTCTTTGCCTCTTCCTCGGTTCTTCTAGCCTCCCGAATAAGAGCTGGGAGATCGGTGAAACCACGCTCGGCTTCTTCAAGGGTGATTCTCCGAGATCTCCACGCGTTCATGTTCCACCGCAACCGTGGAATAGTTTCGACGGCTTCCACACTCTTTAAGGCTTCCGCCAAATTGGCATCGCCCCGGGCCGCCCTTAACCAAAAGCTCATTCCTCTCTACAACGAGGACACTCCGATATTGATTGGCTGAGTCAAGCTCAGCTTTGAGTATATCATTTGCCTCGGTCATCTCCCCGAGTTTGGTTCTTAGCTCATCGCACATTCGAGCCCTATCCTCGGCTTTTTGCTCGAAAACCCTCATTCTATCCGCATACTTCGCGCTCTCGGATTCGAGTCGCCGGTGCCTCTCGGCCCAATTGGCGGCATCAGACTTAACCGAGTCGAGTTCTCCTCGGAGTTGAGAAATGGTGGTTTCGAGCTCGCTCAGGTTGGAAGAAAACCGAGCGTTGTTTGACTAAGACCGATTTTCTCTTCCTCCGAGAGCCGGTTCTTTCCGCACAAGCCCGGCTAACTCATCCTTCGGTCGAAGGTTCTCGGCCTTTGTTGCATCAAGCTCGGGCCGAAGGTTAGCAAGGACACTTTGCTCGCTCGGCTCGTCTTCCTTTATTTGCAAAAGGTCCGGAATTTCGTCGTTTCTCGACCTTGGGCATCCAGGCGGCCTTTAAGGTCATCAATCTCTTGTCAGCCGGATGAAGCCCTCGTTTACAAGCACCACACTGCGCTAAAGAAGCAAAGACATTAAAAACGAGTAAATTTGCATCAAGTTATAAAAGGCACGAGCTAGAAGGCCTACCCGATTGTTCGCATGCATTCCTTCGTTAATCAGGCTCTGCCAATGGATTCCGGCCATTTTCTTTTTGTCCGAGTCCGAGACGAGGGGCCTTAAGTAGCTTGCCACCCCCACCGGACGAGATAAGAAACTGCAATCTTCCGGGACAGTAATTACTGCCGATCTGGTTCTCCTAGGTTCCACGCTAGGAGCCGGAAAGATGCTCGCCAAAGCTCTCCCTCGCACCGGAATCGGTAGATCGACTAGCTGCCCTCGTGACCCGAGGGATGGGTAGATGGCCAAATCCGGCAGCCTCCCCGGTAGCAGGAGGAGTGTCCAAAAACATCTCATCTAGATTGTCCGGCCTGGGAGCAGTGGGTGTGGTTGGAACAGCACCGGCACCCTCGGCAGAAGTAGAGGCTTCAAACCCGGTGACGGGGTCCTCGACAGGCAATGAGCCGGTATCTTCCGGTGCCTCAGTGCGCGGTACAGACTCGACTCTTGTCCCAGTTCCAGCAGTCAGCTCAGGTCCGGATCTCCGTGGTCTTTGCAGGGGAATCTCTTCGGAAGACTCTTCACCTGTAATATCAACAAACTCGGTACCCAAGACACTAAAGGTGTTGCGTAAAGTATTTCTTCCCCGCTGGTGTACTGAGCCGAAGTGGAGGGTCCTTCCTCGGTTGAAGGGGTGGAACTGCAGTTTCCTCCTCCGGGACCGACTCAAAGGTAGGGGCCACACCGACCCTACGAACGATCACATCGGACTCTTCTTCGTCTCTCAGTGACCGGACGACGCGCCTTGCCCTTTTTCTTGGCTTGTCTCCTTTATCCGAGGTTTTTCTTCGTCTTTGGGCGACAGCAATAATTCTGGATGACTCAGCCGAATCGAATGCCGGTGCCGGTGCCGGCACAGCTTGCTCTGCTGTAGTCCCGGGTCTGGGTTTCACCGAACCTTTCGGTAAACCTAAAATCAAAGGGTTATGGATAACGGTCAAATTAAAGAAAGGCAAACAGTACATAATACTCGAACTCAAAGTGGTGTTACCGTGGTTTTGAGCAATCCATCGGCCGCGAGCCAGGATTCCCCATGTCAACTCTTCGTGTGAATGGCGGTCTAGGAGCGCCTCGACCCACTCGTTCATATGTGGAATGACGGGGTATCCATGTACGCGCTATAGAGAAAAAAAAAAGGAGAACGTAAGCTCGAAGGATTAAATTAAGGAGAATAAGAATAAATTGACAAAGTTAGGTTCGAGGGACTTACGGTTGTCATTCCATTTTTCCGGGAAGTGGCATGTATTCCTCCGGATAATATCCGAGGTCCTCACCCGAACGAAGCGCTCTAACCAGCCCCGGTCTCTATCTTCGTCCATTTTTTAAGATCGGATTCCGCCTCTCTTGGCTAATTTTATCACGCCTCCCCGGAATCGTCTTGGGGGAATAAAGGCGGATCAAATGTGCCATCGTGAATGGTTCCTCGGCGTTGTTGCCAACAACCGGAGGCAAGCTACCGTCCTCCATATTATCGGTCCAATTTGTGCGAGGGTCACATTGAGGTCCGACACATCTCCGATGACCGGATCAATTTCGGGTTCGAGCTTCGAGCGTGAAGGGGTAAGTGTAAACGTATAAGAAGCCCTCTCGTAGTCGGTTATCGATTCATACGGACCAGAGCAAACACTTGTACCGGACGATTGTCCCATCCGCAACGTCCGGACCGATCGAGCTTATCCTCGGTGATGGAAGAGGGATATCGTCTTACGTCATATCCTCTATCCGAAACTAGAGAAGGCTTCTCTGCTTCAAACTCTTTGTTGAAGTTGGGTTTAATCGGCACAATATCCAAAGCCGTAGGCTCGGCCACATTCTTTCCCTTCGATTGGGACACCGGTTCAGCTCCTTGGGAGGAGACCGAGGGAATATCCTGGGAGGTGGTTTCGGTATTGGCAGACATTTGCAATGGATGGGAGGTTGAAAATTTAATAAAGGGATGAAGGTAAGAAGATGGTGACAGAGAAGCAAATAAAATGCAACACAAATGGAAAAATGAAATGACGAGCGACAACGAGTAGAACGGTTTTCCTTGCAAGCAAAGTTTAGGTGGCAAATATGGGTGATGAAATAACAGGATCGACAATGGAAGAGAAGTCAGAAAAAGATGAAATGAAGAACAGCAGTGGAGTGAAGAAGTTTGAAGTGAAGATGATGAAAGTGGAGAGAGTAAAATGAAGAAGGAAGTACGTAGAAGGTTATATATACACGCATGGGACTGGGCGGTTACAAATCCCGACCAATCGGTGAACGCCACGTGTCCCGTAATAAATGAGGACGTGATTTGAAGGGACGTGCGTAACGGCGGTTGCAGAGCTCGGACCAGTCGGGGTATGACACGTGGCAGATGGCAGAACAAGGTGACAACTGTTCCCGCCAAAATGAAAAGATAAGAACGAGCCAATGCGATCCTCGGTTACACGATTCATCCACTTCCCGTTACTCCGATAGGATCTCGGTCCGGAAAGTGCGGGGACTATCTGTATACGGTAAAAACCGGGTAAAGTTTATCCGGTGCAACTCGGGATTGGTAAAAGGAAGAGAACGAACGGTAGTGTCTGATCCGAAGAAGCTTTGCATGATTTCGTTGTATCCGGAGATAACTCCTTATCGTGGTTGGTCCGTGTCCGATCCTTATACGGCCGAGTTGGTTGTAGCCGTTTGCCCGGTTCGAATACGGCCGAGATCGGCCGTGGTCGTTAGCCCGGTTTCTTCGTGACCATTCTGATCATGGCCGTTGATCCGGATAATCGGTTATTCGCCCACCACGTGTGGGAATCTGCCACCTTCTTCTGACAGTCGTACGGGTGTCAGACCGTACGACCTAACCTTATCCATATTGTGCTTTCTTTATCCTAAAGAGACCCCGTGATGTATAGGCCCATAGAGGAAAACTATAAATAGGGTCATTCTCTCATTTTCGAGGGTTGGCTTTTCCGATCCAAGAGCTTTGTACTTCAAATATATGATAAAATTTCTCTTGCCTAGTGTTCTTCGATTTTGGTCGGTTATAATCGAAACGTATCATTAAATCTCTTTATTCAGTATTGCACCTAATATATATAGATATATAGAAAATTTGTCTCAAATACAAAGATCTGAACGTCTTAGCTTAGCCTTTAACATATCAGCTCACTATTCGCTCAAGCCCTTAATAAGCCAAATAGATTCGACTTTCTTTTATTCCTCAAAGTATAGATTAAAGTACCATATATCCTTTGCCTCATTTACAAATTTAACTTATTACCCATTTTCGAGGTAAACAATACTTTGCAACAACAAACAAATGAAAAGGCAATAGGAATAACTTACTCATCATACGTGTTACACGATATAAATTTCCTCCCATACACCTAAATAGTGAGAAAGAGTTTCATAATTAAAACAAAATTCCTTATTTTAATAAGAGTTAGGAGTATGATTAAGTGGTAGTACTTATATTGAACTGTCGTCATTTCATATAACATAAGAATTAGGAATAGAATTTAGGAAATAGAATAAAAACTGTTTTTGAAATTTGGATGACAAAAACGAAGACCCATTGTGACCAAAATTGTAAAAGTGATTCATTAGAAATTTTTGATTAAGTAGTCTAAAGCTTGAACATCGAACTAGCAAGGGGACCTTATTTTCTTGTTTTTAAAGTCCCAACACTTTTGTTAGGTCTTTCATTAACAAAAATGATTTTACCAATTTACTTAACCCGAGGTCTCGGGTTCGAGCCCTGGGTATGAAAAAATCCTTGATAGGGAGCGCTCTAGGGCCCTACTCAGCGCAAATCCGGATATAATCGGACTCCAATGCGGATACTGGACACTGGGTAGGAAATCATTCAAAAAAAAAAAAAAAAGTAGATGCACGCTAGGAGAATTAGTCATGTGTTTGGATAAACAAATTCAAGGAGCCATGAATACACTTCTTGATAAAGGAATATGTCAGCAACCAATGAGGGCAGTCATAACAAAGTCTACAAGACTATGAATTTCTTTTTCACATCCTATATGTCGTGAAGAATATGGTCAAACCAAGAGAACTATCGCATCAGCACCGATAACTTTCTAACTGGGAAGAAGAAAAGCTCAATATATTAATGATTTGGGATTATGGTAAAGGGCACTGCATCAGGATGGACAAAAGGTATCATACCATGGAATGATTAATACCCTAGGCTCATGTAGTGTAGGACAACTAAATGCACCTCATGTTTGTTGAAGTCAAGCCTTAAACGAGGAGGCCTTGAAATCAATTTCCACTTCGACTCCTCCAAGTCAAATTACCATTTTCCAAAGTAAAAGGAGTTTTAACATTTCATATAATTCATACAACTTCACCACCAAGGGCTCAGTTTACTTTTGTCGTTTGTCATCCATCTCAAAGAGAGAGTTTGAAACATGAAAAGCTAATATAAGGGGTGAAAAAATAAATCCTCTTGTAACTCCTTTGCTCGTAAACACTCCAACCACACAAGAATTACCCACATACAAACATCAGGAACCGAATTTGTGAAAATTAACAAGGTAAACTTGAAATCGCATCAACGATGTTACTTTAAGACCCTTAAAAAAGAAACTCTACTCACTTTCCACAAAATATTAGCTGAAGAAACTTTACAAATATTGTTTAGAGCAGTACACAAATCTTTCAGCATTGCAGAGTCAAGTGTTTAGACGTCATCTTCTCGGTTCATTGGTCAAACAAATGTAGATGAAAACCTATTGAAGTGGAAGCTAAACTTTACTATCAAAATAGATGGTATCTGTGAACTTGAAGATAAAATCATCTAGTGTTCCCACTTGCTGCTCTCTGTTCGACAAGATGAACTTCCTGAGGAAGAAGATCATATTTTATATTCAGCTCATCAAACAGTTTCTTCATTTCTAGGATCAGTTCAGTTCTCCGTTTGATCTTTTCGCCAAAGTTCTGAAAGTTCATCGTATGATTGAAATAGAGAGCCATTTTTATCTTGTTCATATTCTCAATCTCCTTCACCACCACACTGTGATTAGGATGCCAGTACTGGGGAGTTCTCTCTAAGTACCTGATAGTTCAACAAGAACAAAGGTGAAAAATCAAAATCTTGATTGAAAAATGAATGCTATTACAAGGTATAGGGCAATACTTATACATAAAATATCCTTATCTACCATCATGTTGAGGATTTGCCTCATCTTTGAACATGTTACAGTTTTGCCATGGGAAGAAAACTAGTCAACAACTAGTGTCCAAACTGTAATATGTTTTCTCAAACTTTAAACCTTAAACTGACTGCCCTTGAAAATAAAGCCTAAGCCAAATATTAGATTCATGGTTTTCAGTACTCAGCAAGAATTCTACTCTGCATGTGCAAATCAATAAAATCCACTCTTACCTCTCTCGACCAATTTCGTGCAGGAGCTTACATTTCGTGCATCAAGCTTTATGGCAGAACCCCTCCCCTCACCCCAAACTACCACCCATCAGGGGAAAAAAGCGCTAATGTTGTCTCAATTTCCCTATCTGCTTTAGTTTCATTCAGATCCTTTGCATTGGAAATCTCAGAATAGATAAGGGCAGGATTTGCTTCTCAGACTGAGATTGCCTCAAAGGAAAGAAATGTGTCCACGCGTTACCTTTTAAAAAAAAAAAAAAAAAAAAGAAATGTGTCCATTTTAAAAGGTTCAGTATTGGCTAACCAACTACAACCAATTAAACAAATCAGCATTCCTTTTGACAAGCTTCTAGTATGAGTAAATGTCTACAATTAGGGATGAGCAATGTACTCCTAGAAATTGCCTCAAAGAAAAGAAATGTGTCCACGTTATTTCAAAGTCACTGTCCAAGAAAAAAAGGAAAAAATGGCCAAAGAAACGGGAAGAAAAAGAGGAACTATGATAGTAAAGAAAAGTCCAAAAGATGGAAAGAAATAAATAGAATAGGCATCGAAAAGAAAAAAGGGAAGCTGCGGCAAGGAAATATTGAGAGTTCTGAGTGCCGGTTTTGTTTTAAGAAAAACATGTAGGACAATGTGCAAAATGAGTGCTCTAGGCGACTCTCGAACCCCCAAGCTTCAAGTACCTTTGAACACCCTTCACTGCTGGGCCAAATTTGTAACTTGGACCAAGGGTGTTCAAGATTTGATACATAGTTGTAACAAGTAATATTTGACCTATATACACATCAGAAAATGCAAGAAACTTTGAATTGGACATAGATAGCCTTTTCCATCTTTTCTTATTTCAATAGGCATCCCACCCTCACCTCAGGATGAGGGGACTTCTTGGTGTTCAACTGATCACCCTTCCACCTATGTGGCTATGCCTCTGCATGGAGAATATGGTCTTGGCTTAGGTTGAAGGTCCTTACCCCGGTGCAACGGTGAAATCATTATTCCATGTTTCATTGAGTCTATGCATTATATGTTCTGTGCAAACTAGTAAATATGTACAATGTATGTATAAAATCACTTCAAACATTAAGTTGGACAAAAGGAATTGAAATCCAATTATCAACTGAATCTTTTTAGTACGTACTTCATAGATTTTTTTAAGGGATAGACCAAAAGGGAGGACTTGGACATGTGCAGGCCCCAACTGCACTAGGTTAGGCTCGGGGCTCAGAAAGGCCCCTAGTCGTATTAAACCGCTATTCAACATTTTGAGAAAGCTAGGTTTTTTAGATGAATGTTCAACAGTAAATGTTCAGATTCTAGCGAGACTAGCTTTAATTCTCGGATTCACTTGGCTGTATTAAGAAATATCTTACAAATTGCTGTAGATGTGGATAATGCTGTTCTTTTCTCCTAATAATTTTCCAAGGAAAATCGACTACAAATACTAAAAAAAGATGAGAAAATTTTTCTACTTACTTCTTTATTTTCTCTTTTAAAGCTCCTATCTTTTCCACAGGTGTCCTGTAATCAACGGAAAACTCAAAGTTGTCACCCATATCAGGACTTCTGTAGAAATTGCTGATTGGCTTGACCGCCAGAACTGAATTTGGGTAGTATATCTTTTCATTATCAAACCTCAAGAACACTGTGGTCAAGATATTCATTTCTTCAACAGTCATCTGTCAAGTTGCAAGATAAAAGTGCAAATTAATAAAGAAAATGCAAAACAGCAAGAAGATGTAATTAGCAGACATTACCTGAACACCATCAATGACGCATCGATCACCAACATCAAAAGGATGCATCACAAAAACAAATATAATAGCTTCAAATATAGTCTTGCAAGTATTCCCAAAAATAAAAGCAGCTACCACAAATTGTGACGACATAAAGACAAGCACTTTAGTAGTCGCTATTCCCACCAAGAGGAGCCATATGATGATTATTATGACAATCAGAATGCATGTCACAACCTTGTTCAGTTGCTTCACGGCGGTTTTTGTATCATTCAGAGCATGCGATAGAGCTCTGCGTCCTTGATAAACCTTAACCTGCAAGACATTGATATGCCAAAAAGAACCAATGATTGATATGCCAAAAATGATAAATACTCATTCCATGACTATCTCATAAAATCAACCATGCACCTAGCAAAGTCACTAGGAAGGACTCATACTTTTGACATCTAATCCACATCAGCGGATGGCTTCTATTTACTTTGATGGCTGCTTTCCTGTTATATTCTGTAGTTCATGTGCATGATGAGATTACATAGACAGAGAGAGCTCTAATTGTGCTTCACTAATCATCAGAAAAATTGTCCAGAGTTATTATTATTTTTTCTTTTCTAGATCCCAACATTCTGTATCATTTTGGTAATCAAACACAAGATAAAATGGATCTAGCTTATATCATGCCTAAAGCAATTGCAACCTCTAACAATATGAGCATAACTGATTTAGATTCTTTTACATCAGTTTGTCAAGCATAATCCTGGAAAATGATTAAGTTCTGAGCATACCACCCATTCCGTCAATTCTTTCCTGTCAATCTGTCCAGTTTCTGCCACATCTATCATGGGGAACACAATATCCACCTCTTCTTTAATCAAGAATCTCCGAAGGTCATACTCATCAATGTACCTACACACACAATGTGAATTAAGAGAAATAACACTAAATAAAAGAATGTTACACTCAGAATGTTACAAATTAAAACATCATACTGATGTTTCAACATGCCAGTGTTTTCTTACTTGGACCCAGGCGGCGCGACATTCCTGAAGATGTGATAGGCAGCAGCAATTGCTGCCTCCTCATTGTTGATCTCCTTATCTGCTTGCTCACATCCTGCATCATAATCAGTTTCACCAAACGAGCCAGAGATAGTGGAAAGTCCTGAGTTAGATATTACATCAACTAACATTTTCATGGTCCATGCAGACACCTTTTCTCTCTTCATCTCATGAAGCTTATTTATATCAATCACTGCCTTTTCCTTCTTTTCCTTCCCATCTTTTCCCTTCTTTGTTTTGCGGAAACTAAATTGACTGGCAGCACTGTTTGATTTCCTCAACATCTGAGCAGATTCCATAACTGGGAGCCCTGATAGGGTCAGTAGAATATACTGATGAAAGATTGATTCTTGAATCCTGTCAAAGAATGTGTTTACATGGAAAGAAGAAGCCAATATCTTTAGCAGCAAAGTCTTCAAGAGCCACAAGAACGCACCGATAAGTAAAGCTGCAATAGTCCAGGTAATAAAATCGGTAACCTTCTCAGTAGAATGTGACCGTTCCTCATTTGAGAAAAGCAGAACCCATGTGAGAAGAACCAAGCTAAACCAAATGCAAACTTGAACACTTTTCTTTAAACCAAAGACAAAATACAACACCTTCTTCCTTAATAGGAAGTTCAATTCTATCAACAAGGCCACAAAATGTATAAACCACTTAGTAACCAGCATGCCACTAAAGGTCACCATAACAAGGACAATCCACTTCCACATCCTCAAATCCCAAAGTTTCCAGTTTTGCAACCTCTTAACCAATAAACTAGCAAGTAAAAGTCCTACAAGACAAAGAAACAACAGCCATTCAATCAGAACTTTTGTTTTAACTCTGTTATGCTTCAACTTATTCCTTGAGCTGACTTTCTTATATATCTCCTCATCTTCATCCACTCCTCCAAAAGGACCTGGTGATGCCATTAATGGTGTTCTTGGGGTTACTGATATAGATACTGTTCTTGTAGTCTCTTTAAATGTATTATTGGAACCCATTTTAGCAGTAGGGGATGCACGGTTAGAAGATACATTTGCACATGGCTCAGTTTGTTCGTCGAACATGTTGGCGTCAATAGGTACAGATTGTTCACCAAATCTTGATTTTGGCTTCGAAAATGCAGAGGGTGCGATCGATTTTCGCCGAGTGAGAGTTTCAGTGGTTGGGATTTTGGGTGGTTTGCTGTTGCTGGGGCTTGGGCTTGGACTACACCTTGCAATTTCAGGTGAAGAATCGCTCACTTGCACAGTCTTTGGAATTTGTGGACCTAAAGGTGAATGTCCAACAGGACTCTTAGGATCTCTTTCATCTCCAGAGATCATGACAACCACTTCACTGGGGCTTTTCTTGCTCTCTGCCATACTCATCTCCCCACTAACTTTTGCAGCTTTACCATTTGCATCCATTCCATACCAAGTCAAACATCAAGAACCTGAAAAATGAGAGAAAGAAGATACATGTCTTGATCATTCATAAATTGATTTGGGTAGTAATACTTCCTCCGTCTCAAATTATCTGTCGTGATTCTTTTGCACGCCCTTAAGCAATATATTAATTAGAGAGATTTTTAATGATTTTACCGTTCATTGGTACTTGAACAATCATAACATCACCCCATAATTGAGGTGTTCATAGACTTCAAGAACAATAACTACTAAGGGTGAACTGGGAAAAAAAAATAATTAGTTTTGTCTAAAACTTCTAAAACGACAAATAATTTGAGACAACTATTCTTAGAAATCGCGAATAACTTGAGACAGAGGGAGTATTTATGACTAATGAAAGAGTCACATAATGCAATAACAGAGGGAAGGACAGACTATTATACAGAGAAGTGAATATTTGCAGGTACTAACTTTAAGTACACAAGTACTATGACCAGACAAATTCAATGTTTTCACCAAACCAAACCAACTTTGACAAAACAGGTACACACAGGGTTCATCAATATCCAAGATTCAGCACAAAAAGACAAGTTATTATCCACTTGATGTTGTTCGGAACAAGGAAGCAGCAAATGTTTTTCAAAAGATGCAACCTTTTTGGGATTATCCAACAGAAACAGTTAGTTTACCACAGTAAAAATGAAAATCTGGTTTGAACCCCAAAAAAAACAGAAAATAATAAAAAAAGAAACCCAAGTTGATACAAAAAACAAGGAAACAAGATAAGGGAAATGGGGTATAAAAGCAGAGACTAGTGTCTGGAACACAACCATTGTACACAGAAGAAGTGAATATAGTAATCTAAGGAGGTTCCTAATTAGACAAAGATTGTTATGCATAAACAAAGAAAAAAAGAACAAACAACTTACCAAAATAAAGATTACTTGAGGGAGGCCAGGGTTTCAACTTTCAAGAAAAGGGCATTGAGAAGAGGTAAAGATAGTGGGAAAGGAGGCACATATTTTAATGGAAAACAAAAGCTTTGGACAGGGGGGGTACAGTAACACACACTACACAGCAGAAATATTTGAACTACTAGCCACGTGACTTTTAGCTCTGCTTCAGTGGAGTTCACAATAAAATACACTAATGTGAAACCCATATGTTCAGCTCTAAACAAAAAAATATTTTAAGCATAAAGAGAGTTGTGCATTCTTGGCTCGTTCCTCTTTACTAAAAGAGTCGAGTCGAGAGGAGAGATTAAAACAGTAAGATTCTTGCGTAGTTTATTATATCTTGGGAGTAGAATGTCACTTTGTTATTTGTATCGGGTTAGCGACGAAAATCTACTTTGAAGACAACGTCATTTATAGCGTGCTTTGAATCGAATTTTCCAATTTCAACTTTGTCTTATCTTTATTGTTATTATTATATTTTATTTATCTTTTATTTGTTCTTCTTAATGTGACAATCTCTAATATTTTTCCAACATAATTTACCTTCATCTAAACTCGTTTAAATCTATTAAAACTCTTAAAAGAAAATTTATACCAAAATCCAAAAGACATTTCTTTATTTTGTATACCAACTGATTCAATAGAATGTGCGACTTCACCATTTGCCAAAAACAGGACTTTTCCATTTTTTACTAACAAAATATTGATTAATTAATGGAACACTATCTTCATGGCTGTCATCACCTCAATAACATAAGAAGATTGTATTGTCAACTAACTCAACCCTAGTTCCTTTTTTTAATTCATTTTCTTCAAAAAAAATTGCTTATTCCTGAAAATCGGAAAGCTGCAGTATGAGAGGTAGTTGGTCGTTTCATATTTTATTAAATTCACCATTTGTACTTGTCCTTACATGTCTCAAATATTCCTTTTGTTTGATTTACTTATTTTTTGGAGGGTTGTCATCTTTCATTTTACGAACCGTTTTACTTTAAAGGCACTCAAGTTTAATTTATGTTGATATGATCATGTTATGGCATCAAGTTATTGCCAACCTCATGTTAAGCAAAATAAGAAAGACTATGTAATATAGAGGGCTTATTGCACTTTGCACCTCTAATGCATATACCTTTCTGTACTTTTCACAATATAATATCCTAATTATTGTTTCTTTATGTTGACTGAAAGAAGTATGAACGTTGTAAAATGGGAATATTACCCTATTAGATGAATTTCCTTCTCCCTGATCGTAATTGCATCTCTGGCATTAATTAGACTCTGATTTTTATATCTTTTTGGTTTTGTCTCCGCAACAAAATAAGAGATGGAAAGGAGAGAAAAAAAAGGAGATGGCTAATATTTAAATGTGCTTATTAGTGTTATTAGGTGGTACTCATGTTTTATTTTCTTATAATAATGATCATATATGGGGTCAAAGAATGACATCTTAATAATTTGTAGGAACACTATTGGCAACGGGCCAACAACAATAAAGGTAAGGTATAAATCACAAAAAAAAAAAAAAAAAAAAAAGGAGGAAAAAGCAGGAAAGGTGAATAGTTTAGGGTAAATATTTCATATTCTCGGTATTTATATTAATTCAAATAATTTTATTTTACCAATTAAACTAAAACGACATATCATCCAATCATACTCAAGCAATGAGTTTGAGTATGAACAACACATGATTTATATTTATTAATTTAATATAAATATCATTGGCACGTAAGTTTCAATCATAATTTGCGGATGCAAAACGAAAGAACTCTGGCAAATCAAAATCCCCAGTAATGATGCTCATGAACATCTGTTATTACAATATCCTCCCAGCTTTCTCTCCTTTTCTAATTCTAAAACTACCTTCGTCGTGCAAATTCGTTAAGAATTAAAATACTTTTGTGATAATTTAGAGTAAAACAGTAATCTCATTCTTATGACATAATTGAAGCATATTTAAAAGATGCTACCATATGATTTTGGTTGGTCAACCAGCCATTAATGGAAACATTAGTGGAGAAGTAAATAAGTCATATGACTATTAGGATTTTAGGTGGATATAATTAAATATATGGCAAAGTACAGCTCAAACTAATCGAATATAATTTTTAACAATAACCACTAAAGGGAATTATAATGTTTTATACTCGTAAAAGATTAATAAATTTATCTCTTGCCCACTTTTTAAAAACAGACAAATCACAAGCAGACAAATTGAGCTAACAAAAAAGATGATATTATTATCGCGATGACCTAAAACTTTTCTTCTTTTAATTCTTTTTCAGTAAAGTAGATATACTTCAGGGCCTACATTGCCTATTGCAAGTCAATTATTAAATCAATAATAAGATGAATGAAATCAAAGATGACAAACATGCGTACCACCGTATGGATAGCAAACAATACAGGTAGGCGGCCTAGGGGTTTATTAATTTTCTCCTTTCTCAATCTCTTCAATAAGTTAATACTCCCTCCGTTTCAACTTATGTTATAAAATTTTTGGATTGACACAAAATTTTAAAAATATAGATAAAAAATAATTGACTTGTGGTTTCAAATATATAAATAGTATTTGTGTTATTATAAAGTGTTAAAATATGAGTTAATTCCTCATATTGTCGCTCAACATAACAAAATTATTTAGTAAAGTCACTTATCTTTGTTTTGTTCAAATAAAGTGACTCAAGTTAATACATTTATCTTACAAAGTAACAACTGACAAAAAGTCATTAAAAAAGTGGAGTGACTTATAATTTACACCCATAACATATGTGCTTTTTGGTGATTTACACCTTATCTTATATTTTTAATGCTTTGCACCTTAATCTCTTAAATTCCTTACAAAATCATAATTAATCTCATTTTTAATTATTTACAAGAACAAGATAGAAAAAGCATAATTAAGGAAAAAATAATTAAAAAACAAAAATAATATGACTAACAGATAGCTAACTATACCTAAGCTACTTTAACCATAGATATTTTATTTTATGTATGCTTTATGCATACCTGACTAGTCACCAACAATGACGGGCATAGGATTTTGGGCAAGCAGATTCAGTCGGAAACTAAGATGAACCACGATGATAATTACTAGTAAAAGGCTAAGAGCGGTAACATACATGCAAAGCAAACTTATTTTCTATTCATAACGGGGCCTCAAAACAAATTCACTTTGTAAATGCATTTTTTCTCAAAAAGCTTAATAAAAGTTTCTAAAAAAACTATTTATCTGTGGCTCGCTGCAGACAAATAGGAAATGGATAGCTTCTTTGCATTTCCTCATTTTTTTCAACCATGCAATGTTAATATACAGTGGTAAACACCTCCTAAATTAGCAAATTCTTCTATTTGGGCATAAGGATATCTTAATCTATTACTCTGTTCATTGGTTTTCTTCATTAAGTATCTTACTTTTTCAATTTGTGTTTTTATTGTAGTAGTATTTATTTGTTTGTTCTGTATATGTATTTCATGTTTTCACTACATATCCATAGGTACCCTCCCCAAAATACACTTACATCCTCAATCGGAGGGTCTAAAAATGGACGAAAAGAATATCTCTGAGTTCTGTAGTTTTGCTCCATTCTTTCCTGGTGACTATGTAAATCTTTGGTTCTATTCTTTAGAGTCTGTTGCTTAAATATCTTCATTTACCTGTGAAATTCCTTTTGCTTATGTGCCCTATTCTCCATTTTAATTTAATGTATAAGATCTTGGAAATTTTATTATAGGTATATGGGTTTCCCCTTTCTTTATGTTTTCTCCGGCAGATTGTATGTATGCATGAGATTATATGTTCAAACGCTCCAATGAAATGTTTTAGATTAAGTGCACAACTGCTATAACTTATCACTGAGCACATTGAATTGCCATCAGGTAAAAATTGTCATGAAAATGAAAAGGGAAGAACTTCGATGCGACCAAGATGTTTGATGTTATGCCTAAAACAACTGAATAACTTTCTAGTTTTTTAACTAAAAATTGATGTTATTTTCTCCTCCAAAATTGTGGAGCTTTATTGGTGATAACGCCGAAATAATTTCAAACATGACTGATTACAAGCTGGATTGTTAAAGGAACTTGTGTAAGGCTTAGAAGAATTTGTCTGCTCAAGTTGCGTTACTGCTTTAATGCATTAGTGCAGGTCCAACATATGAAATAAAGTGGAGCGTATGAATTTCGTTGCAACTCCTTCTTGAATAGCTCATGCTCTATAGTTCTATTTCACACAAGCATATCGATTTTGTTTCTGCTAACCTCTGATAGTTTTGACTTTACATTGGGGTCGGGGTCCTCGAGGATGTTAAAATTTAAGTAGATAGAGTGGATTAATCAAGAGCTCTTCGCTTTAATTGATCCACTAATCTTACAATATGTTAAACTTAAACTACTAACAAATTTAATATTATTCTGGGTACGATACTAATTTTGGAATGCTTAAATTACACTAGAGTCATTAGTTTATGAATATTGAAGCCAACAGTTCTAATGTCAGATGCCTTGGACAAATAAATAGGTGTCAAACAATTAAAATCAAGGTTGAGAATGATAGATCTTTGTAGAGGTTGTGATGACATTGAGACAAACTTGCAAGATTGGATCTACATCTCATCCTGAAATGAAATGTTTAGTCTTCTTTATCTTTGAGACATGGAAAGGTGTGATCATTACAAATGAGTTGTGATTGTTTGTTGAATTACGTTGAAGTGCTCATCGTTAGTTGTAGTCTAATCTTTTTATTAGTCTCCTTTATTTTCTGGGCATTGAAAGGTTGTGGTCATTCTAAATCAGTAATGGGTGTACGTTGAATTACATAGAAGGTTGTAGGATAAATCTTTCTCTTCCTATTATGTTATTTGAGTTGTTATAATAAGACCATTGATTCCATACCTGTGATTTTCTTTTTTCTAGATTATAATTTAAAAAATACGGTAAAACTTCTTAAGACTCTACCCTGGTTTGTGGCTAGCTTCAATGACTCCTGATTCATATAAAGTTTGTAAAAAAATTCAAAGGTATAGTTTAATGTTTGATAAAACTAGGTTTTCATAACTCAAGTACTTTGTCAAAAAAGGAAAAAGAAAGTTTTCTGTACTTGAATATCTGACAGCGTTATTTTGCATTAAGGGTTACAAGTATTCCTTCGGATGTCCTTTGTTTTCGTTCAATTTTGAAGATAGTGGCTTTCAAGTTTCAAATGTTATGATTGGGCTGGTAATATAAATAATTTTTATCTTGAAAGAAGAAAGAAAGAATAACAAACTCCCCTTTCCCCTGCTTTTCTTAAGGACAACTTTTTCATCGAGTTTTAGAATAGTAGCTGAAGTTGAGTAACTTAGTTGCAGACCTGACTATGTAGTCTAGCAAATTAGTTGAATTTTATTCTGATATCCTTATGCTATTTTTTTTCAATGGTCCTTTTTTGTTTGCCTTTTATTCTGAAAGACAAAATGAGTATATTGTAATGGAAGTCCTTATTGTGATGATGCGGTAATAGTATTGTCCTTTGTTACTTTCCTTTTCATGGCGAAAATGATGCAGAACTCTGATAGTGGATTACTCAATCAGAACAGTTTCTCACAGGATAGTTCATTTAGTTTTCTGGGTGAAACTTTGTTGAACTTTTTTAAGTTTCAGGAATATGCTTGTCCCTTTCAGCCTTATAAATGGTGAAATGTTAGAAATTTTGATTAATGCAATTCTATGCTTCAAAAACATAATTTGACTGAGAGGCAAGCATTTTGAAAAGAACTACTTTTTCATTTTGGCATCACCCTACCAAGTTACAATGTTATCTATCAGTAAGTATCTTTTGAAGTTGGTCCGTGAGATATAATATCACATAATTATTCGAGCATCTAATTCCTACTAAATATACAAAAGCCGAAAGTTTCTATTTTTTTTTTTTTGGACCGCTGCATCTTTTAACTTACCAACTGACAAATGGTCTTAGACAACGTCAACTGGCTCACTTTTAGCTAAGTTAAGACTAAGTAGATAAGTTGTGAATAACTTCGTGTAGGTTTAACTTAAGTATTTTCTCATATTGGTGAGTGCTGCACATCATAGAGCTAACAATTTCGTTCCTGCTTCCCAATCACAGTATAAATTAAGCAAGCAACAAACAGTTAAAAAACTAAAATAATTTGTCAATTTCAAAAAGACAAAATAAACTAAACATAAATAATAAAAGAAAAAAAGCTTTTAAACTAAACATTAGTTTCATTACAACACAATCTTGTAATTTAATATAAACAAACTATAATTAGTTTCAGTAAATATACTTTTGAAAGATTATATTTGGTTATTTAAAGTAGTGAAGACACTTGAAGTCACTCAAATAAATGGACGTATGAATCAATACTAATCAAAATTTCTGTTTGAAAGGCAGTTTTGCTATATAGAAGGTTTTTCTTAAATGAGAGGGAAAAGTTGTGAAAAGAACAAGTGGCTTGCTATGTTAGAGCTGTGAAGAATTTGTTTAATTACTTTTTTCTAAATTCTATTTTTCCTATTTTTTCCTTGTAATAAAAATAAAATTTATTATGATTTTAGAAGGAATTAATGAGACTTTAAGGTGCAAAGCATTAAAAAGATAAGATAAAGGAGCACATATATTAAGGGTGCAAATTGCAAATTATTTTACCTTTTAAGTAGCTTTTTATCCATTGTTATTTTTTAAGATAAATATATAAACTTGAGTGACCTTATCGGAATGAAAAATAAGATAAATGACTTTATTAAATAAATCGTTAAGTTGACTGGCCATTTGAGGAATTAACTCTTTAAAATTTATGTTCTTAAAACATATCATAATATTTGTGTGACTATAAAATTTCTTATTAAGGGCTAATAAAAGTTTAAAGTTACTTATTTTTAGATATATAAATATATCATTTAACAGACTAACAAAAGAATATTATCACATACACTAGAATAGAAGAAATAATAGTAATCAAAAAACTTTGGCACGGTCATATGTAACAGTCCAATCCTCTTTTTGAATATTTTTGTGTGTCGTTGCCTGATTTGAGGCTTCATATAAGTCATATAATATTTTTGAATTTGTTGGCATGTTCGTGTTGGAACCCGAGGGGCTCGGAGGTGGTTCGACACTTCTAATTGATTAAGCATTGTAAGGATAGCACAAGTACAATAATGAAAGAACTGCAAACAAGAACACTCCTTCTATGAATTGATGCCATTATCAGTCACCTCAAGCTCTCACCAGGTGCTATGGAATCAAATCTCACTGAAACTCATTCAAGAAGAAGTGTGGTTGGAAGTCCTTCATAGTTGCTATCATTTGCTGTCCAATTTATTTTGTCAAACTTGCTCCTGTAGCCAAGCTGAATGTCTAGAACTGTATTAGTTAACTAATGAAATCCTGTTAGTAGGATGAACATTGTTGTTAATACCACACACTAACAAGGATAACCTTAGTTATCCAAACTACTTTCCAACAAATAGAACATGCTTCTCTTAGCAGAATTCTTCACATCATTGTACAGCTAAACTTTGTGTCTTTAACAGTTGGATTGTAGACAGAAATATGATGAGTATAAGCATCTCAATTTGGTTCTCGATTTCTGTATACCTTGCATATGAAATTAGGCAGCATTATCTTGTCACTATTGAGTATCCTCTTGGCACCTAGTGGCAATTTAGGAAATGAATGAAACTGAGTTGTACCTGCAAAATCAAAAACCAAGTTAGCTAAAAAATCTGCAAGTGCATTGCCTTCCCCGAGGACGTGAGCAAACTACACTTGCCCCTTGTTCCTCCAATACTTGATCTTACTAACTTCTAGACTAATCTTCCATGGAGTCTCCCATACACCTTGTTTAATATTCACCATGGATAAAGAATCTGATTCAATCATCACAGGAACCAAATCATTTTTAATGCAGATTTCAATACCATCCAGTATAGCCACAGATTATGCAGTAATATTTGTTGTATCAACTAATCTTTTTGCACCAACATATACCAGATTCCCAACTTCATCTCTAATGCAGAAAGCAGCTGAACTCAGACCTGGATTTCCCCTTGAGGCACCATCTGTATTGCACTTGAACCATCCTGTATCAGGACACTTCTATTGCACCATCTTATATCCCACTCTTGGCTTGTAATCCTCTAAATATTTCACCATCTGAGGCCAATCATATGGGATTTTTCTCAGCCAAGGAAATACTGCTTGCACCAAGTGATGCAAATTGTAGTTGATCCCATATATCACCTTCAATTTATTCATATTTTCCCCATGCATGATAGTGTTTCTTCTCTTCTATAGCTACTAACATATGAATACTGGTGCAGCTTGCATAACTGACTTAAGCTTTGTAGGACCTTGCATATCCCACCATTTTACTATTGTCTGATGAATCTGTACCCTTGAATCAATTAACCCCACTGCAGCATTATAGTATTGCCATATTTCTGCTGTAAATTCACCTGTTAGAAATAAATGTTGAATTGCTTCCTCTTGATGTAGGTTTAAGCAACATCTGCACCTAGATGCTATACTAATTTTCATTCTCTTTAAAACATCATCAACTAGTAGTTTGAACTTCCACAATCTCCAAAAGAAAAAGGATATTTTGAATGGAACAACTTTCAACCACAGTTTTGAAAAGTGCACTGATGTTTGAGCCTTTTTCCTAAGTAGATTCTATGCCCTCCCAACAGTGAATTTCCCTGTAGTACTAGCCATCCACCAGACTTTATCCATCTCCTCTGAATGCTCTACTATACTCAGCTCTGCTAGGACATGATTGCAAATATTAATGGGAAGTTTGTCATACAATCTTTGTGCATCCCAGCCTTCTGCATGCATGAAATATGATACCTCTTTAATGCTAGTGTCAATGTGAAATTATGGAGGCAGTACCTATTTAATTTAACAAATTTTAGTCCAATTATTATCCCATACATCACAAGCTCCATTTCTTGGTTCCCACCATATCTGTTGGTCCACCTGATCTCTTGCTTCTATCATTCTTTTCCAAACCTGTAAACCACCTTTCCACTGCACTTCTGTTGGTTTCAACTTCTTGCAATATTTATTCCACATGAAGGCTGACCATAATGTATTTGATGTTCTAAATCTCCACCATAACTTGGCAAAAAGAGCTTTAGAAACATCATCTAGAGATCTGAATCCTAGACCACCTTTTCTTTTGGTAAACTAACCTTGTCCCATGAAGACCAATGCCTGCTTCTACCCTCTTCTTTAGCACTCCAATAAAACCTTGCAAAGATTTTATGAATCTCATTAAGAGTATACTTTGTGGGAACAACAGCTGAGAGCATGTATATAGGAATACTTTGAAGCACACTATTGATGAGAACTGCTTTTCCACCAAAAGAGAGCAACTTTCCTTTCCAATTTTGCCGCTTGTTTTTCACCTTCTTGATAAGATTATTATAGTATACCTTTTTCCTTCTTGCATGAAAGATAGGACACCCTAAATACTTCAATATAAACAGGTCCTTTTTAAATCCTGTAATCTCCTCCACCTGTTGAGTCAGCACACCAGCAATCTTCTGATACATATAAAAGACACTCTTATCTCTGTTGATCAATTGGCCTGAAACTGCCTTATAATCCTACAGGATCTTCATAATTCCTTCAAAGACTCTCCTTCTGCAGATACAGATATTATAGTATCATCTGCATATGATTTATATTTTGACTCCATTTAGCCATGCCATATCCCACATAATCACCACTGTCAAATAATGAATAATGCTCTTGACAACACCTCGTATAAGATAAACAATGCTAGCGAAAGTGGATCACCTTGTTTGACACCCCTGGTTGGGTGAATAATCCTTTAGACTGACTATTAAAGAGGATAGAATACCAGTTATTTGTAATAAGCCTCCATATCATGTCAATGAATTGATTAGCAAATCCCATTCTGCTGAGTACCTTTACGAAATATGACCAAGATACTCTATCATAGGTCTTTGCCATATCCAGTTTAATCACTACATTTGCTGGTTAGCCCCTCTTTCTGATGTCTGTCATAATTTCTTGTGCCAAAAGCACATTCTCAATAATGCTTCTCCTTTTTATAAAACCTGCTTGATTTATTGAGATCAAATCTAGTAACACAGCTTCCAGTCCATCATGCACCACTCTTGACATCACCTTGTTGATAAAATTACTTAAACTTATAGGTATTAAGTCTGAGTAATTTTGAACGAACTCCTTCTTTGGTAACAAAATAAGATTTGTATGAGTAATAGCCTTAGGAAGAGTATGACCTTGAAAGAAAGCCACCACTATCTTGTATACATCCAAGCCAACAATATCCCAACAAGTCTAGTAGAAAATTCCAGGAAAACCATCAGGTCCACTAGCACTTAATCCACTAAGATTAAAAACAACATGTTTGACTTCATCAACACTAGGCATTTGACAAAGTAAATCATTTCTGTCTTGGTTAATCAAAGTAGGAATATGTGACAAAAAAATTTCTCCTCCAACTGAGTCTTCATGAGAGAATTGTTGTGAGTAAAAGTGCACAGCCTCAGCTGCCATTTGGACCTCATCCTCAATCCATGAACCACCAGCTTCTTCCTTTTTCCTTTCACTAGATTATGAAAAAATTTAGTATTCTTGTCACCATCTATAAACCAATCTATACCAGATTTTTGTCTTCAGTACTTTTCTTCATAATGCAAGTATCTTTTAGTCTGAGCCTGAGCTTCCTGCAAAACCAATCTATTCAATTGAGATGGATTCTCTTCAAACAACTCTTCCTTTAATCTGACTATTTCCTCCCCTATGATCAGCTGCTTAAGGATGTCACCAAAAACTTCTCTGCTCCATTTGGATAACACACCTTTCAACTTTTTCAATTTGCATTTGAAGTTTATAAAAGGATCCTCATGTTCCCAAATGGACCAATTCTGCCGAACTATTTCCAGAAAAGTTGCATGCTCTATCCAAAATGATAGAAATTTAAAAGGTTTAATATGATTCTGAAAATTATCACCATAAGTGCACAAAAGAGGAGCATGATCAGAACCAGTCCTGGCAAGATGTTCCACTTCAATATTTCCAAAACTATTAAGAAGATGAGAATTCACCAACATTCTATCCAGTCTTTCAAAAATACATTCTTCATCTGCTCTTCCATTCCACCAAGAGAAGGGGCTTCCCTTAAAATTTACTTCTTTAAGTTCACAGGAATTTATGAAAAATGCACACTCTTCCACATCCTGAGGTTGAATTTGAATACCGCATATCCTTTCTTCCTCATTCAAAACCACATTTAAGTCTCCCCCTATCAACCAAGAACAAGTCATGGCATTGGAAAGATGATAAATATCTTCCTACAATCCAGCCTTTCTAATGCATCACATTTAGTATATACAAGAGTTGTAATAATATGCTGATTCAACTTTTGTAAAAACAGCTTCAAAGTAATCTTTTGAGTAGAGTTTGTCAAAACTTCCACTTCTATGTTATCGTAACAAAGTACCATTTTTTACCATTACAGTTAACATTAGCCAAATTCATTCCTAATCTCCTCCTATAATGGTTTATTGTTCTGACATGCTGAAAAAGCTCCATAAGAGCAATCAAAAAGAATTTGTGATGTCTATTTAACATTTGTAACCTATGAAAGTCTTTTTGTGTCTTCACTGATCTGATGTTCCAAATAAATGCCTTTAACATCATTTAACATTAGATTTAGCAGCATTCCTCTTTGGTACCACCCTGAGTGGTATTTGCTTGTCATTAGGGACATTCTTTTGCTTGTCAGCATTTTTCTTTCCTTTCTTCCTACCCTTATTGTTGGACTTGCTCTTGGGAGATACATCCTTTGCCTGAGTATATTTTCCTTATTCTGCTTAATGTTCTCCTCCTTGTCCTCTTTATGAATATCTCTGACTCCTTCATCTACTTCCATTACATGAATATTATGAGAGATCAAGTCATGTAACTCTCTGATTGGGGAAGGCTTCCTATTCAGTGATACGTGTTGGTTTCCAGGTTTGGAAACAACAAGTGCCCCTTCTGAACTACTATCCTTCATTTGATCTGATTGAATATGAAGATCTGGTGGAATACTTATCTTTGGATCAGCATGAGATTCTTGCTCCACTTCAATGATGCTGGACACATGCTCCTTCACATTGTCACCTGTAGAACCTGCAGCTGCTGCCTCACTGAAATCCACCATTTGAACATTTTTATGCACTTCTCCTAATACATTTATAGTATCAGGAATTACAACTGAGGGAGAACTCTCTGTAGTCTCTTTTAATCCATTTGGCCCCTTATCATCTACATTAACACCTCCATAATGTTCTGAGTTAGCATCTTGTTTTTCTAACTCCTCATCCTCTGGAACCTCTGAAACATTTGAAATTTGAATAACTTTTGCTCCTTTATCAATTGTATTAGTGTCATCAACACCTTTCTTTGGATCTCCTTCAGTTCTGACTTCCACACCATCATCCTGCTGAATTTGCATAATTTCTCCTTCTTCCACTACCTTTTCCTCCACATTGTCCGCCCATGAGCTATGCTGTGCTTCCTCTTGATCTGTCACCTTTTGAACTTCTTTTTGTTGCATTAAACCTTGATCATTATTAATATATGTCATTACTTCCACTATTCTCTGTTGAATTTCTGTGCAACTCTGAACCTTGTCATCAACCTTTGTTTTCACCATTTCTGCATTATTTAGACTTGACTCTACAGGATTAATTTCACCATTACCTTTGCCATTTACATTTGATTTCTCCACTTCAACTTTTTGGATTTACTTGCAATTGTTTGCTCACATTCTTCTACAGAGTTTAATACATCAAACTTATTCTGCACAGTCACTTGTACCCCTGGTTCTACATCCTTCTTTGTATCAGCACTCTCACCCTTTCTTTCCTCCACCTTGTCATTATAAGTAGCTTTTGGAACAAATCTCATCACAGGATAATTCCTACCATGATACCATCTGCGTACCTCATGCTTGCCTTTCTCCTTCACAATTTGCTCATCCTGAATTCCTTTATTTTTCACCCTATTATCTATGCTTGTAACATCAATTTCTGCTGCTATCTTCAATTTAGGATGAAGTTACACTCATCCCTAGAATGACCTTGAATCTTACATTCAGTACAATATTTCAGTAAAAATTCATACTGAATCTTTACTTTCATCATCCTGATCTCTTAGTTGCTTCATCCTCTATCTCCATCATCACAAAATTGGGTAAATCAGCAAAGAGATCTACCTGGACCTTAGAGTCTTGTTTATAGTCGCCATGTCCAACTGCAATAGCCTTCCAACAGCAGAAGCCATAGTAAACAATGATTCTTTGACAAAGAAAGTGGGTAACAGATTCGGGAAAGATATCCATGCCATTGCCTGAGATGTTTCTTCATCTACTTTAAACTTAGAATCATAGATAATGGGTCTCATCTTATATGTAAAACCATCTTTAGCCTTCAAATAATATGCACCTTTAGACGTAAGATTAATAAAATCCTCCATCAATGTGCATCTGACCAAAACATGTCTTGGTCTAAAGAAACCAACTTTACAACCACCTGTTACTCCACATTGTCTTTGGTATAATCGTGCGTAGTTCTTCCAAATCAAGCCATCCATGAGAAAACTTTCCTACCACTGCATGTTGAAGTTCTTCCAATATCTCCATTCGTTTAACTTCTGCCTCAGTCCACTTCACCATGGGATTACCTTCAAAGTACGCTAGTTTCTTCTTGGGAACGGGGTCACATAGCTGCTTTGGTGTTGTAAATTCTTCTTCACTGCATGTCAATGAAAGAGAAAAACTCTTAGGGTTTGTAGTAGGGTTTCTTTGTGTAGGGTTAGGTTGAGAGGAAGAGGAAACAAATAGTTTGGATTGAGGAAGTGGTGGAAACCTTGTGCTGGTTAAATACTCCATTATTTTTGCATGTTGTTTTTTTTACAACAATTAATAACAAGATGGGATTCCATGAAATGTGAAACAAAATTGGAATTAGCAATATTTTAAATCTTTTTCCAATTAGAATAAAATTTCAAGCAAGATTTTTGCCTACATATATGTAACCAATAAGGTAAGGATAAAATAGATAACTAATGGGTTTAACCATGGTTTAGGGGGTATTTCAGTTAAATGATTATTGACCATGAAATTTTAAAATGGATAGGTGTAATTAGATTAGCATGACACTGGATGAACTGGACGCTAACTATACTGGAGGGGAGCCAAATTATGCTACTTGTTTATGATAAATTCTTGCCTCATTTGTGAGATTAATGGACTAATAATGGTTTGAATGATGTAATTTTAGGTTTGGACAGCTTTTGAAGAGCATAAGGAGTGAAATAGCTTCAAATACTTGAGAAAATTGGACATGAATGTCAAAAATTGAAGAAAAGTGGTTAAAAGAGCAACGGGGAAAATCTGAGTGGGCCACGTAGTCATCACGTAGCCACCCACGCATTTGAGAAGAAGAAAAAAATAGGTTCTGGAAGTACCCACACAGCTTACATGGCCAAGCAGCTGAGCCACATACCTCCACCCACGTAGCTGGGTGAAAAGGGTCTTTTTACCACATTTTTGGACAACTTTAAATAGATTTTTAGCGAACTCTCTTATATGATCTTTGTACCTTTGAGCTAAGTAGAGCCTCCATAACTACTTTGGGAAGGTTTTTGCGGGATTTCATCATAGAATTTGAATTTACTTACTTAATTACTCTTTAATTATGTCTTTATTTTCCTTCATCTTTTATTTCCTATTTCTAGTATGAGGAGCTAAACTCCATAGCTAGGGTTGTGACTCTTGTGGCATTAATGTGAATGGGTATTTTATTATCTTGCTTATTATTACTTGGAATATGATTATCTACTTGTTTATATGCTTAATTGTTGATTTGGTGGTTGCAAACACTAAATTAGGCCCTTGTATGTCCATTTCTTGCTTGGAAAAGTAAAAATTGATTTGGGTATTTGGGTATTGAACAAGTAGCAAAGAATTAAGCTTATTAAGGAATTAATGAAGCTTGATTAGTGAAATCAAACTAGGAATATGGAGATTTCTACTTGGGTCACTTTCAATTGGGTTTTGATATATTCCTTTGGGTTTGGAAAGATTCTTGGGAAAAAGCTTGCTAGATTTGAAAAATTCTAGTGAGTAGTAATTAATTGGATCATAATCACTAATTCAAAGTAGTTAAGGAAGATACTTATGTCCCTGAACTAACTATGTCGTCATAAGGTCACAACCCCGGTCCTTCTCAATATTTGAAAACAAACAAAATATTTTGCATTCTAAGTGTTTGATAAAAGTCCTAACTTAGCTTAATAGTCTAGTTCTAGAAGCAATTGCTCAGTCATTCTCTTACTTGAAGAATACTTTAGGAATTTCTAAATTCACATGCTTTTTGAACAACTCCAAAAATTGGTAACACCCAATTCTCTGTTTCAAATGAAGTATAGTAAGGTCGTAGCAATGATAAACCCAACAAAAGGTTGGCGTCAATCCCACGAGGAGTATGTGTGTGTTAGCCACATAAGCTACGTGGGTACTTCCAGAACCTATTCTTTTCTTCTCATCAAATGCGAGGGTGACTACATGGCCCACTCAGATTTTTCCCTTTGCTCTTTTAGCCACTTTTTTTCTTCTTCAAATTTTGGTCTTCATGTCCAATTTTCTCGAGTATATGAAGTTATTCCACTCCTTATGATCTTCAAAAGCTCTCCAAACCTAAAATTACATCATTCAAACCATTATTAGTCGATTAATCTCACAAATAAGGCAAGAATTTATCATAAACAAGTCCCATAAGTTGGCGAAAATGTCAACTTATCAACTCCCCCAAGCTTAAACTTTTGCTATTAAACCTTTGCTTGTCCTCAAGCAAATAAAATACAATCCTAGATTCATGAGACCAATTAAACACTCAAGAAAATTCAATCAAGTCCAACCACATCCTAATCACAACCCAATGTAAGCACAAATCTCACGACTTCGGTTGGCAGCAATAATTAATCTAAAGCATATGAATCATTGCAATCTTTTTAAAACCCCACTTTCAGTCAAGTACCAAAACACCTAACCAATCAAAGTAAACAACCCAAGTCATGACACTAAAGCTTCATAATTTGCCTTTTTTTTTTTGTTTTCACACAATGACTTTCTTTTGTTCATGCATTTCAATTGAGAAAACACAATTTGATATCTCAAGTTCTCATGTGCCCTCACAATCAAAGAGGATCCCACTCACACATATGCATTTCAAGATAACTGTGGGATATCAAAATAGGAAGAATTAACACTCTTTCTCTCAAAAGGATATTCAAATGCTCAAAAGTGGTATCATGGCTTGCCCTTTGTATAAATCGCCACTAATGTAGGTGCACTTAGCTCAAAATCATTTAGGACTTGCGGGAATGTAATGTAGACTTTTGGTTGGAGGTAGGATATCATTATGAGAATTAATGGCTACGACCTTCCTAAACACTACAATTTCACACTTCAAATCACTTTGCTTCTGAAACTCTACCTTTTTCTCCGTGTCACCCTTTTATTTCGTACTCTTTTCAATTTTTTTTTCAATGCTTCCTTTCGCTCTTCATTTTTTTTCTCACCAAAATTTATTGATTCACATTTTTCTTTTTCACTTTCTAGTTTTTTTTCAATCAATTTGAGGGAAAATACAACAATCTAGAACACATAGTTCTCCCCGGATTCTCCAATATTTGTTTCACTAGTCGATAACGTAATCACATGTTATAAACACGAACTACGCTATAAGATTCACAGTTTATGATCGTACCTGTTACAGAAATTGCTCCAACGAACATCGTAGAAGACCACTTACGTCTTCGTGGAATCCTGCACAGAATTTTTTCACAAAAGGAAGAAGAGAGTTTTCTATTTATTGGGGGAAAGAGGCAGAGGAAAGAATTACATTGGTTTCTTCTGCATAAACCTTTTTATTTTCCTAAAAGTTGTTTCTTTTCCCTTTTCCATTCTATTTAGTAAGATATATAAAACATATTATATATATTTATTTATTTGGGTATGGATCTGGGTTGACCTATATGGGTGACCCAAATCTAAATTTCCAGCATCTCCCACTCACACATGGTGGGTCAACTCGCATTCGCATTCTGTAACTTTCATACATAGCGACTAGACCCTATGACCAGCGCATACTTCGAGAGCTCGACTGCTATACAACTGATAGGAATATATAGTATCTCGATTAGTGGAGCTTGGAGCAGATTGCAGTATGCAATACCCTAGATCATTTACCACATTCACATGTCAATGTTTCTTTTGTCATAACTTGAGTTCATCATTATATTCTTGTCTCGAAGACAAACATAAAGGGTCGACCAAACACAATTAATGTGATAATACTCAATGATCTTCCTTATCTCACGAATATCTTAAATCAATTTGATATGCTTTTCTAAAAATGTTTCGCCATACCAAATCATCTACTTGTGTAACACCCAGTACATTAAACTAGGCTACGTTCATGATTCGGGACTTAGAAACCAAGACGGAGTATGTTGGGATGGAAAGTTTCCTCTGAATCAGTGATTGCACGAGTTGCAAGAATTGTACGGGCTGTATAATGATGTACGGGCCGTACAATGGTGGGCATACATCGAGGGGAATTAGCAGAGGACATTGAGAGTTTACAACCCAAGTACAGGCAGCAATTCGTACTTTGAAGTACGGGGCGTACCTTGAGCCCGTACTTCCCCCGTCGAAATTTATTGATCATTGGAAATTTGACCCAATGTACAACCATGATGTATGGGCCGTACTTTGAATTATGGGCCGTACATTAAGGTCGTACATCACCCACGTCGGCCAGAGCCTATAAATATGGGGGTTCAATTCTATTTTTCACTTTTCACATTCTCACAAGCCCTAGGTCGAAGTCTTCTCCTCCATCCATTGAAATTCACCAAGGTAAGTTATTCCAAGCTATTCCAAGTGAATTCTAACGTGTATCGTGATTCCTAAACAAGAATTCATCCTTCTTAACTTAGGGTTTTCAAGAAAACTCAATTAAAGAGATTCAAGATTAAGCTTTGGGATTCTTCTTCAAAGTTTAGATTTTTATTACAAGTTTGGAGCATACCAGGTATGTAGGGCTTCTATCCACGTGTGGGAACATCTTTGTTCTTCCCCACGCCACGTTCCTCCATGATTATACAAGAGTTCACCAAAACTAGGGTTTTAGATATGTTCATGATAACCCTAAGTCTATATACCATGATGTACCATGTTTCTATACATAGTTCGTTATTGTGTTCTTGATATTCCATTTTGGTTATTGAGAATGCATCCGTAATCCATCAAAAATCCATCCTTTGCATTCTATGGGTTCTTACATGCAAGTTATTAATTACTATGTTTATTTTCATGAAACACTCTACATGTTTACACATTTTCATGCAAGTATATTATGTAACTACACATCCATGTATAATGCAAGTCACGTTTTATGAAAAACCATGGGCTCAGATGCCACCTATATTATGTTCCTTCTTTTGGGAGTTGCATAGATTATCGAGAAGGCTTTAATAGCTTAAAACTACGCTAGCCGCCGTAGGATAAGGATCGCTCCGCCCATGTTTAGGACGATTCCTTCATGCTTTATTGATTGGATCCTTTCATGCCATGTTTATATCTTATACCCCTGGAAAGGTATGAGAGCTCTCTTTGGTTAGGTCAGGTACCAGACTCCACGTACCCACGTGGTAATTCATGTTGTCGGTTATACTTATGCGCTCCCCAGTTAAAATGTTTTTACTCATGATTATATATATACGTATTCATGTTCTTAACCAGGTTTCAGTTTCAGTTTCAGCTCTCATCATGTTATTTCATGTGTCATGTTTGTTTCATTCAGTTGCTTTACATACCAGTACATTTAATGTGCTGACGTCCTACAAAAAACTCAAAGGTGGATTAAACATTTGTGACCGAATTAGTAGAAGAAAGATTAAGTAATCATCCTTTTAATATTGCAACGTACTGATTATCGGATGCCTTGTTCCTTTTCCTCATTTTTTTCTATTTGTATGTGCTAATATAACAATGAATGACTCAATAATTACTACTCCACTTAAATTGTCTTTATTACACATTCAATTTTTCTATTTACGTGTTATACACTAAAAACACTCGAGAGTCATTTATGAATTGCATTCTTTTAACTACACCTTCATCCCTTACTCTTCTTTCTCCATCTTTTTATCAGTTTAGAAAGTCAAGAAATCCGCGTCAGTAATTTTTTGAAAGTCTGAATAATTCCACCTTAAATGATATTGTAACAAAAAAAATCCACTTTAAATTTAGAATTTGAAGCAACTACAACCTGTCGTTTCCTAATCAAAAAACCCAAAGGTCATATCATGAATTTTACCACATACTATTTACAAGTCTATGAAAAAGCAAATCCAACAGGACTTGGAAGCTAATGGGAGATCCGTACATGTTACCTTCTTTGATCTATGTAATTCGAGTTTTCAGCAGGTTTGTTGTACAAGATATTACTCATGTTACCTTCTTTGACCATATACTACTACAAATCTTTAAGTAATATCTTGTTATAATGGACCTGTTACACTTAGTATATGGTTATTCTCTTAATTTCTTAATAAATTCGATGGATTAACCTGTAAATTCCTAGGTTTTGAAAGGCCATTAAAATGTCCGAAGATGACAAAGGACTACATGTTTAGCCATGTCCGAGGTGTGGTTAAAGAAGAGAGTTATTAAGAACAAAGGTTAAGAGAAAGAGATGAATAGTGTAACAAGGACCTTCTTTCAATTGGATCAAGAAACGATGAAAGATTAGAAAGACCAAGAGTAAGTTTTTCAGATAATAGAATAGGTAATAACTTTTTGTCACAAATTCTAACTAGAAGAAGACCAGAAGAAAATCAACAATTAGACGATGTGATAGAAATAGATAGAGGTATACAATTTTTCCAGCAAAATCAATTAAGACTACTTAATCCAAGGATTTTTTATATAATATAGGACATTTCTCAAATCTTTGCTCAATTATATAGGCATTATAACAAATTATTATATATCTCTAGCCCTCAGACAAAACCCGGAACAAACTCCTCAATACAACATCCAGAAAGACACAGACAAAGTAATTTTCTGCGATCATTGCTCTTCCATGACTGAGGCATTCAAAAGACTAAACCAGAAGAATGAGCTATTGATACAGGAAAAATCAAGACTCGTGGAGCAAGTGAGAATGTTAGAACACAGACTCCAGGCTATAAAGTTTGAATTGGCTCAATCACAGAGTTTTTCATCTCATGACAAAATGGATGAGACGGGTGTGCATTCCCCAATGAATGCAGTAAAATCCACTATATCGGATTCATTTAATGTATACTAATTCTAGAGGAGAAACCTCAATAAGATTCACAAACTATAACTACACTACCCAACAACGAAATTTAGATGAAGAAAGTACATTAGAGGATACTGAATCTAACTGCATGAATATTGAAATAATACAAGAAGACTTTGAAGTAGACATAGCCATAGAAAAGGCAAAAGAAATGTAACACCCCAAAATTTCTATGAAACATTTTATACATTATTTGACTAATTATGTAAAGTATATGTTGTTAAACATTCTTACCCTTTTCTTTATATTGTGTTTTTATGTTATTTAAAAGATGTTTTGTTTGAAGTATTAATGTTCCCCTGTTTAATTTACAAGTATATTTGTAGTTGGTCCTTTAGACTTTGGAAATTTTCTTAGTTTAGTAACTTGTGGAAAATTATTCTAACCTTAGTGAGATAGAGAGAGTTTGGTAAGGGAAAAAATGAGAATGACTAACAAAATATCTTATATGGAGGTTAGTATATTATTTAACAATGTTATAGTTATCCTCTACACTTTAGAGATAAGATTGGATATTATATATGTTGAAAAGTCCTTCCACCCTAAGGAATATATAATACCATTTGGGGCTCATATCTCTCCACCTCCAAAAAATTTGTTTTCTCTAGAAAAAGGAGATCCCAAAAATCCTCTCCTCTCATCAAATTCTCCCACTAAATCACCAACAAGACATGTTTTGGTTGAGCCACAAGCTACTCCACACTTTTGAGGTAAGTTACTAATCCCGTTTTTGAACTGATTAGCTGTTAGTATTTTGAGCTTATGTCCTTGTATAAAAGTTAGTTTTAAGGGAGCCAAGATGATCTACAAAGCTATTTTATAGATCTACAACTTTTGTTGAGGCTCCAAAACCTAGTTTTGCTTGTATTTACTCGAAAAGGGGTTATGAAGTACAGGGAAGGTGCTGCCCAAATTCTGTTTTACAAACCCTCCATGTACTACTGTTAGTATTTTGAGCATATATTTTTGTACGAAATTGATATTGGGATGATTCAAATTTCTATGGAACCCCAAGACATATATCTACAACTTTCATTCAGACCATAAAGTCTATTTTTGCCGTTTACCCCGTTGAAATTGAGCCACAATACAAGAAACACTGTCCAGAATTTCTGTTTTGATAGTTCAGGGTGATTTTGACTGATATCATGTTTAGTTTCGACGTGATGAAACCATTGAACTTAATTAGATAATTGATTGTGTATTTAAGGTATATATATACTCTTGTACAAGCCAAGGGAAGTTGGCTAAGGAAGTCAACATATTTATTTGATCGTTGGTTTGGGGATTTATAACTTCTTGATGTTTGTTTGAGCTTTAGAAGCACTAAAGCTCCAAGGTTTGCACCTAAACTTGAACTTTTATTTCGATTTATTTTGTTTGAGATATTGTGAGAAGCTTGAATCTTGGTGAAATAATATCTACTTTAAATTGTTGTCATATTGATTTTGTTGCTACTTTGATAGTTTACTTGCTTGGTTGGTTGAGAAAGAATATCTTGAGACACTTAACTATGATAACATTATCATTGGGGGTAAAATTTTGTAATTGACTTATAAGTATGTTAAAATCACATTGGTGTTATGTGAAGTATTTTTGTAAGACGACTTAATTCGCCCACACATAGGGATTGCTTGAGCATTTTTGCATTCTTGTCGGGACATTGTCCTTCTTGTGATAGTGACCTTGTCACTTATAATGACATACCTCATGGTATTGTTCGGGTCTTGACCATCTAGAATTTGGATTTACATTTCGTCTTGATGATGGACTTTTGTCCATTTTTTAGTATGAGTGGAAAGCCACTTTCAAAATGGCTCTTGATTCTCTTGATTATTGGGTGACGACACTTCTTGATTTGGGCTTCGGTCCTTCTTGTTATTTGATTATGCTTGATGTGATGGCATGTCGTGTGTGTTGGGCAAAATTAACTAATTGAATGACCTCTCGAATTAGCTTGGGAAGCTTTCTTGACACTAGAGGTATGAATATTGTTATTTAGAACTACTTCTTGGGTTGATATTTGATTCTCTTGAATATTGTACATAGCTTACTTTGGTAAGTCTATTCCTTGAATTTAGTTCTTGTACTCATTTTTTTGATACGTAGCTCACTGGTAAACTAACCAATTGAATGACGTTTCATGAATAGCTTCAAAAGCTTTCTTGACACTTGGTATTTGAAATATTAGTATCTTGAACTATCTTATGGTTTAGTGGTTCTCTTGAAATGTCGTACATTGATTAAGTACTTGATGATGACTTTGATATGCTCATTTCTAGAATTTATTTTTGTACTCCTTACATAGCATACTTTTTTATATGAAATGTTAGTTAAGTTTATGTGCCACTAAGCTTTATGCTTAGCGATAGTTTGTTACTATCATAGGTGATGTTCCGAGGGAGACTTAAGGATAGCCATTTGAAGTAGACTCTTTGAAAGCTTAGATGGAGATCACATTTTCATGAGCATGTTCATTTTGTATACTTTTGGGGACTTGTACGCGATCCATGTGATACACTTACATATGCACTTTTGAATGAAATTTGGGTCATAATGCTAATGTTTTTGTAACTTGGTCTTCTTGACTATTTTGGCAGTGTCCATGCCCAAGTCTTGTGATGTTTTAAATTCAGTACTTATGTTGAACTTGGGAAACTTAACTAGTTTGTAATTGAGATTGGGAGATGAATTCATGCTTGGTATGAGCCTTGGATGTTGTATTTTGAAACTTGTTCACATGGGCCTATTTCCGCTACTAAATTATTGTGAATATCTTATTAAATAAATTTCTTCTGAACATGGTAAGTATGAAATTTGCTTTTGTTTCGTAAGTGGAATCCTCCCAAAGGGGGGTGCTACAAGAAATTCATAGAAAAGATAAAGCCAAGAATTTCAAATGTAAAGGATGTAAGTTAGGAAATTTAACATTAGAAAAAACAATAGAACATTTCAAAAAATGTGAACTTAGAACAGATAATTGGGGATATAGAGCAAAAAGTATCTCACAAAAGAAATTAGAAAATTTTGACAAAATTTTAGATGAAGTACAAGATAGTGATGAAGAAGTAGAACTAGACTCAATAACAAGTCAAAAAGAATTAATGGAATCAACCAGTTCTAGCACAGTTCAAAGAACAAATGAACCAATTACTGTAGCTACTAGTACAGGAAATGTACCTAGAGGAAGTAATTCTTTAGTATTGTCTAGTTTATCTGGAATTTCTAAGGATTTTTTAGCAATATGGGGTTGTAATTTAATTTTACCATCTCCTAATACTACTCCTAAGAAATTTATATAATTTTTACATAATTCCATCTTTTTCTTATTAATTATTATTCCATTTTCTACAAATAGTCTAAATACTGTTGTAAATGTCCTAGATGTTCTTTAATATCTTTACTAAATATTAATATGTCATCTACATATACTAATACAAATCTCCTAAATTCATTAATTTGAATCTTAAAATCTTCTGAGTCTTGATTTGTAGCTTCTATTGAGGCTGTTTTTATTATATATTCTGGGTTTATTACATCTAATGTACATACAATCATATTATTATCCCAGTGTTTTAAAGGTTTTTCTCCTATTATTTCTATTTCATCTAGTATTTTTATTATGTTATCTAAATCTCTTTGATTTTTTATTACTCCTATTTTTTCTATTCCTGTTTTAAAATTGTATAATTGTGTTTCTACATCTATCAGAGTATAGTCTTTTTCTAATACATCTTCATTTTCTAATATATCTTCATCTTTATTTTCTTCTAGAATTAAATTCTTTAGTTCTGTTTTTTCTCTACAACATGTGCTATTAGCTTCACAATCTTTACAGCAATTATCTTTTTTCTTTTACAGGTTTATATGGTCTGCAGCCTGGATTTTCTTATGTCTTATTCTAGTTTCAATTTTAATAGTTTGTACTGGTGTATGAGTGATATTTTTTAACAAAATCACCCCATCTCTTGTAATCAGATAGCTACCATTATTATGTAACATAATATATATATATATATTTGGGTATGGATCTGGGTTGACCCACATGGGTGACCCAAATCTAATTTGCAACACAATTTCATCCAACTTCCACAATACATTGTTCCCAGCTCATCCCCCAAACTTAGGCTTTTAGCCTTAGTTGTAACTTCAAGTGCTCAAGAAGGTCGAGGCATCAAAAGAGTCTTATTATAAAAGGCAAAAGGCTTGTAATGTGGTTATCAAATGAAAAGGTTAGAAGGCTCAAAGGGGTTGGCTAGAGAATCATGCAAAAAGGGTAGGCACCATGAAAGCTCTTGAAAAAAAAAAGGTAGCACCGAAGAAAGGAAAGAGCGAGATGGTGGTTTTGTTGTTCCTGTGAAGCGAAGATCATTCAGGGGCAGTGCTGGAACAAAATGTTGGACGATCTCGATTTCCATATGGTAATTGAGGTTAAACAGGAGCAAAGCAGGTGCAATTCAATCCTTATTCCTAGCAATGATTCCCAAAAAAGCAAAAACCTCACTAGACCGCAGGCAAGGCCAACTACACAAGCAAGAAGGCATCGCTGCGGCTTCCAATCCAATGACAAGCAAAAGACGAAGAAGTAACTTACTATACCTTACCTCCTTGTGCCCATAGCTTGACCTCCACCTCTTTCTGCCTGCACGGATGCCTTCCCTTCCAAGCGTTCCAAAAAAAGCATAAAATCATATTCCAAACCAAGTGCAACCTAGGATTTCGCCTTGAGAGACACTTAGGGCAAGTTCTAGACCACAAGAGAGATAAAAGAACTTAACAAAGAACCTTACTACACAGGGCACATGCAAAACTCAAGTAAAATATGTATTGAAAGCTCAATTGAAGCACATGAACTCAAAAAGTGACATCTAGCCTAGAAGACTACTTAGTATACGAAGAACCAAATTGAAGCTCAAAGTCATAACATGAATCATCCACTTCAATCATTTTTTTTTTCATTTCAAAATCAACAACTCATATGTCAAAGTTTAAATTTTTATTAGTACCAAATAAGTCACAAGTAAACTAAGGGCAAAACAATCACACTACTATTCCCTATCTACCACAGTCATCACCAAAAATAAAGTACCCCTCCCCCCAAACACAAAAATATGCATTGTCCTCGATGCATTCAATTCATCCAAATTATGTGACAAAGTTAACTCAAAAGCAATTAAGCAACCCCCAAAATTCAAAAATAAAGAGACAAGCCTCTTCCAAGAAAAAGGAAAAGAATAAGGAAAAAGGTAAAATAAAAATAGAAAACAAATATATCTGATAAGAAAATCTTGTAATTTTTCTTTTTTATTTACATATGGGCTCGAAAAATTGTAATACCTACAATTTTAAAGTTGTTTAGAGGGTGCCAAGGCTAAAAAATAGGGGCTAATTAGTACTATTCTCTAACAATAGAAAACCTATGAAGTTTCCGATTCCTTATGTGATTTTTTAGTGTTGTAGCTATACGTAGGAGCAATCATCAATATAATTAGGAATAATGACAGCCCAAAAGCTTTCTCGTTAAGTCAGCATTGTTATATTTATCACCATATTAATTAATATATTTCTTTTTTAGACGATAAGTTGGCATTAATGGACCACTAACGCATTATCACATTGATATTTGATGCCATGATCCATTTTTTTTCTAATACATACTACTACTAAACATTCTCATATATTACAAGTTGATTCTCATCTGGATCATGCTCTGTGAGGTATATGACATAATCATTATTTTGATACATCATTTTTATTTGATTTGTCTTTAAATTTAGAAAGTTTTTCCTTTAACGAAAATATTTTTCATTGGATGTGGAAAAATAACTTATACACCCATTAGAGATACAAGTAACTTTGGACAAATATCTGTTTAATATATCCACTTCATACCATAGGCTCCATCAATTTTGCAAGTATATTTTAACTCTATATTGTTTCCAATTATCGTAGGAAACCACTCTTCTTCCATCTTCACATTTCACTACTATTTTACATAACTTATTTGTATTCAGCCAAACACTTCAAAATAATCATATGTTGATTAAATGAATCAAAATGACAATTTTGTATCTTCCAGAGGCCAAGGATGAGTTAATTTTAAAATTTGGGTCATTTGGAGCAATTAAGATTACTTTTTTCTTACGGGGTGTATAAAAATCTGAGATGACAAATAACATGAACTGGAGGAGTACTTTTAACCAGTATTTTAAAAGGTGTTTTCGGGGCGAGCCCTGGGGTAGGGCGCACCAAAAACGCCCCGAGGCGATGGTGGGGGCTGAAAGTCTCAAAAGGCGTACGCCCAGCAATTCGAGGCGTACGCTTGGGCGTGTGAGGCGAGTTTTTTGTGTTGGGGCGTAAGCCGTAAGACTTTTTCAAATTAAAACGAAATTTGTTAAATATAATGCCCAAATACTCCAAAGTTGACTTGTAATTGCTCAAATGTTTTAAAAAGGAACTGAAACATTAAATATAAAAGTCAAGACCTTTTTTTATTGCTAGATGCCCTAATTTATGTTCTTTCCCAATTTATTATATATAGATAAATAATAATTTTAACCTTGCACATATATTGTAATTTTTTGCCGAAGGGGGTTCGTGAACCCCCTGGCCACTACCTGGCTCCGCCCCTGCTTGTAAGTAGCATATTGTAAATTGTTTTGATTAGTTTTTTGTGCGGATGGATCATATCTATATATATTTTTAATTTATTTATAGTTTTCTTCAATTTTTATGGAATTTTACACATTAAAACATATTTATTGTAATTATATTATTTTATGAAATATTAAAAATTAAATATCCATGGGGCTTACGCCTCGATCACTAATGAATACTTAAAACGCCTCGTCTTTTAAAAACTGCTTTTAACTTTTGATGACTCTAATTTTTTTTTTCTCACCAAAAGAAGACGATTAAAAATGGAATTAATACACTCCACAGGAGGCAATACAACACATTTAAAATAAATTCCTGCGGGAGTACATTTTAACAGCCCAAATCATCTTTGACCAGTCTATCCTTGTGTGCTTTCAATCTTGTCAAATAGCTCCATCCCACAACTAGAAAAGAAAAGAAAAAACCAAAACAAAGAGCAAGGACAAACAAAAAATTGATGGCACTTTTGAATCGTTGTGAAAAATAGAATAATCAAGTTAATAGACATGTGGATGTAGTGCTACTTTGACCTTTTGATATAGGGGGCTTAGAACTATGAGGAATTCAAATTGTTGTGAGGAAGTACAAGCAATTTTTGATAAAAATTTAGGAGCCGAATTATAGTTTTAAGTCTTTCAAACTTTCTAAGATCTTAAGTGAATAAAATTAAAGGATGAATTGCATCGAACCCTCTTTTAATTTACTGAAACTAAATGGACAACGCATCTAATTTGAAAATACTTAAACTTCCTGTAACGACCCGTTTGGTCGTTATAGTTTTTCCGGTACTTTCGCCCCTTTCCGAGCTTGGTTACTCACTTTTGACCCAAGGGGACCATTCCCGAGGTGTCTAGATTTGATTCGGGCTACCTTTTGTGAAATTTAGGCTTAAAGCGGAAAAGAGTGGACTCAAAGATGACTTTTGGATAAACGGACCTTTTTTGAAAATCCATCAATTTCGATTCCGAGACGTCCGGATGGTCATTTAGAACTTATGTGTATATCTGGTTCGGTTCCCAATGCACTAGGATGCATTTTGAGACTTGGGTTGGGAAGTTGAAATTGAGGTATCGGGGGTTGACTCGATCAACGAGGTCTCCGTTGGGAATTCCGAGGCCACGAGCGCGTTCGTAGCGTGTTTTTATGTGTGTTTGTGTATGTAGTTTGTGAGCAGGTGGCCTCGAAAATTAGTCAGAAATTCGAGTTGAAGTGTGAAATTTGGGAAAGTTTCTGGTGTCTGGTGCCCGTTTTGGCAGCGGTACCGCTGAAGCAGTCACCCTGCCGCTAAAGCGGTCTGTGCTAATTGGGCATGACCGCTGGGACTGTTGGAGCGGTAGTGGTGTCGCAGAAGCGGGTGACGGGCAGTTAGTTCATTAAATGAAATGTAAAAAGTCCTTAGTCTATCATTTATTACCATTACGAAATTTGAGCTCTTGGGAACCGTTCTAGAGGATTCTTGGTGGTAAGTCTTTCTAATCTCCTTGCTAATTCATTATTCCTAACCATCTTAGAATCCCTTTTCCTTGTTAGTTCATTAGTAATGGAAGATTAAAAGTGGGTTTGATGGATTTTCTATCTAGGCTTTTTAATGATGAAATTGATTAGGTTTATACTAGATTATGTTGTATCTAAGGTTGTTAATCATATATCTCCCATTATTTGTGTTGAATTCTTGAAGCTAAGAGTTAGGGTTTATACCCAAAATTGGGGTTTTGCTTGAATTTCGAAATTGGGTGAATCCTTGAGTTAATTTAGCAATTAGTTGATGGGTTTTGATCACCTAGTGTTTAATTTGATATTTTACCCCCGAATTTCCCGTTTTGACCTTGTGGGCCCCGTTTTTCCAAATTCTAAGGTTGGGTTTTGACCAAATTTGAATGATAGCAATATAGGTATCGATCTTCATGATTTCTAATCTAGATTTCGAATATGCCTAGACTTTCTTGATCTTGAGGCTCAACGGAAGGGGAAAGCTAAGGAGTGATTGTTGGTGTTTGCTGTTCGACCATCCAGGTAGGTTATGGCTTACCTTTGGTGAGACTTCGTGTAGCGAAACATATATTTAGATGATATTGTCGGAGAAAGCATATAAACCTTCGGGTATGAAGTTGGGTTGGATATTGTCTTAGATTGGGCCCTGTTACGTGATTGGGGCTAGCCACCCCGTTATGTTGTGACTTGATTGCTCTATTTTTATTGGCTTGAGGTCGCGTGGTAATAGTAGATATTGGAGACTATTGATGTATCTTGTTCATGATATTGTGGTACCTCATTTGTTGATGTTGGTACGAGGATAGTATTCCATATGACTTGTGTAGTCTTTCATGATATGGTTGGCGTACTCATGCTTGGTACTTGTGGTATTGACTGATTATTGATGTTGATTCATACATTGCACGCATTCACATCTCTCATGATATATTGTTGATACATTATTGATACTTGATGAAACATTGTGATGAGCCGTGCTCAGTTTGCATGAGAGTGATGTGAGAAGTCCGATATCCGATGGTTATCCTGGAATCGTAGATTATGTGGAGTAATAGAGAAGTCCGATATCCGATGGTTATCCCAGAATTGTGGATTGTGTGGAGTGATGTGAGAATTCGATGTCCGATGGTTGTCTCGGAATCGTGGATTGAGTGAGTACATGGACTTCGCGGGTCCCCTATGGGTTGTCTTTGCCGGGACGTCGATACTTTCGTCCGGAGTATATGTGTACACAGCATTGCATTGCATCTGCATTCTTACATCATTGTATTGCATTGCATTACATTATGGATTATATTGTGATGATCTGGTATTTCACTTGTGATGTTGGTTTCGAATTGGATATAATTGAGACTTGGAACACTTGGGTTTAGATGCTTCTACCTAGGTGATGACGTGTACTTGGTTCTGATTATGTTTGACTTATACTTGTAGATTTATCTGCCTATCTTGCTTTATTGTCTAAATTATGTTAGCTATACTTATTCGGCCTATGATACCTACCGATCGTGGTTTTGTATCGATTCTCGCACTTCGTCGCATTCTTTATGAATGCAGTTCCGTGTTAGATCCGCTTCCATCTCCCCGTGGCCGATAGTCGCTTTATCGCATGACTTAGAGTTTACAGGGTGAGCTCGAGACGTTCACTGCCTTGAAGACTCCTCTTATTTATGTCTTACTTTCCATTCCAAGACATATACGGATATTGATGTATTATTATATTTCCAGACTTTTATATTTCTAGTTAGATGATCTTGTATGGATTAGACCAGACCCTGGGTGTATTTCCTTATTTCCGCACTTTCTTCTATATTATTATCGTAAGACTTACGTGATTTATTCTCTTCCGCTTAATTGATTTATTTATTTATGCCTTTATTATCGTTGGGTTGTGAGTTCGCTTACCGAGGTGGGAAAGGTAAGTGCCCGCACGGCTTAGCCAAATTGGGTCGTGACACTTCCCTATAGTTTAATGATTGTCATAGAGACTTCTCTCACCATTAGCTTCATTTAGGTCTCATTTCTTGCACTTAATGGAGGTCTAAATATGAATGGTTCATATCTTAGGTCATTAAAAGTGCAGTTGTTTACAAAATGATCTAAATACTTGTTTGGTCTGCATAGGTCTTAATCATTAAGATCTTGAACAAAGCCTTAATATCATTAAGAGGCACTTTTATATTGATATTTTTTTACTACCACTCTGTCCACAACCACCACCCCACCCCCCTCCTCACACTGACATCAACTATCTCTGCCATAATAATCGTCACCCCACCCCACCACCACTAACCACCTCCGCCATCACAACCACAACCACCTCCCTCCCAACCCCCACCTCTCCACCCCCACCCCCACCTTTTAGTAAATCTGTGTTAAAAAACTGTAAACCAGAAACTTGAATTAATTTGGAAAAACGTAAAATGCATAAAACTGAAAATATCCGAGTCCACAGAATTCACTATGTGTCCTTAAGGAATTTAATCTCCTCATTGTATCCGAGGTCATGGATTACTTCCTCTGTGATAAAATGGATATACCTAGGGGTGGGCATGGTACGGTATTTGAAACTTCGGTACGGTAATTTCGGTTTTCGATTTCTAAAAATACTATACCATTATCATACCAAATTAATTCGGTATGGTTCGGTGTTTTAAAGTTCGGTTTCGATATTTTACGGTACGGTAAATCGGTACTATAGTTTGTCCGACTTTAACTTACATATACTCATATTGTGGAGAATTATGACTTTTGTTACTTGAGAAACGTCTCAATTATTATGTACTAAACACCTTATACGTGTAAAAATATTCAAAAGAAAGTACAAGTAATTTCCTTCGTAAATCAATTACACAAAAAATACATTTAAATTAAGATATAGTAGTCAAAGTTCCAACGTTTAAACAATTAGTTTTCTAATAATACTAGTTTATATATTTGTTAGTATTATAATACTAAGATATATGAATTGTATATGTAATTATATACTTCGGTATGGTATTCGGTATTTCGGTATTTTCTTTATGAATGCCGAATACCAAACTTTTCTAAGATGCATACCAAATACCATAATACCGAAACCGGGGTATAAAAAGTTTCTGTTTCAATATCGTAATCGGTATCTACCATACCATGCCCACCCCTAGATATACCTGTTGATGGCGTAGCGGTACCTCAAATCCCACCAACTTCATCGAACGCAAATTCGGCAACAAATCACACGACTCTACTATAATTTTGTTTTGAAAACAAATGTAGAGAACAATTTTGAAGGAGAAAAAATTCAAATTTCTGTGTATCAAAATCTAAGGTAAGACTTTTGAATTTATAGTTAATGAAAGGGTGAGATGAAGAGGTGCAATCCAAAAGGTGCCTTTTGGGTGCACTCAAAAAGGTACCTTTTCTCATTTCCCATTCACACCTTAAAATTCCAACAATCCCCCACATGAATGGGGAATGACGCTATGATTAAAACATGCATAAAAAACAGTGTGATTCGTAAGCAACGATTTATTGCATCTAGATAAGTAGGTTTTCCTTGAACTTTCCGTAGTGAACATATGTCGGATATACTTAGTTAATCGATAGATTTAATATCTTTGAACCGTCGAGCTTTGGTGTATACCTAGACAATCACATGCCACACAATTAACCCTTTAACCGTCTTTGGCTCTCATGTCAAGGTTCGTTTACCATGAACAGCCTTTAGTTTCATGAGTGCGTAGAGCATGGGCCTTTACCTAATATACTCATTGAAGCGGCTTCACTTCACACTCATATAGGTGATTCCTAATTGTGTCATCCCGTAGATACGGTATTTGGTCATACCTGCCAAACTTAGAAATCATTAAATTAAACGTTATTAATTCATTAAAAAGCCTTAATGCTTTATCCTTGTTTCTGAAGATTGTCTTCATCATGAGAATAAGTTGAGTTATTTGACAATGTTGAACCGTCATTCATAACTTTGTTTGATCTCTTTGAACCTAGCTCTTGGGATCTCCAGTTCACTAGGTAGAGTTACCGCCATGATGACATGTGCCAGGCCTTAAACCCATTCCCCTCGATGATCTTTCAATCGTCTCTCTAGTTAGGCCTTTTGTAATGTCACGACCCAATTCGGGGCCGTGCGGGTACCTACCTTTCCCATCTCGATAGGCGAACGCTCTCATTTATTGACACACCAATTAAGCAACAAATCATTTAAAGCATTAGATAATAAGAAGTACAGCAGAACTTCATAATGTATTCAACAAACTCAAGTGTTTATATGATTACAACAATACATGATTACAGACTCGATGATATTTCCCATGACCTGGTTTAGACTAGTACAAGAGCGACTACGATTTCAAACTACCACTTACGTTCTAATACATCAACCTCTGTCTCGGAATGAAGTGGGAGGAGATCTTCCAAATAGGCACCACACATTCCGCTTCATATCAAAATCAACCACCTGAAACAATCTACACCCCAAAAAAATATTGTAGCAAGTGCAATATCAGTACAATCCACGCATACTGAGTAAGTATCATAGGCCGACAATGGTTAGTAATACATATTGGTAAAAGAATTCACAAGCAACGATGATAATCGCTAAATCAAATCATACGTCTATATACCGCACATCGCAACATCAATGTACCTTAGGTCACAACCGCTCCCTAATAAACTAAAGTCAAACATTACCAGTGCAAATTCCCAACACATAATTCTCAGATCGTCCATTATAGTCTAGAGGTCAGCTCATCATTATAACGCCTTTTATCTTACATCACTTAGAAACAAATCAAAGACTAATTTTATTAAGGGGGGGGGGGGGGGCGGCTCGAATTCAATAGGCACAAGTCAACAAACATAAAACACATGTAATCGAGTCCAAATACACATCATCGCTTAAGTAAAACCTCTAATCCCCAACTTGCCAAGTTTGAATACATCCAATACCATCCATTCAATCACGAGTGCAACACCAAGCATCTCAAGATCAAGTCATAATGTAATGCAATGCGATAATGGTATGAATGCAATGCAATGCTGTGCAAATGCGGTGCACACATGTACTCCAGACGGAAATATCGACGTCTCGGTAGCACAACCTAGCGTGACTCTCGAAGTCGAAGTGCCACTCGTCCCGGATTTTTGCCTAACAAACAGACGGGACCCTGGATCTTTGCCCACAGGGGGTTCTCATTGGCACCACCCTGGGGGGGCCGCGGAGTCCATGCACTAACAACGATTCCGGAACTAATATCTCATATCGGCCATGCAATAACGATTCCAGAATTAATCATCGGACATCGGCCATCTCACGTAACTCAAGTAAAAGAGTTTATCAAATATCAATTTCACTCAATCAACGATTCTGGAATGAACATCGGACATCGGCCATCTTACGTTACTTAAGTAAAACTGAGTCCAACTCATCAAGTATTCATCAAATATCATCAATATCTCAATAGTGTATCATAAAAATGAGAGTGCGTGCAATGCATGAATCACATCAATAATCATGCTCAATATCACAAGTACCAACAATGGGTATGCCAACAATGTATCCGAATCACAAATACCAACAGTGGGTATGCCAATAATATAATAATATCACAAGTACTAACAGAGGGTACACCAATAATATAATCAGATCACAAGTACCAACAGTGGGTACGCCAACAATATATCTGAGTACAAATACTAACAGTGGGTATGCCAACTATATCATAATCAAGATGATAAAAAAAGAATCCAATAACTACCAATGACTCATGGAATCAAGCCGGCACAATAGAACAATCAATCACACGTAACAGGGTGACTAGCCCCCAAACACACAACATGACAATCAATCGGTACAGTCCATTTATGAACTAGGTTTGTCATCAATGGTATAATACAATTAACCACATATTACAGGGTTCTTATTGTAAGGCATAAACAATTACGTACCATCCACTACCTCCTAAGTCATATAAATCCACCTATAATCAAGAAACCAACCAAGCAACCTAAGGAGTCTACAGGCTACAAGACCAAACACACAAATCGCATATCAATACCTTCCTAAAGTCCCATCCCAAATCTCCATATCCTAGTCATGCACTCTCTGTTCCTTCTATTACACAAATATATAAAACTAACTGGAGTCTACCAAAAAGGAAAACCATAACCTACCTCATGGTCGAGTGGGTGCCACGAACATCCATTCATTCTTTCAATCGATTGCCACATCATAATCCGCACTAAATAATTTGGAGACAACCATGTTACCCAAGATTAACAACTTCTATTGGAATCCTTCATAAGAAATTTGGATTAATAGGGAGGTGTGGGGTCTTAACCCACTTCTAGCTTCCCTCTATAACAATACTAAGTGATTTACCCATTTTCAAGCTTATATCTGGGAAGAACCCATTCCCAAGATCCATGCAAGAATCTATTTTCAAAGGAAAAAGATTGTAGAGATCTAGGTTATTAGCTCATTTTAGGTGAAGAACATGGGAGATGGCTAAAAGAGAATTTAGGGGGAATTGTTGCCGCCCCATCACTCCTCCAACTCTAGATTACTTGAAATACCCACTTGATGATTCTCTAGGTGAATATGTTTAGGAATAATTTCTTAGGTGGAAGGAGGGTTAGAGGGTGTTAGAAGGACTTATTAGGACTAAAAATCTCATTTTTAGGCTTTCCCACCGAACTGGGCAGCTGGGTTTGGGGTCATGATAAAATGGGAAAATTCCCGAAATGATTCTTTAAATAGGGAAATTCATCGCGCGACACCGCCTATAGTAAGTTTACCCTTCCGCCGGTGCCGCCTAGGCGGCCAGACGTCGCTATGGCGGCCGTGTAACCATGTGCTATTGCCGCTATAGTGGTTAGTAAACCGCTACAGCGTCACCGCTGTAGCGACAATACAGCCGCTATGGCGGGACAGTTGGTCCTGGTCGTCCATGCTTCTATTCCTTACGCGATGCGTACAACAATTTTGGTTGACTTAACTTATTTCCAGGATATGACTAGGTGGAGACACTATTACGGAGCCATAGTTGTCGTCTTCCTTTGAAATTCACAGTAACAACGAAATGGGTCGTTACATGTAAGTAGATCTGACACGTTATCTCTTGACTTTACATAGTCAATTGTGATAACTCCACTATAGAATAGTTGTCGAACTGTATTATGCCTCCATCGTATGTGACGAGATTCCTTGTTATACATAACGCTCCCTACCCTTCCTATTGCTTCTTGGCCATCACAATGTATGTATATTAGTGCCACAGGTTTGGGCCAGAAAGGAATATCTTTTAAGAAATTCTGGAGCCATTAAGCTTCTTCACCGGCTTTGTCTAGAGCTATGAACTCAAACTCCATTGTAGAGTGAGCAATACATGTCTGTTTGGATGACCTTCATGACATTGCTCCTCCACCAATCGTGAATACATATCCACTTTTGGATTTGGATTCTGTTGACCCGGTGATCCAATTTTCATAACTGTATCCTTCAATAACTACGAGATATTTATTATGCAAGGCAAAGTTTTTGGAGTGTTTTAAATATCCAAGAACTCGTTTCATTTCCAACTAATGCATTTGATTGGGATTACTCGTGTACCGACTCAGTTTACTTATAGCACAAGCTATATCTGGTCGCATGCACTCATGATGTACATTAAACTTCCCAATACCCTAGCATAGTCCAATTGACACTCACTTTCACCTTTATTCTTTGCACGAGCAAGGTTTACATCAATTGGAGTTTTTGCAGTTTTGAAATCTAATACTTGAACTTCTCAAGTAATCTTTCAATGTAATGAAAATGAGACAATGCTAGACCTTGAGGAGTCTTACGGATCCTAATTCCTAAAATTAAGTCGGCAACTCCTAAGTCTTTTATATCAAATTGGCTAGCTAGCATACGTTTAGTGACATTTATGTCAGCAATATCTTTAATTATTATCAACGTATCATCAAATACAAACAAACAATGACTATATTATTCAGCGTGTTCTTAATGTAAATACATTTATCCACTCATTAATCTAGAATCCGTTGGCCAACATTGTTTGGTCAAATTTTGCATGCCATGTTTGGGTGCTTGTTTTAGTTCGTAAAAAGACTTAACAAGTCGACACACCTTCTTCTCTTTCCTGGGAACTACAAACCCTTCGGGTTGTTCCATGTAGGTTTCTTCCAAATCTCTATTTAAGAAGGTTGTTTTTACATCCATTTGATGGATTTCAAGACTGTACACGACGGCTAACACTATTAACACCTAAATGGATGTAATCCTCGTTACCGGCGAGTAAGTATCAAAGTAATCAAGACCTTCTCATTGTCTATACCCATTGACAACAAGTCTTGCCTTATATTTATCAATGGTGCCATCAACTTTCATTTTCCTTTGAAAAATTCATTTGGAACCTATAGGTTTGTTCCCTGGAGGAAGATCAACCAGTTCTCAAGTATGGTTGTTCAATATGGATTTATCTCACTATTTATTGCCTCTTTCCAAAATTGAGCTTCTGATGAAGACATAACTTCGTTGAAAGATTGAGGCTTATTTTTCAATAAAAATGTTAGAAAATCTTATCCAAAGGAAGTAGATGTCTTTTGACGTTTGCTACATCTTGGATTTTCCTCATTAGGAACATCTTTCTTTGTTTCTTCCTGAGGTCGTTTAGATCCTTTGCTAGATGACTTACATTCCCTTATATATATATATATATATATATATATATATATATATATATATATATATATATATATATTCAAAGAAGTCAGCATTATCTGATTCAATTACCGTATTCACATAAATGTCGCGATTTTTTGATTTGTGAAGCAAGAAAACGATATGCTTTACTGTTTGTGGTATATCCTATGAAAACACAATCAACGGATTTAGGTCATATTTTTACCCTTTTGGGTTTAGGAACTAGCATTTTGGCCAAATACCCCCACACTTTGAAGTATTCCAAATTGGGATTTCTTCCTTTACATTTTTCGTATGGAATAGATTGTGTTTTGCTATGGGGCACTCGATTGAGTATTCTGCTAGCAGTATGAATAGCGTCCACCCACATTTCTCGGATAACCCAGAACTTATTAACAAGGCATTCACCATCTATGTTAAATCTTTCCTTCATAGTGCAACATCATCATTAAACACATAAGCACTTAGTTCCCATGAATCGGTACTAGTACGTACTAGTCGCTCATTAGTGAAAGGAAAACTAACGAAACTAGCCCGCAATAAAGTTTTACAGGAAATCATTAACATAAGCGTCAGTTGTCACTATAATTTCCCTATAACACATACAAAAAATATATGTGTATCATTTATTGCTGCTCCTTGCATCATAACCACTTTATCAACACTTAATTTATCAATAAAAGATTGGTGGCTTGAATCTTTTTGAGACCGTTAGAAAAAAGAGAACAAAACTGATGAAAAGGCTTTGTCATGAACATAGATGTCACAGACAGATTTAATGTCAAGCAACTAATATGATCCTTTTCATATAAATTCTTAGCCACTAAATTTTGTAATCAGAATGAGAGTCACGGGGAGTTATAGAAAAATCATGTCCGTTCACACTATAAAAATTTCAATAAGAATTTTCCTTTAATTTCCATCTCTATCATCCATTCATACCACAGAATGCAATAAACATTCTTAAGATCATAATATTTCTATTCTCGTAATCAGATAATAAAACGGTGAAGTTTTTATATCTTCGAATCAAATAATTTTTGACACAAACAGATTTAATAAATCAGTGAAGTTTTCCTCTCTTCAAACTGAATAAATAACCAGCGAAGATTTGTATCTTCAAACCAACAAGTGCTACTAAATCGGTAAAAAATTTATATTCTTTAAACCGAATAGTAACTTAGAGTAGAAAATCACATAGATTTTAATCTCCAAATAACGGAATAAAACACTACAAAGATTTTAGTCTCCAAAAGAGTACTTTTTATTTCTGAGAAGAGTACTTTTTTTGTATTCTGAAAAGAGTACCTTCTTTGTTTTTCTTTTGAAAAACAATACTTTTTTTTTCTCTGGAAAGATTTTTTTTTTTAATCTCTAAAAGAGTGACTGTCTTTTCTCATTAGACTATAAAAAAAAATATTTTCACCGTTGGGTTCTAACCTTTCTGAAAATTATAACCGTGAGATTTCAACTTAAGTTGCTGAGACAAATTTTCAGCACTTTGCTATGTAATACTACCACTTTCCAAATTCTCAATTTGTCATACAGATGGGATATAGAAATTATCCAATACACTTGGCTATCATGCCTCATTCCTAATGGTTCTGCCAATAGAATATACTTTGAGATCATCAAATATTAAAAGTCTACATAAATATTTATAAAAACAGAATTTCATAAATCATAAATGGTAGAAGATTAAAATAGAGTAGAGAAAGTAGAACCCGATTTTTATCACTTTTTTCTTGATCCATGACTTTGATGTAATCACTTAGATTAACCAAAATTGTGCCAACGTTCATGGCATTTCCGTGATTTGTCTTTTGAAATTCTGATATTCCCTCCGTTTCAATTTATATGAACCCATTCGTTGATACTGACATTTAAGAAAGAGGAAGACTTTTTAAACTTGCGTTCAAAATGTCTTGAAAAATTTGTGTGAAGAACAGAATCTTTCATAAAGTCAATTTGTTTCCAAATTAGGAAAAAAAATTCATTCATTTTGACGGACTAAAAAAGAAATAGGTTCAAACAAATTCAAACAGATGGAGTAGTTTTTTCCGAAAAATTCACTTTAAAACAAAGTCAAACAAAATTAATAAGAATAGGAAAAAGACACGAAATATCGGTGCATCTTTTTGGTGAAACGTTGCAACTGCTCCAATGATAATGTGCCCCCCCCCCCCCCCCCCCCCCCCCTTTTTTTTTTTTTCCTTCTTTTCTTGTTTTCTGTCTTCAATTTCTCAATTAAAGTTTGAGAAGTTGCGGCAATAAGTCGCGTCTTTTGGATTACTGGTCACATATGGAGAAAACTGATTTCTCCTTGAATTGCATAATATGTGGAGCTTTTCCATTACCAAGTCAAAAGCCATCAATTTATGGCGTCAAAGCAGCCTTTAGAGATAATCCAAGATCACCCTTTAGTGAGTCATTACAAGCGTCAGATCAACCTTTAGAAAGAAGAGTCTTGAGGACATAATTCAACATCATATAAGATGCCCCCACATTCTTTAACTTGGGCAGTATGATAGTAAACAATCTGCTGCCATATCACGATCCAACATGTAATGGATAACCAGTAAACTTAAATAATTAGCATTGCTGTTTTCTTTCATGAATATAGGTTTAGTTTCTTTCATCTCTTCCTTCAACTTCACTCAAAGTCTCGTTTAGTATTCAACAAACAAATGTTAAGACGGACACAGAAAATAAATAATAACATTAATTAAATTCCTAAAGCTTGTAGTAAATCTGTGCTCAAAACCATTAAAGCAGAAACATGAATTAATTTAGAAAAACATAAAATGCATGAAACTGAAAATATCTGAGTCCATATAATTCACTATGTGTCTCAAGCGAATTTAATCCTCACATGCGTACCCGATTATAGATTACTTCTTCGCAGATAAAACGGATATACCGCATTGATGGAGTAGCGCATTGACCAAATCCCACCAACTTCGTCGAACACAAATTCGACAACAAATCACACGACTCTACTATAATTTTGTTTTGAAAACAAATGAAGAGAATAATTTTGAAGGAGAAAGAATTCAGATTTCTATGTATCAAAATCTAAGGCAAGGCCTTTGAATTTATAGTTAATGAAAGGGTTAGACGAAGAAGTGCAACCCAAAAGGTGCCTTTTGGGTGCAATACAAAAGGTGCCTTTTCGGTGCACTCCAAAAGGTACTTTTTTTCATTTCCCATTCAGACCTTAAAATCCAAACACCACCATCCACTCCACCACCACTGTCAACCACCACCACCCTCACCCTCCTAACCACTCACCGCCTGTATTACTCACCCACCGCCCACCCACTCTCAACTCTCTACTCTTTACTCCCACCACTACCATTAACCACCTTTGCTATCACAACCACCACTAACATGATAACTTGCACCGCTGACAACTACCACCAATACCATGGTTAATAGTATATCCTAACAATCTCCTACTTGTAACGGTTCGCTTTTTATGCAAATTAAGGCAAAAAGCTACTACGAACTCGTTGGTGCTCTTTTGGACTTATTTTGAAAAGAATCGCCACCTAATTTTTAGGAAATTAGGAAAACCGGGGGTGAAAGGTTTATTCAAATGTAGTGAAAAATCCTTCGTAATCTAGAGTTCTAGGTAAGGGTTCTGATGATCTCCTGAGGAAGGTGTTAGGCACCTAGTATTAAGGATCCGTGCTATACGGTTGACCTTCGAATTCCAATGTACGAGTATTTGCATGAACTACCTATTTAGTGTTTATTCTCGCAAGAACCTTCTTATTTGCATATCATTTTGAGAAAAGGTTTTTGAATATGTTCCCTTTATATATAGGGTACATAGATTCGGATTTATGATATTCGGATAAAAATAATTTTCCCTTTTTTGTATATAAGGGTGATGTATTTTGTTTGGAAAATGAGTATAAAGTTGTCGTCCTTATACATGTTGTTAATAAACTTATTACGTTTTGAATGTCTTATTTTGTTCATGCTTCAACTCTACTTTATTTGGCTCCATCCGTATAATACTTTTGGAACACTTTATCCGGGAACTCATATATACAAATGTATTTATTTTAAGAAATGCATTGTTTAAGGCAAATTATGAAATTGGTTCCACGTTTGGGCTTTGTGGCTAACAGAGATCTGCCTATTTTTTGGCCCAAATGAGTTTGTGTTTAAAGACTTTGGGGTGTTTATATACTATTTTTTGTAAATGGGCTTTGGCCGAAAATCCTTTTTTGTTTTTGGCCAATTCTGGCCATGTCCGTTTATTACTAAAATCAGTGGGGTTTTAGCCCCAAGTTATACCAAATTGGTCATGAAACATTAATCCATTTTAACCTTTAGTTTTAGAAACAAAACTTGGTTTTAACCCATTTTCCTTAACACATTACAATACTCATGGCTTTTGAAATACTATTTTCATTCCTTGTTTTAAAATTTAAAACCGTATCAAATAGTTTAATTAATCATCTCTTTAAATTTATCAAAAATTGTTACACTAAATCCGGGTTTTTGAAAGAAAACGGTTTTGGGAACTTAGAGTCAATCTAAAAGGCATAAGTACCATTGTCCTAAGACTACTAATTCACACAATAAGGATTCCACTATGACATGAGTTTTTACAAGTTTACAAATACATGAAAACTCAAAAAATGAAGAAAAAAGTCAATAAGCAAATAATTATAAAGACTAGGGGCGTACCAAGCCCCTAGCCAGTCATTTTCACCCATGGCTGGGCCTTCTGTGTGCTAAGCTATTTACTTCGTCTTTGTGGACTCAATATATTTGAGGAAAGAATTTTCCTTATTGGGCCTAAGGCCGAATAGGCAGGCTGACCCAACCCGAGTGGCCAATGTGGTGAGGGAGGAAAGAAAAAGAGAAACCGGTTAGTTTATATTTACTGAACTTATCACATTCATAACTATACAAATATACATATATCAAATAAATCTATAAGTCTTGTAATTATCACATTCCTCTCCACCTCTGAGCTTCTATTGGTAAGAATTCAAGTAGCTATAGGGGAAAAGTCATCTCCCCCCGTATTCCTGATGCCGCACAAGTTTCAAGGGATTACATGAACCCCCGGCATGGCTAGTCACTAGGGAGGGACTTAAGACCAGGCCCGTATACTAATTTTGTTCCCAAACCAATATAACCAGAAGAAGAATGGAGGACAACATAAGACCTTAAAAAAAAGAAACTAACACAAACTGTCATACAGTAAGAACATCAGCAAGTAGAAGTAACAAATATAGTGTAAGTAGAGGCAAGAGCTAAAACACATGATCACAAGCTAGACAGAGAACAACCACAGTACATGGGTGTGAGGTAAGTAGGGGCATATCATATGGTCAAGGTAGACAAAGAGCAGTTGCCCAATGGTCATCAAACAACAGAGGGAGGGTCATAACTCATAGCCATGGGTGGACAAGAAGCAAGATCATGATACATGATCATGAATGAAACCAATAAGTTAGAGTATACAGAAATGGGGTGAACAAGGATAAAGAAAACCAGGGTATATGATCATAAATGAATACAACACAAGCTATAGTATGCAGAAGAGGCAAACAAGTATAAGAATCCAAGATACATGATCATAGACAAACAACATAAAGCAGGCAGAGAAGGTAAACAAAATAAGACCCATACGATATAGTTTTGAATAGGCAAGATAAGGAGGAACCTATTAGCAAAGAGACAGGCAGGAACAACACCAATGCATGGTCATGGGGGCAAGTCAAACAAAGGTGCAATCATTTAGGTGAGATAATAAAGCAAAACCAATGCCTAGTCATGGAAAGGAGTTAAGAACTATATGCCACATATTGGTGGGATAAGTGAAACAGGAATCAATATAGGGTCATGGAAATGGATCAAAACAACAAAACTGCAGGCCCCATTCAGCTGAGATAAGTGAAGGAAGAACATGTACACAGGGGAAATGAACTTAGAACTTCACACCATACTCAGTAAAGCAGGAACCAATGTCTAGCCATGGAAATGATTCCAACAATATGCCACATTCAAAGCAGGAACCAATATGCAGTCATGGAAATGAGTTCAAACAGCATGCCACAGGCAAGGGACAAGCAGAAACAAATTTGAGTTACATGGTCATAGCATGGGAAAGGAAAGGTCAATATTTGATGCTAGGGTGACAAAACACAGAAAAGGAAACAACAACTATATTCCCAAATACAGGCGGAGTTCTGACACAGAGGTGGCAATATAAGGAACTCAAAATATTTTCCTCAGGACTTCCAGTCATCTAATCTCTTTATTTTTTGGCTTGTTGATGGCAGAGAGAAACAGAGAAATGTACAAAGGCAACTCACATGTGCCATAGAAATGCCATGGCACCTCTTATTTGGAGGAAAGGGTGTTGTGATCCAAGTTTCCTTGGTTATCCCTAATCCTCACTCCAAGGTCCCTTTTAAAAAGGCTTTCTTAATTCATGTGACTCAGAGTTTATGTCAGCACACTCCTCATCAATCAACCATTGGAAAAATAGTAAAGACAATTAACCCTTCAAAATCATATTTTATCTTTTACTTAATCCTAAGTCCTTGCAGTTGCAAACAAACCATTATTTGGACTAAGTGTGTGGTTGACTTGTATTAAAGGTGACACTATCCCTAGATTTCTCAACCCCAAAAGAGCATTTAGGTGCAAATATTGTCACGACCCAGCCCCGTGGGCCGTGACTGGTGCCCTACTTAGGCACCCAAACAAACTTACGAACCAAATTGTCGTATTAAGACATCTCCGGACTCAACGGACATTATTCGTACCGATAGCAAATATGGCGGACATCACACAAATACCGGAACGAATGCTACCCTACTGGCGGTCGCCGTGCAAACTCATCATATCAAAATCAAGGCCGCGGAATGCAGACATACACATACATACAAACACGTGGGCCATATCGGCCATAGTAACATGTGGGGCCGCTTAAGGGCGCAAATTTAATCACATACGAACAAACCGGACCCATGTCCCACAAACATGACTACGCTGCCTCTACGGACATACGAACGTACAAACATACGAACATATGACGGGACGGGCCCCGCCGTACCCGGTCACCATAGAGTGTACAAAGTATGCATAACAAAAGACATATACCGAACGTGGGCTCCGATTCGGGGAGCACTCGGTAACAGAACAGGAAGCCTAAGCCAGAGGATCGCCCAACCGAGCGTCCACCCGGTGAAACGCACTCCCGAAGAAAGGGGTCGGCACGGAAAAAGTACCGAGTATGTAAAAAGAGGCAGGCGTAATCCAAATCATACTGAGTCGGAGAAGGTGCGGAACAAAAACAAGTAACAAGATCAAACCTCCGTGCGAAATGCAAATGTACGAATGCAAATCAAAATCATGCATGAGCTCAGAACGTGGTCGGGCCCCCACGCCGGTGCCACAACACATCATACTCCGAAGTTTTCAAATCTCGTACATCTCCGAACACATCATAACATCACACACATCAAATCATTAGAATATATCGATGCCATATCACATCATAACACCATAACGGTAACCGGCCCTATGGCGAGGTCTCGGAAACCGTAACACATCATCTTGCCGAATATGTCACAAAGCGCACGATCATAAAAACAACCGCGAACGAAATCATAACCATTGGCACGAGCAGAGTAGTGCAGAAACCATATGCATATCAAAATAAGTTCTAGGACTGGATACATAATCTCATATACATATATAATAACTTCGGAGGGCTCAAAACAAGTATCGAGTTACTCGGAATTAACATACAAAAGTCGCGGACTTTTAAATTATCAATTTTTCTTAAAAACACATCGTAGATCATTTCAAAAAGATTTTAGCATCATTCATAGTAACGAACTTTCAAATAACATTATCGGACATTTCAAACGGACCTTAACGTCATAGGCAACACTTCTTTTTCATATCGTACGAAAATGAGCCAAACAAATCAAATAAGGGAAGTCTCGGAACTTGCGGGCCCACCTCGGGTCAAGATGAGGCGGCGAACATAAATTACAAACATTAGGCTCCATAAAGTTATCTACGGAAGTTTCGGAGCGATTCGGATTCATTTGTGGAAGTTACGAAGGTTAGGCATTCTTTTAACCAAATATGAGGTTTATAGTTCAATTTGAATGAATAGTATGCAAACTCAAACTCGGATTTCCAAGAGCAGAATTGTTCCTGAGGTTCCGATCTTCACCTAGTATGACTAGGACATGCCAAAAGAAGGAAAGGTAGGCTTTACATACCTTACGGACGTCTTATGCTCGCTTTATCTCCAATCCCGTTTCGCTTAGAATCTGCAAATGGTCACATTTACTAGTTACTATTCATGAGACTTTAACTTTCAGTCTTGGTTTAATACTTGTTTACCAAAATTTTGTTTACCAATATTATAGCACCCCGAGGCATAGCTCGGCTCAATATACTAACAACAACAACCCAACAACACCATCAACGACAACAACAATACCAATAATCGCTACAAACATATATTAACATAATTAGTCTTTCTTTCTACACAAAGCACTAACTATTATTCCAACTTCACGCTTTCCATCCAATATCAACGTCTTCATATTTGTTTACTAATTCAAGACCATTCAAACGCAATTCGGAAGCATTTCACATTATTTCACAAATCGTACAAAAGTTTCACCGAAACCATAATTCACCCAAAGCTTCCAACTTTCAACATAAACTTCCATAACATGTTTTTGTCTTCCAACTTCATTCACAACGACACAATTTGCATCTTACAAATTTATTTTCATAAATACATAAACTACAATAAAATCTCATACTTTCCGACAACAACTTAACAACAATTTTCTCATGCCAACTAGAACCATTAACCTTCCATTTTCATCACAAGACTTCTACAACACAATTAACATACTAAATAATTTAATCCATCTCCCTTCCATGCTATATGGCACACGGCCAAACACACCCTTCACACACACACACACGCCATGCACACACACACCACACTTTCATAGTTCTCATCCAATTCTAATCATTCTAACATGCATACTTATTCCATAACACAAAAGAATAGAATTCTCACCTCTTTCTTGAAATTTCGACTTGCCGCAAACGTGGCTCTTTCGCCAAACTAATTATACCATGTCGGAGAGCGTCTTGAGCTTGTTAAGAATTCACAAAGAACAAGATTTTTGGATCAAGGACTAAGGCTCCAAGAATTTTTTTTCTTTTCTTTTTCTCTTTCTCCTTTCCTTGGCCGATTGCCTTCTTTCTTTTTCTTCTTGATTTTTCTTTGTTTTTCTTGAAACTTCTAAGGCTAATGATCCCTTTATATTAATTGGCACATGGAAAAATTTAATCAAACTTTGTGGGTTTGGGCCATAAGTGTGGCCGGCCACCCCTCTCTTTTGGGCCTCATTTTCTTATTTTTTTTTTTTTGAGCCCAATCACTTAAAATTCTTGTTTTGAAATTCCGAAACTAATTTTCAAAATTTCAATTTTGCCCTTGGCCTTCTCCAATGTTCTCGTGTCAATATTTTCCATAAATAACAACATACACACCACATAAAATCAAAGCATGGCCTTGTCCTTACAAATCACCATTATGTCCAAATTTCCCGAACGTGCAAAAACACGGGATATAACAAATATACTCACATTAGATAGGAATAAAGAGACTCCAAACTTGAAGTAGGGCACATATTCACACAAAGTCACATATACCAAACATAATTTGGATTGGAAAAGCCTTTAAAAACAACCGGACATGACTATCTTTGAACTTTAATGATAATCACCTCAATGAGTCACATGAGTCCTAGCCTAGACTCACATGGTTGGCATTCAAGTATGATCAAGCAAAGTACAAGCTCATGGGAACATAGATTAGTTAAGCCTGAGCATGTGTAGCACAATTAAACAAATGCAGACCTAAACTAACACATAACTGACCATTTATCAACATGTAGGCCATACTTAGGTAATCACAGGTGGAATAACACGGGGAACCGACCATACAAAGCACGATTAACCTCATGGATTTGACTAATCATAGACAAAACCGATCGTGTAGATAGAATTAACATAATATATTGCTGAGATTGGCCTAAATGATAATTGTGAGGACTATAGATAGTCAAATGCAGTATGATGTTAAACATTACATAGCACATCATCACAAGATCAGGCTTAAGGCAAAACTAATATGGATCAGATAACACTACAGCACATGATGGATAAAGGTTTTCATATAGTTAGCATTCTGAGAAGTGATTAAATAAAATATGACCTAATTGATGCATGATTAGGCTAGAATGAACGCATATAGCATATTTATGCAATTACAAGCCTGAACTAGCATAGAATTTGTCATTATCAAACATGTAGCTCATACTTAGGCAATTATAGAATGGAAATGCACATGATCCCTCACACCAGGATAAAAATGAACTCTCATGGACTAAACTAATCATTTAAACAGAATTATTCACACAAAAGGGATCAACAAGACTACCATTCTAAGATATATCTAATCAATGCAGCCCTAAAAATCAAATATAGATCTATGCTAATACTATATACCATTGAATCAAAATGTAAAGAAAAAACTGATCTAAGCTAAGCAAGATTGAGACATGATGATCCTAAATTGTCATAGCATTAACAAGAAAGGGCCACATAAGTTAACCGACACTTAAAGAAGTAAGAAATTGTGACTAATATAACAACATTAATTGAAAACTAACCATATAGCAGCATAAATAACTCATAGAAATTACTAAGATTAGAAATTTAACAACAAGATAGGAAATTACCTTTTGTAACGTACCCAAATCAAGACTCGAACTTGGAGCCTTCTTTTGTGCTTCCAAATCCCAAACTCGAACCACAAATACAAATAAAACACAGATAAGAGAAAATTTTGACTAAAAAGGATTTTTTTCCTTCTTAACTTAAAATTATACTGATAAAAGCTTTTCTCTCGAGTAAAACCTAATTTAAGTTTTTATATTCGGTTTTCCCCTTTTTTTTTATCTTCTTTTGCCTCCCTTTTTGTGTCAAACATGGGGTTCTATTTATAGAACCCCTAGAATATCCTTTGAATGAAGAAAAAAGATGTGGGACTTTTCATTTTTTGCAAGTTCTATCTCAGATTTTTCATTAAACGGTCCAGATCAAAAAAAGAAAAGCAATCAACGATTTACTTCACATCTTCCATCAGCTATAAATAAAAAAAATACAAAAATATACAAGGATTTTACCTTAGAGGCGTGTTTGGAGGATTTAATCGAAGAAAGATGTGAAAAAGGAAGAAGCAATGAAGCGTCTTTGGAGGATTTAATCGAAGAAAGATGTGAAAAAGGACGAAGCAATAAATGCTTCTTCCTCTTCCCTACCATTACCGCGTCTCACACGCCTACGCCCCCTTAAAACCAGTGATGGGATAGCAAGAGAGAGGGAGAGAGAGGGAGAGGGGGAGAACCCGGCGGCATAGAAGGGTTTGGGGTAACCGATATTTTGACAGGGAGTATTATATATTGTATATTGTATACACATACAAATGTATATCAAATGTATACCCATGCGTAGGGGCAAAACATATATTCTTATAAAGTAGGCAAATACTTAAAATAGCTAATTATGATCGTAATTAATCAAATTGGTTAAATGAGAGAAAAAACAGTTCCGTTGAATTCATTTTTGTAAACATGGCCTTAATTGGCTTTAAAAACTAAGATCATTTCTATTAAAAATGTATACCAAAAATGTCTTTGACTAATCTTAATCCGATTGATTATTTATAAAGTATTTTGGTAAATACTTAAAATAGCGTAATGGCCTCAATTGATGTGCCAATGGATTTGGTTATCTCGATTAAAGCCACTAGGAGGCTAAATTGCAAAAATGACCCCAATCACCTTAAACCATGAATTGGTTAATTCAAACGTGGTCATTTACGTAAAGTAATTAAATAATCAAAATCAATTTGCAAAATGACCCTTCTAATTCACCAAATTAATTGCTAAAACAATTTATTAATTAAACAATTATGCAAGCACACATAATTAAAGGTTAAAATGGTCAATTCCTTTAATTACTCAAATTCCTTGGATAAAAAAAGATAAATTATTTGCTAATTAGACTTCTTCTTGACTCAACAATTATATAAATAATTATTCAATTTTTTTTTCTTTTGATTAATTCTAATAAAATATTTCATAAATATCATAAAATATTGATTAATTTCTAAATAATTTATATTATCATGAAAACCCTTTTCATTAATTCAAAAGAGCAAAACATTTACTTGAACAATTTATAAGAATCTATTTAGACCCTTTAAGATGCACAACTCATTTTATTTATTATCCAAGGACTCCGAGTAATTAAAATAAATTATGGGAGGTCAAAAATTAGGTGTCAACAACTGTCCCTTCGGTGTTCGGGGATGGCGGGACCATCCCTGAGCAATGAAATTTGACTAACCCTAATTTTTTACCATCCCGACTCATCTCACCCTTCAATTTCATGCAATTCACATATGTGGCCGGACCCTGAATTTTGGGTTTCCTACATATCTCGAGCTACACGAGAATTTAGGCCACCCGTATTTCGACTCAATTAAAGACTTTTAACTGATTTAGCAGGAATGCCTTGAGAGTCCCGGTGTTGTGACCGGGGTTTCTCCGGACGGCTGTTAAAGTGTGGCCAAATCTCTAATTTTGAGACCTCCCATATATCCCCAATCTCTAAGAATCAGGTCATATGTAGTTCGACTACTGGAGAAGAGTACGTCCCTTATGTGGGAATACCTTCGGATTTTTTCGGTGTGTATCTGACCGGGTGCGGTTTTAGTAAAAGAGAACAGACCAATTGTCGCTGAGTCTGAGATTTGATGGCTTCCAAGTCATACCCCGAGAACTTGACTCTTATGGGCACCCTTTCTTGACCGGCTGCGTTAGAAAAAGTTCCACGTTTGCTCCGCAATTTGTCTGGATCTGGTTCAGCAAACTGGCTCCTTTTTGGAGGTTGTGCACCTGCTTTCGAAATTAAAAAAATATGCAAATATTTTCATGACATTTGTATGAATGGCCCTCTTGACAGTTTGTGTGAATGTCCCTCTCGGCAGTTTGAGTGAATGGCCCTCTCAGCAGTTTGCATGAATGGCCCTCTTGACTGTTTGTATGAATGGCCCTCTCAGTAGTTTGCATGAATGACCCTCTGGGTAGTTTGTATGAATGGCCCTCTCAGCAGTTTGTATGAATGGCCATTTTTGCAGTTTGTATGAATGGCCCTTTTGGCAGTTTGTATGAATTGCCCTTTCATCAGTTTGTATAAATGGCACTATCAGCAGTTTGTATGAATGGCCCTCTTGGCAGTTTGTATGAATGGCCCTCTCAGCAGTTTGTATGAATGGCCCTCTCGGCAGCAGGAAAGTAAACGTGCAATGGCCCTCTCGGCAACAGAAAATATGATGGAGATAACAGATATGGCCTTTTTGGCTAGATAATCTTTCCTTCGTTCATTGTCTTTGGTTGTCGACCCTCGTGGTCGGATATGCCTTTTCGTCTTTTTCATGACCCCTTTGGTCGCATGTATCTTTGTTTTTATTTATTGTCACCCTTTTGGCCTGATATTTCTTGGTTGCTCATTCTTTGCATGACTCTTGTAATCAGATATATTTTTTCTTGTTCATTTGTTGCATGACCCTTTTGGTCGATTACTTCTTTGCCATTCATTTGTTTTGTTGACCCTTTTGGTCAGATGTGTCCTTGTCGTTCATTCCTTCCGTGACCCTCGTGGTTATCTGACATTAGGTTGAGCTTGTTTCTTATCTTTGATTTATGACCTCTCTGTTGTCGTGTTTAAAACCTGTATCCACAGAAAAATCATGAGTTCCCCAAAAGGCCGATTAGTGTTGCCATCCTCCCGTCTGACTCCTTCTCTTGATTCTCCTTCGATCCCTCTTGGGTTCGGTATTTCGAGAGACGGTTTAGAGCGTACTTATACTAATTTTAACCTTTAAAGTAAAAATTTCGTAAAAGGCGCGTTGT
>NC_081350.1:8166699-8212259 GCF_029784015.1 Lycium ferocissimum
AAACATTTATTCAAAGTGGGCCCCCGATGGGGAAAGGGGCACCTTTTGTAAGCGTATACCAAGTCGGGGACCGGTAGCATAGCCTTTAGTGGTGCAACCCGTCCCGGCCATCGTCTTCACCGAATACTTCCTTGCAAGTGACGGGCAACGGAGTTACTGCGAAAGGGGGAAGATCGGTCTACGAAGGCTATGCTTCATAGAGTCGATGGAGGAAGGTTTGCCCTTCCAAAGTTCTCCAAAGCTACAATAAAGGCAGCGAGCATCAGCATGGGCGAGGGTGCGTAAAAGTCTGTTCCCTCCTCAGTGGGGCATAATGACCGGATTCGTCATCCGCATCGTTTCCTTGAAATTCAGGGAATATATCAAACAGATTCTCCCCTCCCTCATCGACCAGCTCTGATTCCTCTATGTCTTGAGGCTCTTCCTCCTCCTCTTTTATTCCTCCAGCTCTTCTTCTTCAATGGGCTCGAGATCCTTTTCTTGGGGATCTGTTCCTTCTTGTGGGTTCGATGCAAACACCCACGGATTTGACTCGACTCCCGGTTCCCCATTTGTCCCTTTCGGGATTCCTTCTCACTGTGTTACGAACCTGCCTCTCCGGTGGTATGTGGTTGCTGGTTAATCACCGCAGGACATTTTCATAATGTTGTTCTTGGGGTACGCCTTCTGGCGGATTCCCGACCATGCCCAGTAATCCGTATACCTCCTCAATTTTCTTTCCTATTTCTTGGAGGTGTTTTTCCATCTACAACACTTGTCTCACAGCATCTCAGCTTTCTCCCCTAAGGTCCGAGCTTCTTTCCCTACTTGATTCGCCATCGTAAGTCAACCTTTAGTGGAGATAAATTCGGGTAAGTTTTAAGCCTCATGGTTTTTCTTTTGAGCACGTAGTTTAGATTATCGGACCAATCATACTCAAGCTTTAATATAAGATCATACACATAGCAGGTAAGCATGCAAAGCACGCAACAAATAAGCACATAATTTACAGGTATTTATACTACTTGTGTCCCTAAGGCCTTTTGAGTCAAGGCTTTCTTTGTCGTTTAAAACATGTAAGTGCCACTTGTGAAGGTGAACCATTGCCTCGAAAATATTATCATGATTAATAGATAATAGTAGTATCTTCCTCGAAGGGATTACAAAAGTGATGATAAGGCTGACATGGGGCTCATAATAATAAAGCAGTAATCAAGGAAGTCCTCCGGCGGCTAATGTTACACCCCGTATCTTCGAAGAAGCACTTATCAAATTTGAAACATAAGTATGTTGAGTTATGACTAAGTAAAGCCACTTTGGAATAGAAGGAGCAAGCAGTATTAAGTATATTAATGGGTGAAGGACGTATATAAGGTATACCGTAAGGTTTTATAAGGAAATGAGTGGAAGAAATGGAGTAGTACGACTTTGGAGAAAGGATGGGTAATGTCTTGTGTAAAAATTTTGGTCCAACTTGGGGGACGAATATCTCTTAGCATATGAAGTGTTTTAAGGTGTTTCAAAAGCTTAAAATGAAGTTCGTCGAGTCTAGTTTCCAATGCAACAAACCTCTCATCGATAGGATATCGGAGTAGAGAATTATAGACGTTACAAATTCGGCTGATGGAGCAGAAATGCGTGCTACGAAGATCGCCTTTGCGAACCGACACCTGCTCGATAAAATGCTACGGTGACCCCCCCCCCCCCCCCCGGAATTTTACCCTTATAAAAAGGGTAATAACCACCTTTTTTCACCGGATTTCAGCCCGAAATTTCCCGAAATTATAAGTGAGGGAGTCAAAAAGCGATTTTCAAGTAGCGGAGTAGTGATTTAGGTCGGGTAGCAGCATGGTTGTGACTCTAGTATTGTTTTGCGGTGGATTTTAGCGTGGATATTAAGGATATTACTGTCTTAACAAGAAAAAAGGTATGAATCTTTCTCTTTTGGTATTATGTAAGGCTTATTCTCGGAGACAAAGTCGTTAAAAGACTGTGTAGTAAGTTGGTTAGTTATGAAAGTTGAAAAAACAGTGTGTGGGCTGTTTTATGGTATATATTGGTGTTGGAAATGATATTATTGATGTTGGTATTGTTGTTGTTGTTGTTGTTGTTGTTGGTTGCTGAATTGAGATTTCGGGCTAGGCATATAAACAGGGGAGATGCTGCCCGATTTTCGGCAGGATATAAAATAGTTTGACTTGAAAGCTTAGCACAAATATACTACGATGAGTCTGACGATTGTGTAAATCCTCTTAAATGTAAACTTGCGAGCTCGGATGAATAAGTGTAGATAATTGGAGGCTGAACAGGTATATTAAGGCTAGTCCCTTTCTTTCAAAAGGCATAATTCCTATGCTATGATTCCATAACCTTCTTACTTCCAAAATTTAGAAGTTAATGATTCTTAAAAGCTTATGATACTAAAGATGATATGTTTTCTATGATGAATACATGATGATGATTTTAATTCTAGAAATTCTAAAGCTTATGATTTCAATGCTAAGATGAGATTATTGAGCTTATTTCATGATTTTCTTGATTCCACTCATTGTTGTTGATCTCACCTTATAATCATTGTTCCTTGAGTGAGGTAAAGCGATGATAATTGTTCCATAATATAAATCGGAGGCTGCCGACCTTACGTCACTCCGATAAAGTGATAACTTTTACTTGGGCTCTCATGCATGCTACTTATGTTATATATGTATATGATATATATATATATTTATAAGTACATATGGGGTAAGGGGAACGGTGAGGCGTTATATACGCATAGCCACTTGATTAGCTGGATATCATCCCGGACGCGGGATATATGGATAAATGGATCGGGCCGTTCGTTCCGCGGCAATATATATGCAAGATGATGATATGATATATGGATCGGGCTCCACGTTCCGCAGCAATATAATATATTTATGGATCGGGCCGCACGTTCCGCAGCACTACTATGTTATATATGTATATGAGAAATGTTTTCTTGAAAGCTAAGCATGCATGGTATCCGCGCAAGAGTAATCGGATGTACGGGTTATCTTTATCTCATGTTTATGTTCTATATATTCTTATTATGTTGCTATTCATGCCTTACATACTCGGTACATTACTCGTGCGCGTCTTTTTTTTATGGACCTTTGCGTTCGTACCCGCGGGGATCGGGTAGCCGGCCCGGCCGAGCCGGACCGCAGATCTCTCTTCCGTCTCAGCCAGCGAGCTCCATTTGGACCGGAGTGATCGCCCTTTTGGTATGCTCTTTTTAATAAACGGGTATGACAGGGGCTTGTCCTTTCTCTTCTACAGTCTGTATTCTATAGAGGTCTGTAGACAGTGGTATGTAGCTATGATATTATGCAGCCTTGTCGTCACTTGCGTTGTTGTACAATATATGTAGTGGCCTAATCGGCTTGCGCTATTGCTCTCAGTATTTATGTTTATATGTATGCGTTGGCCGTAAGTTCTCGAGACGGTGTTTCTTGTGTTGATTATTCAAGAGACAGTATAGCTCAGTTATGGATTGTGTATGGGCCCATGTTATTCAATGAGAAGTAAATGCGAGCACAGGAGTGCTTGGCCAGTAGTGGTCGGGCACTCGTCACGGCTCATCGGTTGGGGTCGTGACAGCTAATGTCGAAGCTTGGCTCGTCCTGACCTTCTTGACCCTTCGAAGGGTGGTCTGCATACGAAGGCGTGCCTCATATAGCTCCATTCTGACAATCACCGGGTCTATCTCTTCTAAGATCCTGGCCAAATGCTCGTCTGTACCTTCCAGGCATTCTTTCAGTCGTTCCTCTCCTTGGGTCTCCTGGGGAGGTGCGGGCCCTGGTGTAGGTATGAGAGCCAAGTGTCCCTGTAGCCATGTGCAATACCCTGGGTCACACCCCGCTCCAAACCTGTCTGGAGCTAGAATATCTGGGCCCCAGCTTACATGGCCGTTCTATTCTCTGAGGATTACCCCTGCATGTTTGATTTTTTATTCTGTGTGCTCGATGATAAACTGCTCAGAGTTTCCTACCTGAGGTATCACTTGCCTCCTGCCGAACTGTCTCAAAACTAGGGACGGATAATAAGAACGGATTCCTCGGTCCCCAACTAACGGCACAAAGGGGAAATTCTTGCTTCGGACCACCACAATTTAGGATATAAAGTCAGGAAACATCCAATAGATCCCATCTTCTGTCAAGTCGGTGAAGAAATCAGCCCAAGCATTTTTGGATATGAACCCGAGAGTTGGGCAGTAAGTCATGAGGCGATCTACCCGGTTCTGTCGACTCCAACCCTGAACTTCTTTGGCTATGTTAAGGTGTTTGATAATCCACTATTGGAGCAACATATTGCATCGCTGGAAGTATCGAAAATGATTTTGACACTTATCTAGAGCTCGAAAGATGTTGGCCAATATGATGGGTGCTAGGTCAAAATATCTCGTCTCTTGATCTTTGGTTATGTCGTGGAAGATTGCATGGGCCAGGTAGATCACCCGGCTGTCTATGGCCAACGACCTATCCTGTGGAAATACCATAGTGCCTAATAAGGCTATGGCGAAGGCTAAAGGCCTAGTGGTCTCCCATTCTCCTCGGCTCTTGAATTCCCTCTGATATGGAGTGTACCCGGTGACATCTCCGGTATAGATCTCTGAAGGCTACGGTGGGCCCCTATGCCCAGGGCGCCTCAGTCAAAGCAAGAAACCTCATGATTTAGCCGACGATGGGCCTCTGTTTAAATAATAGATTGTGATCCGGCTTGTGTCGCCTTCTTAGACAGGTTCTATTGTTGTCTATGGCATCCCAATTTCTTCTAGGGTAGGAGTCATCTCGATATCACCGAAACGAAACAGCTTCTCTTTGTCATCCTAATACCCCGCCAATACCTCTATTAGCTCTGGGCGACCTTTTATTATCATGATAGAGGGTAAGTGTCCTAAAGTGCAACTGATCGTTCTTTGGTGAGCATCACCCAACCATCCATACCAAGCTCTTAGCAACTAAGGAGCCTCAGTGACGATGTCAAAACGTATTCTTCGTTCCATCTACAAAACAGAACACGGTTAAGATTCCCCCATCCCGTAGGGTTAATGGTTCATCCCATAGGCACGAACATGTTTCCACATAGCAAATAAATAAGATGCGGTGTTTTTCGAGTCATAGACCGTCCGAACACAAGGTAGTCATTCTTAATGAGCCGAGGTAGGTCTGAGATACCCAATGCCCGTCTAAGTATAAATGCTCAAGTTCGGTAGGGATTTGGCTTAGCTCTATCCTAGTTTTCACTAGAGTGGTTTTTCACGAATGACCGAGAACCCGAGCGGACGACTGGGGCTGAACCGTTAGGGCTGTTGGACGACCGCGTACCAACCCCACCTTATAACGGTTCCAAGAGAAATTTTTTATTTTATAGTGAAGGAACGACCTCGTTCTCCGCGAAGTTCCCTTTGAAACAAAGTGTAAAATAAATTCCAGGAGTGGCGGAGCTATGATATGCATGCAATGACAGTTAATAATTGCGAGAAAATAAACACATAGGTAGTTAAGGCAAATATACTCATATTTTATTGGAATCCTTATGGTTAGAACCTTAAAGTCCCCAGCACAGCCGCCATCTGTAACGATTTTTTTACGTGGGTTAAGGCATAAAAGCTACTACGAACTCGTTGGTGCTCTTTTGGACTTATTTTGAAAAGAATCGCCACCTAATTTTTAGGAAATTAGGAAAACTGGGGGTGAAGGGTTTATTCAAATGCAGTGAAAAATCCTTCATAATCTAGAGTTCTAGGTAAGGGTTCTGATGATCCCCGGGGGAAGGTGTTAGGCACCCAGTATTAAGGATCCGTACTATACGGCTGACCTTCGAATTCTAATGTACGAGTATTTGCATGAACTGCCTATTTAGTGTTTATTCTCGCAAGAACCTTCTTATTTGCATATCATTTTGAGAAAAGGGTTTTGAATATGTTCCCTTTATATATATAGGGTACGTAGATTCGGATTTATGATATCCGGATAAAAATAATCTTCCCCTTTTTGTATATAAGGGTGATGTATTTTGTTTGGAAAATGAGTATAAAGTTGTCGTCCTTATACATTTTGTTAATAAACTTAGAGCCGGTTTGGATGGGCTTAAAAAAAGCAGCTTATAAGATGGAAACTGCTTATAAGCCAAAAAAAAAATAAGTTGGGGTAGATAAGCTATGCCACACGGGCCAAATTATTTTTTTGGGCTTATTCTAAGCACTAAATGGCTTTAAGCTGGCCAGTCAAACACTCAAAAAAGCTGAAAACAGCTTATAAGCAACTTATAAGCCAATCCAAACGGGCTCTTATTACGTTTTGAATGTCTTATTTTGTTCATGCTTCAACTCGTACTTTATTTAGCTCGATCCGTATAATACTTTTGGAACACTTTATTTGGGAACTCATTTATACGAATGTATTTATTTTAAGAAATGCATTGTTTAAGGCAAATTATGAAATTGGTTCCACGTTTGGGCTTTGTGGCTAATAGAGATCTGCCTATTTTTTGGCCCAAATAAGTTTGTTTTTAAAGACTTTGGGGTGTTTATATACTATTTTTGTAAATGGGCTTTGGCCAAAAATCCTTGTTTGTTTTTGGCCAATTCTGGCCAAAGTCCGTTTATTACTAAAATCAGTGGGGGTTTTGGCCCCAATTTATACCAAATTGGTCATAAAACATTAATCCATTTTAACCTTTAGTTTTAGAAAAAAAAAACTTGGTTTTAGCTTTTGAAAATCAACCCATTTTCCTTAACACATTACAATACTCATGGCTTTTGAAATACTATTTTCATTCCTTGTTTTAAAATTTAAAACCGTATCAAATAGTTTAATTAATCATCTCTTTAAGTTTATCAAAAACTTTTATGCCGAATTCGGGTTTTTGAAAGAAAACGGTTTTGGGGACTTAGAGTCAATCTAAGGGCATAAGTACCGTTTTCCTAAGACTACTAATTCACACAATAAGCATTCCACTATGACGTGAGTTTTTACAAGTTTACAAATACATGGAAACTCAAAAAATGAAGCAAAAAGTCAATAAGCAAATAATTATAAAGACTAGGGGCGTACCAAGCCCCTAACCAGCCATTTTCACCCATGGCTAGGCCTACTGTGTGCTAAGCTATTTACTTCGTCTTTGTGGACTCAATATATTTAAGGAAAGAATTTTCCTTATTGGGCCTGAGGCCTAATAGGCAGGCTGACCCGACCCGAGTGGCCAATGTGGTGAGAAAGGAAAGAAAAAGAGAAACAGGTTAGTTTATATTTACTGAACTTATCACATTCATAACTATACAAATATACATATACCAAACAAATATATAAGTCTCGTAATTATCACATTCCTCTCTACCTCTGAGCTTCTATTGGTAAGAATTCAAGTAGCTATTGATGCCGCACAAGTTCCAAGAGATTTCATGAACCCCCGGCATGGCTGGTCACCAGGGAGGGGCTTAAGATCAGGCCCCAGATACTACTTTGTTTCCAGACCAATATAACCAGAAGAAGAAGGGAGGACAACATAAGACCTTAAAGAAAAGAATAGGCAAGATAAGGGGGAGCATATTAGCAAAGAGATAGGCGGGAACAACACTAGCGCATGGTCATGAGGGCAAGTCAAACAAAGGTGCAATCATTTAGCTGAGATAATAAAGCAAAACCATGCCTAGTCATGGAAAGAAGTTAAGAACTATATGCCACATATTGGTGGGATAAGTGAAACAGGAATCAATATAGGGTCATGGAAATAGATCAAAAACAAGAAAAGCTGAGTTCCCATTCGTACGATGAGATAAGTGAAGGAAGAACATGTACACGAGGGAAATGAACTTAGAACTTCACACCATACTCATAAAGGCAGAACCAATGTCTAGCCATGGAAATGATTCCAACAACATGCCACATTCAAAGTGAACAATATGCGGTCAGGAATGAGTTCAAACAAAGATGCCACAGGCAGGGGACAAGCAGAAACAAATTTGAGTTACATGGTCATAGCATGGGAAAGGAAAGGTTAATATTTGATGCTAGGTAACAAAACACAGAAAAGGAAACAACAACTATAGTCCCAAATACAGGTGGAGTCCTGACACAGAGATGGCAATATAAGGAACTCAAAAGATTTTCCTCAAGATTTCCAGTCATTTGATCTCTTTATTTTTTGGCTTGTTGATGGAAGAGAGAAACAGAGAAATGTACAAAGGCAACTCACATGTGCCATAGACCACAAGAAATGCCATGGCACCTCTTATTTGGAGGAAAGGGTGTTGTGATCCAAGTTTCCTTGGTTCTCCCTAATCCTCACTCCAAGGTCCCTTTTAAAAAGGCTTTTTAAAGTCATGTAACTCAGAGTTTATGTCAGCACACTCCTAATTTCACTCCTCATCAATCAACCATTGGAAAAATAGTAAAGACAATTAACCCTTCAAAATCATATTTTATCTTTTACTTAATCCTAAGTCCTTGCAGTTGCAAACAAACCATTATTTGGACTACGTGTGTAGTGGACTTGTATTAAAGGTGACACTATCCCCAGATTTCTCAACCCCAAAAGAGCATTTAGGTGCAAATATACTCACATTAGACAGGAATAAAGAGACTCCAAACTTGAAGCAGGGCACATATTCACACAAAGTCACATATACCAAACATAATTTGGATTGGAAAAGCCTTTAAAAACAACCGGAAATGACTATGCTGAACTTTAATGATAATCACATGAGTCCAATGAGCCTAGACTACTACAGGGTTGGCATTCAAGTATGGTCAAGCAAAGTACAAGCTCATGGGCACATAGATTAGTTAAGCCTAAGTATGGGTAGCATAATCAAACAAATGCAGACCTAAACCAACACATAACTGACCATTTACCAACATGTAAGCCATACTCAGGTAATCACAGGTGGAATAACACAGGACTGACCATACAAAGGCAAGATTACACCCCATGGATTTGACTAATCATAGACAAAACAGATCATGTAGATAGAATTAACATACTATATTGCTGAGATTGGCCCAAAGGATAATTATGAGGACTATAGATAGTTAAATACAGCATGATGTCAAACATTACATAGCACATCATCACAAGATCAGGCTTAAGGAAAAACTAATGTGGATCAAATAACACTATAGCACATGATGGATCAAGGTTTTCATATAGTTAGCATTCTGAGGAGTGATTGAATAAAATATGACCTAATTGATGCATGATTAGGCTAGAATGAACACATATAACATATTTATGCAATTACAAGCCTGAACTAGCATAGAATTAGTCATTATCAAACATGTAGCTCATACTTAGGCAATTATAGAATGGAAATGCATATGATCCCTTATACCTGGGTAAAAATGAACTCTCATGGACTAAACTAATCCTTTAGACAGAATTATTCACACAAAAGGGATTAATAAGACTACCATTCTAAGGTTGAACATGTAGCCAATCAATGCAGCCCTAAACACCAAACACAGATTCATATTAATACTATATATCATAGAATCATACTGTAAGGAAGAAACTGATCTAAGCTAAGCAAGATTGAGACATGATGATCCTAAATTGTCATAGCATTAACCAGAAAGGGCCACATAAGTCAACCGACACTTAAAGAAGTAAGAAACTGTGACTAACATAACAACATTAATTGAAAACTAACCATATAGCAAAGACAAATAACTCATAAAAATTACTAAGACTAGAAATTTAACAACAAGATAGGAAATTACCTTTTGTATGCGCAGCCCAAATCAAGCCTCGAACTTGGAGCCTTCTTTTGTGCTTCCAAGTCCCAAACTCGAACCACAAATACAAATAAAACACAGAGAAGAGTAAAAATTTTGACTAAAAAGGATTTTTTTCCTTCTTAACTTAAAACTATACTGATAAAAGCTTTTCTCTCGAGTAAAACTCAATTATGAAGCTTTTATATTCAGTTTTCGCCTTTCTTTTTCTTTTTCTCTATTTTTTCCGCCCCGCTTTTATTGTCAAACATGGGGTTCTATATATAGAACCCCTAGAATATCCTTTGAATGAAGAAAAAAGATGTGGGACTTTCAATTTTTTACAAGTTCTATCTCAGATTTAGAGTTAAACGATCCAGATCGAAAAAGGAAAAGCAATCAACGGTTTACTTTGCGTCTCAACAGCTATAGATCAAACAAAATACAAAGATATACAAGGATTGTACCTTAGAGGCATGTTTGGAAGGATTTAATCGAAGAAAATGAGAAAAAATTTCTTCGTCCTCTTCCCTGCCATTACCGCGTCTCACATGCCTACACAACCTTAAACCAGTGATGGGACAGCAAGAGAGAGAGAGAGGGGTGAGGCAGCGGCGTAGGGGTTTCAGAACCCTATCCGCGAAGTGTAATGACCCCCCCCCCCCCCAATCCCTCCCAGGGGTCTGATATTTGAGAGGGAGTATTATACGCTTGGCTTTGGGCCTGGTCAGTCCCTTGGACTGGGCTTGGCCGTTTGGTTAGATGAGAGAAAAAAAAAAGCTTTTGTATATTGTATACACATACAAGTGTATATCAAATGTATACCTACACGTAGGGGCAAAACGGGTATTTTATAAAGTAGGTAAATACTTAAAATAGCTAATTAAGATCGTAATTAACCAAATCACTGTCAAATTAGGACGGAATTAATTTAAAACACGACTGTTAAATTCATTTTTGCAAACATGGCCCCCCTAATTAACCAAATTAATTACTAAAACAATTTATTAATTAACCAATTATGCAAACATATAGAATTAAAGGCTGAGGGGCAAAATGATCAATTCATTAATTACTCAAATTCCTTGGATAAAATAAGATAAATTATTTGCTAATTAGACTTCTTCCTGACTCAACAATTAAATAAATAATTATTCAAAATTGTTTTTCTATTGATTAATTCTAATAAAATATTTCATAAATATCATAAAATATCGATTAAGTTCTAAATAATTTATATTGTCATGAAAACCCTTTTCATCAATTCAAAAGAGCAAAACACTGACCTGAACAATTTTATAAGAATCTATTTAGACCCTTTAAGATGCGCAACTCATTTTATTTATTATCCAAGGACTTCGAGTAATTAAAATAAATTACGGGCGGTCAAAAATTAGGTGTCAACACTACTTAGACTCATAACACCCATTTCTTCTTCGTGCCTATCAAAAGTCTTCTGCAGCAGGCTCTTCGTAAACGGGTCTGCCAAAATGTTTACTGATGCAATCTTAAAAAATTTCACATCCCCCCTCTAAATAATATCATGAATTAAATGATATCTTCGCTTAATATGTTTACTCCTATTATAGCTCTATGGTTCCTTTGAGTTTGCAACCGCATCACCATTATCACATTAAAGTGCAATTGGTGCTTGTACTGAAGGGACAGCACCAAGCTCTTTCTGGAAGTTTTCAAGCCAAACACCCTCCTTGGTCGTCTCAGAGGCTACCACATATTCTGCTTCCATGGTGGAATCAGCAACACAGGATTGCTTGATAATCCTCCAACTTACTGTTCCTCCTCCTAAGGTAAACACATGTCCTAAGGTAGAGTTTTTAGAATCTCTATCTAAATGGAAATCTGATCATGTATGCCCAATGGATACAAGATTGCCTGATGCAGTCCAAACTGATCAAAACATGTTCCATTCATCCAGGCCATTCACTAGGAGTCAGGCTAGGGTCATTCATGATGTTCACCTAGCTTTGAAGAAGGAGTTTCAGGAGCCGTGGACACTGCCTAGCCTGGGGAAGCAGCCTATGGACTTATTTGTGCTAGCCCATTGACCCACTTTGGAGTCCCATGCGTGTGAAGGAAAGCTCATGGATAGCCCATGCGTGTGGCTAATGATTTGGAGCCCTGCGAGGCCATATTTTAAAAGCCGACTTGTGGCTATTACTTTTTAAAAGACCTTACCTATATAAGCTACACTTAGAACTATTTCTCATTTCATCTATCTTGAAATATATAAATGTTGAACTTTTCTCTCTAGTTGAGACTTGGTGTGATTTGGTGGATTCCAAATTATACAACCTTATTTTGAGCATTCAATTTGCAAGGGATTGTTATTCTCTTGAGGATTGTTGCATAAGATAGGTGCCTTTGATCCTTTTGGAAGGTAACTAGGACTAGTTCTTCTAGTTATTTTCCAATTGATTATCATTTGTGTCTTCTTTTCTATCTTGTCTTTATTTTCTTGCATCATTTGTATCAGAGCGGGCCATAGATTTGTCCCTACAAATCTAGTCCTTGTTTTGTATCAAACTTTATAAAAATATATATATATTTTTTGGAATAAATTTCCTAGTGTTCTTAGGGTTTCAACTTCTTGATCATTGTTGTTTTGGATAAAATTTGTGTTACTTGAAGTATTTGGGTGTTCTTAATCCATTGGTGAATCTGAGTTTGGTGTTTGAAGACTTGTGTTCTTGGATGTTCATAAGTTCAAGAAGAAGTTCATGAACTATTATTTCTAAAATCTCCAATCGTGCCAGTAGTTTAGGTGTCTTAGGTGATCCATAGTGATATTCGGAAACTAGATATCAAGACGGTCGTTTTGGTATATCATTTGAAGTGTTTTGAATACTTGTGTTCTTGAGTGTTCATAAAGATTTTGTGAATGTTCATGTGTGTTCTTGATAATTTCAGCTTTACTACCTTTGTTTGATCTAATTTGGTGATAAGTTAAGCTTTCAAGGTGTTAGGGAGTGTGAAAGCTATTTTGGAAGTCAAAGGGCCTAGTCAAGAGTTAATTGGCAAGGAGTTGGTGCATTGAACCCCTCCAAAACGTGGAGAAGGGGGCTGAACTCATTAAGGGAAGTCAAAAAGAAGTTTGGGGCGTGTGAAAGGGTGTAGAGGCAAACGAATAGTCAAACCATTAGTTGACACAAGTTCCCTAGTCAATTCTTAGGAAGACTAAAAGTCACCTTGAGAAAAGAGCGTTCAAGTTCCTAATCACCTCTTGGAAAAATGAGAAGTCAATTGTACAAGTCCCTAGTCATCTTTTGGGAAGAGGAGAAGCTATCATTGAAACTTGTAGTAACTAAATTCCAAGACAAGTTGTTCCAAGGAGATAGTGAGACTTAGAGGGTTGCCTAGCACGTTTAGTCTGTGTGTGTGTGTGGGGGGGGGGGGGGCTTCTTAATCCTTTCTTTATGACATAACTTCTAGCTAGTATCCATTGAGTAATTACCCACTCAAGGTTTACTAGTTCTTCAGCTATAGCTTCTTTCATGCTAATTCTTTTCAAGCTTTTCTCGTTTTGATTCGTAGTGAATTGTTTGACTCAAGTGTGCCACATTTAAGGAGTTGTCCGACTATAGAGTCCTATAAACTCACTTTAATCCCGAAGAGGTACCGTCTTTTGTGCAGTTGAAGTGATAAAAAAGGAGTTGGTCAATTCCAAGAAATTCAATTACAACAAGTCGAAGTTAACGAAACCTTTACATTATTGAGGGAATCGAGTGCCACCCAAATAAAGTAAGAAAGTGAGTAAGGCGATTTCTAACCTTAACTCGTTTCTTTAAGCTTTATTGTGTAGGCACGATGGCGGGAGATGAAATTGTCGGAGGAACAAGGAGGAATGACTATAGCAAACCTTGTGGGGGAAATGAAAGACATGGCCGCTCAGTTGACGGTTAAGATAGTCAGAGTGGAAACAAAGATGCAAGCCCTTGAACAAAGGGGAGCACCATTGGTTCAAGAGGACACCGGATAAGGAACAAGCCGTACACCTATCTCTAGTGCAATATCACCGGAGCAATTTAATGAGGTAGCCCGTTGATACGCTCAAATTATACCTATTAAATGATGTAAAGCGGACGATGTCAAACATAGTAACCCAACTAGGTTGAGATCGAATCCTATAGGGAATATGGTATAAAAAGGTTACTAATCCTATAGTACTTTCTTGCGGTCTAGTTTCGTATTCTGTTGAGTTTGAAGAAAGTTGGTTGTTTATTAACTAATTGCTTTGGGTTGTAATATATGGTAAAAGAGACCAAGGTTGTGTCCCCCTTTAGATAAAGTGTATGCTATGATGATTGATCATGATATACTTCTAATGGATCGTTATAAAAATGCACTTAACCTTTAATTGAATCCCTAATATTTCCCAACAGTTAAAGATTATTTCTCTTTATGATTTTTTCAAATATAAAGAGTGTATGTGAAGAACGGTTAATTCATGCCAAGTAAATTCCTCTTATTCCTAAGTATATTTATTAAACAAAGGTTAAAGCCTTGAGTTCTTGTTATTTATTCCTACCAAACCCTACGCACTTTCCCAAGTTAAGCAAAGTTTATGGCTTTAATCTGTGTTTGCAACCATCAATTATGAACGAAGAACAAAGAATAAATAAACCCTAACAATCCATTATGCATATATCAATCCCAATCCCCAATCACAAAACACTCATCCTTGGTTTAGCCACTTATAGTGAATGAAGAACAATAAGAGATGATAGAAATCATAATGCTTACAATTGATTGATTGGAATTGCAAGAAAGTAGTTGCAATTGTTTGTTCTCCCCAAAAAGCTTCAAAAACTATGAGTATTCAATGCTAGGGAATAATAGTTTAAAACTGACAACTCGTAATAATTAAAATCCTACAAGGAACTATTTATAAGGTCTCAAAAACATAAAATTACATAATTGCAAAAAGACCCCTAATGGCATTAATTCCGGTCCGCATAATGAGATACGAACAGTATACAGTTATACGCGTGAAGTTCTTCAAGTCTTCAATAAATATTCACGATCATATTATATGGTTCGTATTTGTCTATACGGTCCATAACACTTGGCGGTATTTCTTCATCTTCAAAACTTGACTTTCTGCCTCACTTGATATATGCTAAAATACGTGTGGAAATACGGCCCGTATCACAAGATACGGCCCGTAAAAGTTGTCCGTATCTTACCATATTTCTTCTTCAACATTCTGTTTTCACCTCTTCTTATTTACGACCAGAATTACAGTCCGTATAAGATTATACGGCCCGTAAAACTTCATCATCAATGCTGAATTATGCAATTTCATTGCTTTTGTCCTTTAACTCCTCAATTACCTACAAAACAATAAAAACACATCAAACGACACATATTTGCTTAAAAACAAGTAGAACTTCTCGTAAAAAAGTATTAGATGTGCCATAATTTCACGGCACATCAACACCTCTAACTTAAAGTCTTTGCTTGTCCTCAAGCAAGTAAAACAGCTCAAATGACTCAACTAACTTAGGTATAACAAAGTAAAAATGTCTACAATGATTTTGGCTAAGAACTATCGGCATGCATTCCTTTCACAATTTAGCCTCTCAATTTAAAACAATTCAAACTGGATGTATCACTCAAAACATGTTACGACTCACAAATACACAGAATTCTAGCAAAGAAAAGTCGAGGGGGTCCTAAACACATATCTACATATACACAAACCGCACCCCCAACTAAAAACTATGCACTGTCCGCAGTGCATCAATATCAGCATAAGAAAAGGTAAGGGGTACCTGGGCACACTAGGCGTTGTGATCGTCTCGGGCTGGTGCCGCCTCCACAGATAAATTTGCAACATCAACCTCAGTAGTAACAGTCTCCCTAGCCCGGAACATCCGCCGGTGTATGACTAGTCGAAGCACCAACAGGATCAGGGTAATTCTCCCTGAAAGAATTATGCACAGCAATCTCGAACCCCTCCTCCTTCTGGCGGCGCAATCTCCGAGTCACCTCTGTTAGGTCCTCAGCGGATGGATCCACAGCATCCCATTTCCTCTTGCCCTTCAGGATCGTGGACTCATCCGCCACCTCATCATCATCTAACAAATTTTTTACCTGTATCAAAGGCATCCAAGTCAACATCCATCACTGGAGTGGAATCCTCTAACACCCCATGCTCTTGCGCTTTTAGCGCCTCAACTTCCTCTCTCAGCTTGGCAAGCTATGCCCATAATGACCCCAAATCAGCTGCGGGAGCTTCCCTTTTCACCGCAACCTTCTCATCTCAAAACCATCAAGCCTAGTGTGGAGGATGGTATGAGACTGCTCAGTTTTTGCCAAGATCGATTCAGTAGCAAGCTTGATCTGTTTCTCTATGTAAGGTCTGAACTGTGCCATAATAATACCAACCTGCTTGTCAGCCCTTCTAGCTTGGATGGTAACTTTCTTGAAGTTCTCTCTCCTCAATAACAAGGGATTAGTCCCTCGCTGTGCTACCAGTGGAGGTTTAGCTCTAATAGTGACACCCGCTGAAGAGACAGGTGCGGATGTGGTCGGTGGTGCTCTAGCAGCAGCAGTAGTAGCAATGGTAGCAGCAGGAGCAGAGACAGATACCGAGGCAGGAACAGTAGAATCAGCAGAAAAGGATACCTGAGCGGTGTCAGTAGCTACCGACATAGAAATAGCAGGTCCCTCAGTGGCATCTCCCGTGGCCTCAAGACTTGACTCAGACTGAGTCTCATCATAATCAGCAGGTAGCTCTAGATCTTCAGTCGCATTGTTTTTACTCTTTCGCCAATCACCAAATTGGGTAGCCTTAATACAATGATCCCGATCGAGAATGCCCGTCACATGGGCTCTCCGACACAACTCTGTAATGGGACATGAAAAATTGAGGGAGGTGGATAGCTGCGATGCTCTTGTTCTAATCTCTTCCATAATCTGACGCCCCACCTTTATCGTGTACCGAGACATCATAGCTATAACTATCAAAGCCTAGGCACTCGTGAGGGTGTTGTCATTCTGCGTCGGGAGCACCCCGTATCTGATAAAACTCCACCAAAGCTTGGCTTGCAATATGAGAGAATTTTTGAAAATTTTCTGATTCGGATGCGTTGCCCCAGATTGAGTACAACGTACTATTATAGTAGTCGCGCACTGTAGCACCGATCTGTCACCCTTCCTCTCTCGTTTGCCGATAAATTTTGCCTTATTGTTCGGCTCCACATAGTCATTACCAAAATAGACCTTGTTGATGGCCTTGCTGGAAATGTCTACCTTGGCATTACGAACCGTAACAGTCTCAAGGAGTGGCAATGTGTGCATAGGCACACTAGGTCATTTCATCAAATGCAACGCGGCCCCATAATTGGCATAGAATATAGCACAAGCACTGGACAATATTCACTCGGAAAGTCACTAAAAATTGCAAACCGATATACCTGGAGTGCCTCAGCAGTGTCGGGAAAGGTTTCTAGGCCCTCGAAGGTCAATTGCCTCTCTTCCCAGATGCTTCGTCGCGGCCTGCCCCCTTTTTTCGTTAGAGTGATCCCTTGCTCATATAGCTCTTTGGCTCCCTTGAGTGGGAACCACAATTTATCCTCGTGCAGTTGCTTAGTCCGATTTCCAACCTCCGGCCCTCATTTTCACTCTCTGGGGCTGAAGAACTGGGGGGAAGAGGCAGAGGAAGGCTCCACTGAGCCACTCACTCGTTCAGTGCCCTCAATTTTTGCCTCCCCCGAAGTAGATTTTGAGGATCCTTCCTCCTCGTCGTCAGACTGGGAGGAGTCAGAAGCTGACGGTGTCATGGTCGGGGTTGAGGTATTATGGCCCCCCGGATCTTCTTTTGAGGAATGACCTCCTCCTCCTCCTCCTCTTCAGACTAGGAGGGGGAATCATGTAGTGTATGTGTGACCTCCGCTCGGTCACTACCTCGGGCCCTTGACCCTGTACCTCTCTTCACTGCGTGTTTAGCCGTCATACCTGTAATAGAAGTATCATTATAAAAGGTGTAAGAAGAAATAATTACAAAAGAAAGACAAAATCTCTTTTTTAGTGGTCGTATAGGTAAAATACGGGCTGTATTTTAAGATACGGTCCATATTATTGGGTCGTATTGTTTTTGTCCTAGTCATATGGTAATGGATACGGTCCATAAAATCAAATACGGGCCGTATTTAAGCACATATAAATGAGGCAGAAACATGACAAATTTCCATTTTAGAAATACAGTCAAAAGTACGAACCGTATTATTAAATATGGTCCGTATTTAGAGATATATTTCCAAAACAGAAACTACTTCCAATTTTTATCAACAATACACTCCAAGATATGGTCTGTATAAGATTTTATGGTTCGTATCTTAACTCATATTTGTACTTTTTCAACCACAGTTTATGTTAATACACGATTTTGCTTCGGGTTGATTTCAACATCACAAACATTCAATTCATGGTTTCATCTCCTATGGGGGCTTGGATTACTCAGACTTCACCCAATTTTTATCACAATTTCGGAACATCAGTATTCGAACAATTGGCGGGCATAACAGTTTTGGCATCCAACTTGGAATTATTTGCCCTTAGACTCATCGAGCGTTCGTTAGACACACCCTCTATAGTCATTAAACAGCATCAATTGCACATTTCCCACTTTAGAGAATCATTAACCGCGAATTTTACACTATTAACCCTAGGTTTAATTAACACCTATTGCCCAATAATGAAATTATACCCTTATACACAAATTAATGAGATAAGAGCGTCAACATACCTTTAGTGATGACAAATATGTGCAGAAAACTTGATGAGACTAAGGAAAACCTAAGAACAATAGTCCAAATTGAGCAGAAGGTTGTCGGGTGGTTCACATATAGGGTTTAGGAATGTGGGTGATAAATCTATGATATTTATGGAGATTAAAGGGAGAATGGCGGTGATTTTATGGTGGGTGATCGTGGGTATGGTGGAGAGTAGTAGGAGTTAAGGAATTTTGGAGTGGGAAGGTGAAAGGCGCGGTGGGGGTGTTGTTTAAAACTCTCTACTGGACCCGTATTTTTTTTCAAAATAAAGATACGGGTCATATTTTTGGATATGGTCCGTATTTTATCACTTTTTCTTTATGACTCACTGTTTTGTCCCATTCTTAAATACGGATCATATCTTACCGACCGTATTTCAAGATATGACCCGTATTGCTGGTCGTATTTAAGTGTGTTACTAAATAGTGTTTCGACAAGTTTTTCTTACCTTTCACGCCAGAAGATACAGTCCGTATTTTGAGATACGGCCCATACTTCCCTATTGTATTTAAGCATATCACCAACAGTGAGTGACTGATTTTGTGCAACACTTTTACGATAAAAAAATATGGTCTATATAACTTATTACGGCTCGTATTCTGCTTCTCAGCCTGAAGTTTTCCTGCATTCTCATCCTACACCAAAGCAAATGTCAAACCACACAAAAGCTACTACACAAAAGAACACAAGTTACATAATGTAAACATGTGTTGCCCGAAGCGCTTGGTTTAATGTTGCGGTACAACGTTGTTACCACTCTACTCGGGATCAGGATTTGACCCCGTATGCTTCAACTGGTGTCTGTCAACGATCCTATCCCTATCAATGCACCAATGGTAGTGCTTCACCCTCTGGCTACTCACTCTGAATGTTTGAGACCCATCCATGGTTTTAAACTCCATTGAGCCATTGGGTGAAACACTCGCCAGTTCGAAAGGTTCGAACCACCTGGATTTCAACTTACCTGGAAAAAGTTTCAACTTGGAATTATACAGCAGAATAAAATCACCCTTATGAAAGTCCCGCTTGAGGATCTTGACATCATGATAGTACTTCATTTTCTCCTTGTGCAAACGCGCCCTTTCATAGGCATGTATCGGAATTCATCCATTTCATTCATCTGAAACAACCTCAGTTTGGTTGCTTTTTTCTAGTCCATGTTCAACTTCTTCAGAGCCCAAGAGGCTTTATGTTCGAGTTCAATTGGTAGATACACGCCTTGCCAAAACCCAGCTTATAAGGAGAAGTCCCAATGGGCGTTTTAAATGCAGTTCTGTATGCCTAAAGAGCATCATCAAGTTTTCTAGCCCAGTCGGTTCTGTTTACATTGACCGTCTTGGCCAAGATACTCTTTATCTCCCTACTAGAGACTTCCACCAGGCCACTCATTTACAGAGGATAAGGAGTGGCCACTCGATGATAAACACTCTATTTTTCAAAAAGTATTGCAAACCCCTTATTGCAGAAGTGTGTACCGCCATCACTAATAAATGCTTGTAGAGTGCCAAATCGGGTGAAGATGTTTTTCTTGAGAAATTTAATGACACTCTTCCCCTTATTATTGGGTAAAGCCACTGCTTCAACCCACTTCGAGACATAATCCACAGCCACCAAAATGTATTTCAGCCATCAGAACTCACAAAGGGCCCCATGAAGTCGATGCCCCACACATCAAAGAGTTTAACTTCCATCACATAGTTCATAGGCAACTCACGCCTCTTAGAGATAGCACCTTGTCGTTGGAATTCATCACAGGATTTCACAATCAAGTTAGCATCATGATAAAGTGTTGGCCAGTAATACCCACATTCAAGCACTTTTGTTGCAGTCCGGTTTCCACTATGATGACCCCCAACAGGAGAGTCATGGCAAGCCTTCAGAATATCCATCACTTCCGACTCCAGACACACCGCCTAATGATATTGTCGGTGTATGCCTGGAACAAATATGGCTCATCTCAATAATACTGATGAGAGTCGCTCAAGAATTTCTTCTTCTGATATGCTTTGATTTCATCTGGAATAACACCTGTCACCAAAAAGTTGGTGATATCTATATACCATGGTGCCATCTCAGAAGAAACCGCTAAAACCCTCTCATCCGGGAATGTATCATCTATATCAAGCTCCTTTAATGGTCTCCCAGGTTCTTCAAACCGTGAGAGATTATCTGCTACTTGATTTTCGGACCCTTTGCGATCTTTCACCTCGAAGTCAAATTCTTGCAACAAGAGGACCCATCTAATCAATCGTGGCTTTGCATCTTTCTTCACCATCAAATACCTCAACACTGCATGATCGGTTTATACCACTGCCTTGGACCCGAACAGGTAGGCCCTGAATTTCTCAAAAGTATATACAATAGCAAGTAGCTCTTGCTCAGTCACCGTGTAATTCATCTGCGCCCCATTGAGCATTTTCCTGACATAGTAAATCGGAAGCATGATCTTATTATGCCTCTGACCAAGCACAACACCAATAGCCAAACCACTGACATCACACATTAACTCAAATGGCAGAGACCAATCAGGAGATACAATAATAGGAGCAGAAGTTAGGCTCCTTCAATTCATCAAATGCCTTGCGGCACTTTTCATCAAACACAAACTTAGCCTCTTTTTCAAGAAGCTTGCACATGGGATTCGCTATCTTGGAAAAGTCTTTAATAAAGCGTCGATAGAAACCAGTATACCCCAAGAAACTTCAGCCTCTTTTCATAGAGATAGGTAGAGAAAGCTTGGCAATAACATCAATTTTAGCTTGATCAACCTCAATCCCTTTCTTAGAGATTTTGTGACCGAGGACGATCTCTTTCTTCACCATAAATGACATTTCTCCCAATTAAGCACAAGATTAGTCTCCTCACATCTCTTCAAAGACTCAACCCAAATAGTTCAGACATTCATCAAACGAATCTCCCACAGTTGAAAAATCATCCATGAAGACCTCCAAGAAGTCCTCAACCATATCTGAGAAAATAGACATCATACACTGCTGAAAAATAGTCGGTGCATTACAAAAACCAAATGGCATACTGCTGAGAGAAAACGTGCCATAAGGACACATAAAAGTAGTCTTCTCCTAGTCTTCAAGAGCAATATTTATTCGTCAGAGCTGCAGTTCCCATCTAAGAAGCAATACATCTTTCCCGCCACCCTCGATCAAGCATCTGATCAATAAAATGCATGGCGAAATAGTCCTTGCAAGTAGCAGAATTTAGCTTTCGATAATCCATACAGACACGCCACCCAGTCACCGTCCTTGTAGGAATCAATTCGTTCTTAGCATTAGGCACCACCATGATGCCTCCCTTCTTCGGAACACATTGGACCGACCTCACCCATTTACAATCTGCAATAGGATAAACAACTCCAGCATCTAACCACTTTATAATCTCTTTCTTGACCTCCTCTTGCATGGATGGATTCAATTTTCTTTGATGTTCAACACTTGGTGTACTTTCCTCTTCAAGCTGAATTTTGTGCTCACAAATACCAGAAGGAATACCCCGAATGTTTGTAATGGTCCACCCAATTGCACGTTTGTATTCTCGCAAAATTTCTAGCAACCTCTTTGTCTGCTCATTGTTCAACAATGCAGACACAATCACTGGCAAAGTGTTATCAAGACATCCCGTAAATTCATACCTCGTACGCGAAGCGAAGTCGCTTAAGCTCAAGCTTCGGCGGCTCCTCAATAGATGATTTTTCTGGAGGTGTCTTTCTGTTTTCAAGATCAAGGTCAAGCTTATTTGGTTGATAAGAATAGGAATTCAACGCCACAAGAGAATTCACCGTCTCCACATAACCTTCCATATCATCAGCATCGAAGTTCACAAGAATGGCTACTAGAGCCTCACCCAAACACTCTTCCTCCATTTTAAATTCAACAACTTCATCCACCACATCAATAGAGGCCCCTCACAGCCTCAATATTCTATGGATCAACCATAATCCCTTCCTTGGACACCACATGACCCAAGAATGCCACAAACTCTAACTAGAACTCACACTTAGAAAATTTAGCAAATAAACTATGTTTCTCGAACACCCATGGACGGTACGGAGATGGACCTCATGCTCCTCTCTACTCTTGGATTACACCAAGATGTCATCAATAAACACAATCACGAAGGAATCAAGGAACGGCCTAAAGATGCCATTCATCAAAGTCATAAATGCATCCGGGGCATTGGTAAGCCCGAAAGATATCAGTAGAAACTCATAGTAGCCATATCTCATCCGAAAACACACCTCCCCATCTTTTCCTTGTATTTTCCCCTTCTTTTTTTTATTTTTTTTTATTTTTCAGTTTTTTTTTTTTTTTTTTTAAATAAAAATAAATGGTTACTAAGTTATGAAGAGCAACAACAACAAATAAGACAACCAAAGGGAAGCAGTACAGACACAGGAATGATACAAGACAAGGCAGATGCCATAATCATCATATTCAAGATTTTAATTTCTAGTTCTTTTTAGGAGATCAACAGTTAATATAGACAGGGTAATGAATGATCTAGTCAAGGTTTGGCTTTGAAAATAATCGTAAAACCAAAACCCAAGAAGACCTTTATGAACCCATTCACTACTCACAAGGGGTCACAGGGGTTGGGGGGGAGTTTTTAATGTTGAAAGTGACTTCTATGTCAGTTTTAGCTTAAACAAATCTAGATACCAATCAGATTCAAAGCACAGGTCCCTAATGCTCCCTAAGTCCTTGAATTCTAATTTAAGCTCCAGCTTTGATACCAAAGGTCTTGATAAATATCAAAGGCCATTTCAGTATATAAGTTCCCAATAGAAAAACATTTGCAAGGTTTCAAAATGATGGCTTTCAACTTAGTTACATTCTCTGATAAGTTTGTCAAAAAGGTAATTTGCTTTCTTCTGTTATTTCTTTCTTTCTTTGAAATTGTTAGTCACTTCTCTTTTAATATAACTTTGATTATCTAATTTCAATTTAAACTTTATTCAACAAAAATTCGAAGCACTCGGTAACTTCATCCGCTTACTTGCTTGAAAAGTAACTTCCTCATTGTTGACTCGGAATTTGATTTCATTCTTTTCAGAATCCATAAGGGACCTTCCAGTAGCAAGGAATGGCCTCCCCAAGATAATAGGAATATCCCTACCAATAGCACAATCGAGGATTGCAAAATCAGCATGCAATAAGAATTCACCAACCCTAACAAGCACATCATCCATAACTCCAACAAGCCTTTTAATAGATCCATCAGCCATTTACAATCACATGGTGGTAGGTCTAGGCATTCCCAAACCCGATTTCTTATAGATAGCAAGAGGCATGAGACTTATGCTAGCCCCATTATCACATAAAGCGCGAGCAAAATCATGCTGACCAACAGAACATGGAATAGTAAAGGCCCCTGGATCCTCCTTCTTCTGAACATTGGTAGTGGATATGATAGAACTAACACGATGAGTCAAACTCACAGTGTCATGCTTGATAGGTCTCTTCTTAGTCAATAGCTCCTTCAAATATTTGGCAAACCCTAGCATCTCTTGAAAGGCATCAAGAAAAAGGATGTTCATGGAAACATGCTTCAATTGATCATAGAACCTCTGACCTTTAGCATCTTCGGTCTTCTTTGCCAACCTTTGAGGAAAGGGAGGTGTGGCTTTAAGTAATTGAGTCAAAGGACGAAAAGCCCTTTAACCATTGACTTGCTAATGCCATTGCTGCCCTTCTGTTTTTTAGAATTTACTGGAACAACATCAACTTGCTTAACAATAGGAACTTCTGTCTAGACCTCATCAACAATTGTTGGCACATCAGATTGTTCCTCTTCTTCTTCTTCTTCAGCAATTAGCTCGAGATTTATCAACTTCTTTTCAGTACTTTGGAGTATTTTACCACTCCGAGTACTGATAGCATATATACGGTCTATGCTTTAGTAAATCACAACAATATGTATAACCGAACCGCTTAAAAATAAAATGGGAGACAATCAATGTTTATTTATACATGCTTCTCACATATTATTGACACAGATGAATAATTTTGACCCATTTCATTTTCAATATTTTTGCTAATCTAGGACTATAAGTCGTTTTTAGCACTTATTTCATTCCAAAAGAAAATAAAAAACAGTATGTTTCATTATTTTAGTACAACTTGAGAAATCTTGAATTTTGCTAATTAATATTGTATATACTACTTCCTATATTTTTAGATATATTTAATTCTAGTTAACTTGTCTTATTTTGTAGCTAGGTTTTTTTTTTTTTTTTTTTTCTCATTTAGAGAATAGGTTTAAAGAAGGAGAAAAAACGGAAAAAGAAGTTTGTCATATCACATACTTGAACCGTGATGAATTGTATCCAAAGCTCCCACACTCTGTCATATTTTTTCTTTACTTTCTCATTTCTTATTTCTTGTAGCTTTTTCTTTCTCTCTTTTTTTCTCCTTCCTTTTTCTTCCTTTCTTTATGACGTATTATTATTTGCTAGTTGTCATCTCTTTCTCAACGTATTCATTTAATCTCTAATTTGAACTCACTAAACAAATCCTCACGATTTTACCGTTTCTCAAAACAATTTCTCCTACTTTTGAACTCGACATCATTCTTTCGTATGAATTCATCAGTGAAAATAGACAAAGGAAGAAAGCTCGAGATGATCATAAATAAAGAAGCAGTTATGGCATATGACAAAAGTAAAGAATTCAAACTACAACGTCAATTGAACGAAAAATAAGTTCAACTCGCAAGACAAATACTACGATAGTGAAATGGGAAGAAAAAAGAAGATGTTTTTTACCAGAACTCTCATGCTTTAACTCATACTCTACCAAATCTAAAGAAAAAGGAAATAAAACAAAAAGTAATACAGAGAAATAAGAAATAAAAAATAATTTACTTCCTTCAATTAAGAGAGCAATCTTTTCCTTGTCTTCCCTCCCCTTTCTTGAAAGCTCCAACCTTTCGTTAGTTAACCTTCACAAATCATAGAATTACTCTCCTCACTGTTTCACACATTTAACATGCCAAATGTTGACATTTAATTGTCAATGAAAGAGGATGAAAAAAAGGGAAACTGCTAAGGCTTTTGATTTTCTAATTTGAACGTTCACGGCTGTCCCTTAATTGAAAAATGAAAACTGATGTTATCCACTAAGAAGGGCTGGTAATTGCTTAATTATTGAGCCATTTAATGTTGTTACAAAGATAGATAAAAAGTAGTGGAAAATAAAATAAAAAGTAGAGAAAATTCAAAAAAAAAAAAAAGAGAAAAAAGATAAATATGAATGCTAGCCATAAAGAGGTGTCACATCACCTTGTCTATGCCTCTTTACTTTATATTATATATAAATATAGATGTGTGGACTTTTAACTTTTGACCCCTACTTGCCCTTTGGACAAACCTTCAAGGTCAAAAGTGGAAAAAAAAAATTGAATATGAAGTAAGCGAGGTTAAAAGTTCTAGGTCACCACCCCCAAACTCATTAATTCGTCCACACTTAAATGATTTGTACCAATTATATTATCGTGGTCTAATTTTATCACCCCTGTTTACAACTCCACTGAAAAAAATGCAGAATATAACAAATGTTAAAATATATACTTTCCTGTCCTAGTTTATATGACACTTTTCATTTTCCTAGAGTTAGACAGGAAATTTTTTTACCGTGATTTATTCGTATGCTCTTTAAATATTAATTGTTAATTATTGTGACTTATAATACTTTTTACTCTCTCTATCTCAATTTATGTGACACACTTTTCTTTTTACATTGTCTAAAAAAGAATGACACATTTCTATATTAAGAAACAATTTTACTTTATGAGATAATTTACAGATACACAAATAATTAAGCACAAGTAACTAAGTCTTATTTTGGACCACAAATTACAAAGTTTCATTTCTTTCTTAAACTTTGTGCCTAGTCGAGCGGTGCCACATAAATTGAGACGGAGGGAGTCTGTAGTTTCAAACTATGTAAATTATTTCAGTTGTGCATTTTCTATGATTGTTGATGTTATTTGGAGAGAAAGGAACAAGATCAGATTTCAGCTAGGTACACTAGTAGCTGCTCAAGTGCTGAAGGAAGTTGTCATGCATTTACACACCCGAGGTCGAGCTAATGTTAAATGGCAGTCTGCTTTGCAGAGGCTGAATATATTTCCATAGTTGCAGTTCTGCTTATTATCTTATCTTCTCTTGTAATGGAAAATGTAAATCCTAATCTACTGGTTGTTAGTTTCAATAGTTAGCTAAGTTTAGTAGAGTAGAGATATAGTTAGCTAAGTACTCCCACTGTTTCAATTTATATGAACCTATTTCCTTTTACCCCATACTTCAAAACGAATGACCTCTTTCCTAATTAAAACAAATTCACTTTATAAGTGATTTACGAACACACAAATATTCAAGACTTATTTTGAACCACAAATTTCAAAAAAAAAAGTTTTCTTCATTCTTTCTTAAACGTATACTAAGCTAAATGAGTTCACATAAATTGAAATGGAAGGAGTATATTTTTTAGAGTAGAGATTAGAGGACTTCTTTAAGGATAGCAGTTAGTCCAGCTTCTACTTTGTATGTAAATATTTTTTTGGCCATTAATGAAAAATACTGTTTAACCAAAAACAAGAAAAAACATGTAAATTAATTTTTTTTAAAATTAAAAATTAAATGTCAAAATTCATGATTAAAATAAAAAAAATTTAACAATCGAAATTCAAAATGTATCACGTAAATTGGAATAGAGATGGTTGAAAATGAGACGCCTAATGACGGGACAATCCCAATTTAAATAGAAACCGTTTCCTTGAGTACCTCTTCCTTGTGACGCAAGCAATCCAACTCAACAAAGTAACCGCCGATTTTACCTTCTTCGGCAATGTCTGTCATCACTTCTTCTCCGGTAAATGTAATAATCTTCCTCTTCAGTCAACTCCTTTGCTTTTACACTTTTACTCTGCTTTACACTAGTTTTTTTAATATAAATGTGCTGCACTTAGTCCGCTGTGAAATTTACCTAAAATTTCATCAAAAAATGTGATCATTACTCAATTTATTAGCTGTGTTTCTGTGTGTATATTTCACTTTGCTTTTACGGTTTCTCTCTGCTTTGCGTATGTTTTTTTTTTTTTTTTTTTTTTTTGGCTTTTTGAAAATAAATGTGCTGAATGTAGTCCGCTGTGATTGCGGTGTGAAATTTACCTAAAATCTCTTCTGAAAGTGAGATTATTACTGAATTTATTAGCTGTGTTGCCGTGTGTATTTCACTTTGCTTTGCGTTTTTTTTTGGCTTTTTGAAAATAAATGTGCTGAATGTGGTCAGCTGCGACTACGGTGTGAAATTTACCTAATTTTCTTCTAAAAATTGAGATTATTATTGCATTTATTAGCTGTGTTTCTCTGTGTATATTCACTTTATTTTTACAGTTCTTCTTTGCATTGCGTATTTTTTTTTGCTTACAGTAGTTTTTCTCGTTGTAGTTCTGAAAATATATGTGCTAACTATAGTCCGATTGTGAATGTGCTGTGAAATTGACCTAAAATGCGGTTGTATTTCACTTTGTTTTTACAACTTCGCTCTGTTTAGCGTATTTTGAAAGTAAATGTGCTGAATAGTCTTCTGTGATTGCGGTGTAAAGTTGACCTAATATTTCTTCTAAAAATGTGATTGTTACTGAATTTATTAGCTGTGTTGCTGTGTGTATTCACCTTGTTTCTACATTTTACTCGGTTTGAGTATTTTTGTTTTGTTTAAAGTAGCTGTGTTTGGTGTAGTTTTGAATTTTTTTGTTTTATAGCTGCTGTAAATGTAAAATGTCTTTAAAATGTGATACTGAATGAATTTATTTTCTGTGTTTCTATGTGAATGTTACGGTGCAATTTTGAAAGGCAGTGATTGGCACTAAAGGAGCACTTACCCTGCCCAGAAAAACTGGATAACTTAACAAGACTTAGGCAAATTACATAAATAACTGTCATCTTATATGAGCAGAAGCAAAGTAGCGGGATTCAAAGTAATGATCGATACAAACGCAACATCACACATACACAGTGTCATGGAGCATCTAAGACTATCCGTAGGTCACGTAGTAATTCCAGCTGTCGGAGTTATGTCTGATCTTAGCCTTTCAGAATTTTGATGAATTCTAGTAGTCTATATTTTGGCAACAATTCATCGTTCGAACTTATAAAATATTCAAATGTGTATATGCTTGTTTATATTCGTGAAAGTGACGAGTTATATGCAATGTGGATGAGAAGGACATAGCCTAGCAGCTTTGGATGGGTTTCTACTCAATACTGCTGATTTAGTTTTTCATTCTACTGGTCCAGTCATAGTAATCTTTTATCGACCTCAAATTTCAGATAAGACTGGAGAAAGAGCAACAAGAAAATGAACGAAAGGGAAAGGAGAAAGAAGAGGTTTGTCTCTAAACAATCATCAAGGTTTGTTTCAACTTCTAGCCTCTATCCTTTACTTCTTGCATATTTATATTTAGGAATCGTTCTAGCTGAAATTAGTCATTTCATTTTCAGGTAGCTCGTGATGAAGACCTTGCTGAACAAATTGGAAAGGAGATTTATTTTGATCTTGTGGACCATGATAACGTGCGTACTTTTCGTATTCAGAAACAGATGCCATTTACACAATTCAAGGTAGATTTATCATTCTGTTGCATTTTTTTTTGTCATAGATTTATAAGTTATAGCCATCTCGCTCTTACCAAACATGACGAGCAATTGTATATACTGCACGAGAATGAATTCAGTTTGCCCTTGTTTAAAACAGAGGCTTCATGTGAAACTTGCTGCTTCAACAACTTGAAATATGGGATGTAAACTTTCTGTACTTGTGTTTTATATTGAGTTAAAAGATAAAACTCCGAATTCTGAGTGATAACGCAGGTAAAAAAATGATGGGAACAAACAATCATATAAATGAGAACAAGAAGTTTTCTAATAGTTAGATGGTGGGGCTTCACAAAAAGTTTTGGCTCTCTCAGCAGATAAGATAAACATATGTCATTGGTCAATCACTGTAAGTCTTAAGTATGGCACGTGTCTGATGGTTCATCTCAGTGGCGGAGTCAAGAATTTGGCGAAGGATGTGCAAATTTTCTTCTCACTTGTGTTAAAGGTGTGCAAAATTAAATATTTACTCAGTATAGCTAACATTTAACCTACGTACACCGCGTAATTTTCCGACGAAGGGTGTGCACTTGACCACCCTTCACCTAAGGTGGCTCCGCCCATGGTTCATCTGCTTCCAGGAGGAAGTTGCGAAGGCATTTGGTATACCGGTTCAATTTCAACGTTACTGGCTATGGGCAAAACGCCAGAACCACATGTATCGGCCTCATCGTACATTGACAGCTCAAGATGAAATTCAAACTGTAAGTTCTGTCTGACAAGCCCATCTTTCTGCAGTGTGCTCATTGTCTGAGTTATGACCGCAGCTTTACTGGTGCTATTCTTTGTATATTTCTTGTTCGGTGTTCCACATGCAATTTGTTCTCTTGGGCTTATACATCACTTGAAAAATAAGAATGATCTTAGCATGATATTCTTGTAGTGGTGTGAAGCCATGATCCATTACCAGTCATTCCTTATACGATCTAAGCCCTTCAAAGAAATTTATTTTATTTCTTCTTCAGCTTTATGGGACAGTTTTCATTAATTTCTTGTGCTTAATGTGCTTAATCTGTCCTTTCAAAAATAGCAGCTATAGGTAAGGATAATCAATTTGTATGTATGCAAGAATAAAGAAAGTAATACAGTTGTTGAAGTATGTGACCATCTCATCTAAAAGATTAAGTTGTTTTAGAGAGATACTTTTATATAATAACTAATTATATCTTCAAGACGCCCTTCGCGCGCAGGCTTGATTCCTATTAATGAACCAAACACGTGGAAGCTCTTCTTGATAAAGGTTGGTAGTGAGATTCGGACTTAAGACCTCTGCCTGCACTGGTACATCTAAAAGCTTAAATTGTTAGAGAGACCGTACTTTTATTTAATTAGTGACTTCTTCAACAATAGTTATGTGGTCTCAACTCGGTACTTGTGCTGGTAGAAGATAGCAGATACTTGGTGGAATAGTCGAGGTTTGTGCAAATTGTCCAGGACACCACCATTACCAAAAAGATTTCTGAACTCTAATCCTCTAAGGAATGTAGTAGTTATTGCAATCTTAACTTTGTTTCCTGAAAACTTTGATTATGACCTTGACATCAACCAATTTCCCCTTGCTTAGAAAAATAGATGTTTTCAGTTGCTAGTGAATAGAATTAATTTTCTGATCATGTTTGTTCATCCATTACTGGTCCACAAGTCCATTGCTTCCCCCCTCCTTCCCCTCCAACTCCCTCGGCCCCACTCTCCCAACATGTTTTTTGGTTGGAGGTTTTGGGACCCCGCAGGCCCAATTTTCTTGAAGCTTGACAATTGTGACTGGTATTGTGATCATTTTTGTCTTACAATATTTCTTATGTAGTGCATGGCTTCTACGATCTGTTAAAGGATGGGGGTGCTTGATTAGTTTGGTTTTAATGATCTTGCATGACGAGCTTTCAGGTTGGTGAACTGAGAGAGGTTTCGAATAAACGGAACAATGCTGAGCTAAAACTTTTTCTGGAAGTAGAATTATGCCTGGTAATGCATCACTTGCTTACTTGTCTTCCTTTTCGGTGGTTGACTTGTGCATGTGTACTCTGTGAGGCTTCATTCAACATATTTTACTTTTGCGTTTTATTTTTTATTTTGTGTATTCTTGCAGGATTTGCAACCTTTATATCTACCAGGGAAGACGACCAAGGAAGAAATTCTTCTATTTTTCAAACTTTATGACCCTCTTAAAGAGAAGATAAGGTATTTCATTTTGCTTCTCAGTAGCTGGAATACTTTCACTAAAGTAGTGAATTTTTTTGTCTTTAATTCGGGGTTTCCTCATTTATTTTGAGTACAGGGAATGGTGCTTTGACTTTTGCTCAACCCAGAGGTCTAAAATACTGTAAAGATTCAGATGTGATACCGTAGTTAGCATATGAGTATACAACGAAAAAGGGAAAAAGTAAGAAGACTGCCTTCATTGATTTTTTTGCGATTTCTTTTGGACTTGATAAAGACATCTTATTAAAAGGGCTAATCCGAAATTTTAATGAATTTGAAACTTGAAGTGCTGTTAAAGTCCAATTGCTTGGGGCTGTGTATATGACAGGCCATGTTGTGGATGAGGATTTTTTGGTCTCTCTTTAATTTCCTTTTTGTTGTCAGGTATGTTGGACGGCTTTTTGTAAACGGAAGTGGCAAGCCGTTGGAGATATTAGCAAAGCTAAATGAGTTGGCTGGCTTTTCGCCTGATGAAGAAATTGAACCTTTTTGAGGTTAATTTTCTTCTTCTCTTGCTATTAGCTTTATAACTCAAAACAAATGATGTGTGATTTTTCAGGGTTTGTTATTCGCAGGAAATAAGATTTGAACCAGAAGTGATATGTAAAAATATTGACAGGAAGCTGAGCTTTCATGGCTGGCAGGTATGTGGAATCAATTGCCAGTAGCCACTTTGGGGGTCTTTCTGCATTTGCTTGTATAGTTGATTTCTTTCAATAATTGTTCTTTTTGTTTCTTCAATTGGATCTTTTAGCAATAACAATTATTATGCACTACTCTGGCTTTGCAGCTAGAAAACGGGGACATTATTTTCTTTCAGAATTCCCTTCGAAAGCAACGCGATGAACAATATCGCTTTCCTGAGGTTCCTTCTTTTTTGGAGTACGTCCACAATCACCAAGTTTGTGCTGCATGCTCTTATTGTGATATTGGCTCCTGAAGTATAAAAGATTGTTACAGTACTGCAATAGATGTTGATGATAATATCTTTGGTAGTACACCTGTTGTACTTTATTTTGCTCGCTTTCACCCTATTTAGGATTCTAGTTCGACTGTGACGGAGTTAAAAAAAAAAAAAAAAATGATCGATTAGCTGTATATTTTAAAAGCTTTATCATTTTTACCATAATCCAGACCCCACATGGTGGGATTATACTGGGCTTGTTGTTGTTGTTGATCATTTTTACCATAATAAGCTCTATTAGATGGTTTCCAGGTTGTTCATTTTCGCTCATTGGAGAAACCCAAAGAGGACGAGCTCCGTCTTAAGTTATATGTATCTGGTTTTGTATAATTAGTAGTTGTAGGTTGTATCTTATGTCAACTCTTTTCATTAATCGATGGCACATAATTCTAGGTCGAAGAAGAACAACTATGATAAAGTTGTTGAATGCTTAGCTCGCCACCTTGGCTTGGATGATCCATCAAAAGTAAGGCTTACATCACATAACTGCTACTCACAGCAGCCAAAACCTCAGCCAATAAGGTATCGTGGAGTTGATCGTCGCACAGAGATACTGAGTGACAAGAATTAGGTATTTTGTCTTTTTTGGATTTACATACATATGCAAGTATCTGCTTGCTGCATATAATTGCTTATTAGTAACTATTGTTCATTGACATCATCCCCCTCTTTGGATAGACCTCAGATATTATGTATTATGAAGTCCTGGATATTCCTTTACCAGAGCTGCAGGGCTTAAAAACTCTCAAAGTTACTTTCTATCATGCTGCCAAAGATGAAGTGAGTGCTGAAAGGCATTCCTTATGCTTTTATTGCACATTTTTTTCCTCAGCTTTCTGTAATATAATCTTGGACTGACCATTTTCAGGTGACTATCCATACTATCAGATTGCCAAAACAAAGTACCATAGGAGATGTTTTTGATGACCTGAAAACAAAGGTACTTCGGATTTTCTTGTGCTTTAGAACTGGATGTCTTTGAACTCTCTCACCGTCTCTACAGATAAGTTAAAAATCTATAAAACACGTTTGGGGAACTAGGAGAGATGGGAACAACTGACCTGGTCTCTTCTGTAGCAAGAGAATCACTCATCTTATCTCTTGTTATGGTGCAGGTTGAATTGTCACAGCGGGATGCTGAACTAAGATTGCTGGAAGTTTTTTGCCACAAGATATATAAGGTACTACGATGTTGCATAACTTCCTTTTACTGTGGTTTTGGATCTGCTGAGATGCTTCTCGCAACAGTACTCAGATAAGCGCACTGGTTGTAAATTTGATCTCTTTTACTTATTTCATTTGTTTTCTAAAGGACACTTTTATATGGTGCTGCAGGCAGTACAGCATAACCAAAAAAATATTAGATTAAAGAAAAAAGTATATATACATCTGTTTTTGTATGTATATTTATTGAACAATGATGTAATGATACATATGTGTTTGTGTATGTAATTAAACGATGGATAATATATGTTTTGTTGGAGGAGGTAAAAAGATTCATGGAAGGACATGATAATACTGTGTTTTCTAGTTGCTCCTTGGTAGCATTTGTAACCTTGCATCCATCTCTTTACTGCAGATTTTTCCCCTTAATGAAAGGATTGAGAACTTAGATGATTGATACGGGACGCAACGTGCAGAGAACGTACATTCTAGTATCTGATGTTTGCTCCTTAGTTTATTCATAAGAGCAGGTAGGATTTTACTTTTGGGCAATGGATATATATGAATGTCACTCATTTCACTGTTTTTCTTATTTCATTTCAAGCTTAAATCTTCGTGATTGTTTCAGTCGTTCCCTGCTTGACCGTCTAGCTATTGCACTGAGACATGGCATATTTAATGTTGGTCATATGAATATTTGGCATCTCTTTACCTCTCTTTGTTTACATCCGTCATACTGTTCTGATGTCGTTGATATGCCATTAGTATATATGCTTCATTTTCTAGAATCGACATTTTTTTTATAAGATAAAAGTTTATAAATAAAGTACCGCTATAAAGTCCATATGATGCACAATAGAATGGTTCTCCATATCTGCTTCAGCCATCTTGGTACCCTTTGACCTTGCCAATCTTCCAATAAAACCTTAACAAATTATAGATTCTGAATCCATAATTTCAAAAGTGTACCGGGTTCAGTTGTATGAAGCTAAAGGTTGGCCCATCAAATTAAAGTCCTGGATCCTCCTCTGTCTCTTACATAGAGTGAAGCCTCTTTTCTGCATGCTGTTTGAGTCAAACAAGCATCCCAAACTGCTGTCCACCCAAAGCATGCTATCTTAACATGAGTTTGTCTTTCAAATCATAATCATGCTAAAACAATTTTTAACTGATTACTTTTTTAATAATCACTAACTTCTTAGATCAGTGAATCCACCTTATTTTGATCAATTGAGACTGATTTTAACTGCTGAAGTAATTGACCGGATCGCTTACCTTCAATCATTCAATTTTCTTCTTTCTATCTGCCATTCTGAGTTTTGAGTATAAACTTGGTAGTAGTCGTAGCATAGATTTTATAGATGTTTGCATACTACTGACACACTTCCTGCATTACAGACTCCTGAAGAGGAGAAAAAACTGGATCCTCATAGTCGCTTAATTCATGTTTATTATTTTATGATGGACACAGCTCAAAATGAAGCAGTAAGTACATTTGAAAAAGTATTGTTGCAATAATTTCTTTGGATACTTTCAGAAACCTCTCTCTAGGTTTCGCTTCGTGACACTAACATCCCTCATGATTTACAATATTACATCTATCTATCTTATTTTAATTTTTCTGTAACAATTCTTTTACCCTATTTATGTTTAATGTAAAATAATTATAATTTGACTAATTTACCCTTTTTAATTAATATATATTCTATCAAAATTTCTTCTTTAACAAAGCTTTTAGAATAAATACCATAGAAATCAAAGCATAGTTAATGGTTTAACAATCCCAAAAGAACTCAACTTATTCTTCGAATGACAATCTGGGAATAAACCCAACTTCCCACATCAAAGTTCTCGTCTCATAGAAGAAATACTGTGAAGAACTCAGCATCCAGATATGAAGAATTAGGGTTAATCCAATTCTGAATAATCTCTAATGGCCCAACTGTGGGGAATGCTGTTTTCTTTGTTATGCTTGTCCATGTTCTGCCTTTTCATTTTCTTATTATAATCGAATAGAAAGAATAGTTAGTACAAATTGAATCCAGACTCAAATTATAGCAAGGGATCGGGTTGCCTAGCAATACAACGGAAAAAGAAAAAAAAAATCAGGCGCAAAACTCTCTATTCTCCAACGAAGCTATGAACCCCAAAAGACTATTACATTTGTTAAATTAGAATTTGATAAAATTAATTAATTATAAGAGTTTAAGAATAGAAAAGGTAAATTGGTCAAGTTATAATTCATTTACATTAATGACAAATAGGTTAAAATAATTGTTGCATGAAAATTAAAGTACGGGAGGTAAATGTCTTGTAGACCAGGTTAGTGCCACGACGCGAAACCTGAAAGGAGGACTCTGAAATTATCCTTATATTTTTTTTAACAGAAAAGGGCCAAATATACCCCTGAACTATTGAAAAAGGGCTAAATATATACCTCATTATACTTTGGGCTAAATATACCCCTACCGTTATAATTTGGGCACAAATATACCCTTCATTTTAATGGAGGACACGTGCCATCATATTATTAGCTTATTTTAACTATTTTCAAATTAATTAAAAATTGAGGCAAGCTCTATCAATGGCGCCGCTGTTGCCACCTTCCGCTGCCGTCGCCGGCGCTAGTCAAAACATATTCACCACCACCATGCCACCCTCCGCCGCCGCCACCTTCATAACCACGGAACTTCTTCTCATTCACTAATTCAGCAGCAAATGTTTTCTCAAATTTCTCTCCTTTTTCGGCTAAACATTTCACAGCAACAACTGTTCCATCACTAGGTAAAACAGCTCTAAAAACCTTGCCAAATCCACCACTTCCCAAAACTTCATCCTCACTAAATCCGTTAGACCCTATAAACAGCTCAGAATAGCTGAAAATCCTTGGATTATGCTGATGATTATGATTATCACCACCACCTTTCTGACCTAGCTGCATACCTTCTGTGTCATGAAAAGCACCAGAAAATTGCTTATTCCCAAAATCTTGATGACAAGAAGTTACCCATTTTGAATCAAGTAATTTAGAAAATGATTCTTGAAGAAAATCAAGAACTTGACCCCCACAACCCCTCTTGGAAAAAGACTCATTTTTTACTTGTTTTTCAGGGGTCAAAATTTATCAGGGTTTACAGTGAAAAAAGAACCCCTTTTTTACTTCTTGAACAGTTTTTTATCTTGAGGTGGCGGAAGGTGGCGGCGGAGGGTGGCGTGGTGGTGGTGATATATTTTTGACTAGCGATGGCGATGGCGGCGGAAGGTGGCGACGGTGGCATCTTTGATGGAGCTTGCTTGAATTATTCTTGAAATTCTTCCTTGAATTGTTTGTTTTTGGTTCCCCCCCCCCCCCTCTCTCTCTCTCTTTTTTTTTTTTTTAATTCTTTTCTCTTGTGTTTACAGGAATACAGATCTTTAGCGAGCCCTTTTTATTGGTTTTTCACGTGGTTGAGACGTTGACTGAAGTTAAAGCTCGCATTCAGAAAAAATTGCAGGTTCCAGATGAGGAGTTTCTAAAGGTACTCAATCGTCTGCCTTTGCATTTCTCATATTATTCAGGGAATTGTCATCTTGAAAGCTTCTCAGTCGTTTTCTAGATAAAGTTTGTAATTTTGTGTTCTTGAAATTCTTTCACATGTGGTATTTTGCTCCGCAGTGGAAATTTGGATTTTTATGGATGGGTTGTCCTGAGTACCTTCAGGATTCGGATATTGTGTCCAACCATTTTCAGGTATGTGGCGCTTCCTTTCCATCTTTGTCGATGCATAGTCCTCATCATATGTGTTTGGGTACCTAATTTTCTAATTGGTTTCCAGAAAAGAGATGTTAATGTTGCTTGGGAGCAGTGCCTTGGATTAGGCACACTGACAATGCTCCAAAAAGATCATATGCTGCCAACCAGGTATATGTATGTTACAATTTCTAAGCATATCTATGAGAAACCTTCTGAGGACTGTGGCGGAGCAAGAATCTTAACATATTGGAAAGAAAAGTGGGCTTGGCCCTGGGGCACTAACTATACTACAGAAGCTAATTAAGTTCCCAACTTTTTAAAGGTGAAGAACCGATACTTTTGAGGGTTTCTTTTGTTTCATGGTGTGGGGTTGAGCAAGGGTTCTCACCATTAGTTATCTTGAGAGAACATCTATTGATGCTTTTGGGCATGGCCAATTGGCCATCTTCTGGAGAATCTTCATGATCTTGATTGCTTAAATTTTGTTTTTCTTATAATAATTACCTGTACCCTCGATGGATCTTAAAAGTTGCGCAGGAATGACTCACTAGATGTGAGTCTTCTTTTTCTTGGATAATGGCCCCTAATCATCTTTTTTATTAAGAAAAAAGGAAGTTGGCATTAATCATCAACGCTGTTCAAACTGTTTGAATTGTCTTTTTTTTTTCTTTTTTTTTTCTAGTTATTACAAATTCATAAAGGAGATTTAAGTTTTTTTTATGTATTAAAAATTACAATCGTCTGATGGAAGTAGCGGAAATGAGGATGTTGAGATGAATGTGTGGGCATATTAGGAGAGATAGGATTAGGAATGGAGATATTCGGGACAAGGTGGGAGTGGCTTGTGTGGTGGATAAGATGAGGAGGTGATGTTGAGATGGTTCGAGCAGTGAAGAGGAGATGCACGTATGCCTCAATGAGGAGGTGTGAGAGGTTGGCTATGGCGGGTGATTAGACAGGACATGACACACCTGCAGCTTACCGGAGACATGACCATAGATAGGAAGATATGAAAGTTGAGAATTAGGGTAGAAGATTAGTAGGTAATCGAACGTTGTCTAATTTTCCTTATCAATATTGTTATTGTTACTCTTCTACTATCTTATCCTTCGATTTTATTGTTTCCTGTTTTTTTTTTTTTTTTGTTGGTTCGGCCGTATTACTTCTTGTTGCTACTGTTCTCTTCTCCATTATTTTGAGCATGACTTCTTCACTATTGTATTCCCTTTCCATACTTGATTTTGTTATGCTTTACTTGAGCTGAGAGTCTATCGGAAACAGTCTCTCTGTCTTTCACAAGATAGGAGTAAGACTGCATACACACCACCCTCCCCATACCCCACTTATGGGACTACATTGGGTATGTTGTTATTTTTCCTCAGTGGATCTCGTTATCAATTTACTCCATGGTCTAAAAATAAAACAAATTTCTCAGTTCAGAATTGCTTCCTTTTTGGTATGCTTGCAGAACATAGGTTCGAATACAAATACCCTTTTTCTTGTTTTTAGCCGCACGTAATATCCATTCAAGAGTGAAATTCCCTCAAATTGGAAAGCCGTGTTGTTTATAATGTGTACTCTTTTTCACGCGTGAAATATCCTGTTTCTTCAATACATGTATAACTGATTAATATTGGTTCTGCAGAACTGACACAATTTTGAGAAGCCTGTTGGGATCTACAAGACTACAACTAGATAATCTTCCAAATTACTTCTACGTTACAGGATGACTAATTTCAAAAGGGAAGCGTGCTGTTTTGCAAAGAAAGTGCACTAGGTTCAGCAGAAGATAGAGGCTTGGAAGTTAAATGTGGAGATGCCACCTTCGTGGTAGTATAATTTTTGTCCTTCGAGGCAAACATATATGTTGATATTTCATTGAGCAAGCACCCGTTTTTTGGCTGAGAAAGTTTGCTGGCAAAATTGGTTTCTGTCAATTGTAATGTAGGCAATCCATACGATTTTGGGCGAGCATGTATAGATATTCGTTTTTGACTCTCTCCTATTTTTAGATGTATGGTAATGATTGCCAAATCAGATATAAATCATCTCATACTAACTGCCAAATACTTCTATATACACTTTGAAATAGAATATTCACACATAAATGTTATATGCTTTCCACATGCTAATAACGTCCAACATTGGCGGGATGAGGATAATTTGATATCTTTATATTGTCTTGAGAAATTTTCACCTGTTGATCTACCTTTTGGGGTTGAGTTAGACTCAAGATTCATAACATCTATCAATGTTAGGCCCGTCTCGATTCATGGTTTCCTCTTATTGGTAGTCACTCTGCACTGTAGCTGCAAATAAACATATCCTGCAGTAGTTCGAATATGTAGTTACGCAATTGGCATAGAAAATATCACACATGACAAAATATAAGCCCCTAAAAAGACGACACCTTTATATAATAGGGAGAAGCACGATCAAGTCCGACAAATTGCAAAAAACGTAACAAACGTCAGAACTAACATGAGTTGTGCTCATATGACAATAGCAAATATAATTGAAAACACCAATATGGATTGTAGTTCAAATTTTAATCGTATATTTAGTTTCGGGTTTGGAAAGTACAAAATAAAAATATCGCTGAGAGTGTCTTTAGAAATGAAGATATTGCATAGTTTTTCCTTCAAATAGGCTGGTCTTTAACTTTTGGCCTTCATAATTGAACTTATGCCTAGCGAGGCATATAAGATTTTTTAGGCCCCCATACAACTTGCGGGAAATTATGATGTGAAAATATAAACTTATGCCCTCCGAAAAAGTTACTTATCTTGAGGACCAAAAATTAAATACCAGCACAAAATAGGGCCAAAAGTGCAAATGACCTCCAGAATGGGTCCTGCAACGTGCTATTTTGGATTTAGTCGAGGGCAAACATTTTCCTTTATTCGGGAGTTCTTTAATTATTTTCCTTCGCCTAAAATACCCCATGATTCTAGTTCGAACCCCGCCGAAAAAAAAAAAATCGCAAGACTTAGTATCGTTTTAATTAGGGTCTATTCTTTAGGCCTAACTTTTGTAGAATTCTAGCAGAGTAAAAAAAAAATTGCCTTGCAAAATTTTGCAAGGCAAACTTTTGTTGAATATTTTAATACAAGTCATCACTCTTTTGGATTTTTTTTTTTTTGTTTTTTTCTTCAAACCGAGAACCTCGGGGTATTTTCGGCCACTTTTTTAAGCGAAGGGAAAAAATTAAAGACCAGTAATTTGAGGGGCAAAAATTAAAGACCAGCGCCTTTGAAGGGAAATCCGTGCAAAAAAAAAAAATGTTTAGTCGGGTCCCAATTCGAGAACTGGATATTAGATTAGAAATTAAAGAAAATATAATTAAATATAGAAGAAGTGTTGTAAAAGTTGAAAAAGAATCATGTATTATTGGAGATAATAGTCAAAATACCCCCCAACGTTTGACCAAAATGCCAACTACACACCTAACCTTGTGTTGGTCCTATTACCCCCCGGACAAAATTTTAGTCATCAAAATGCACTTTTTTGTAGCTGGACAAGAGCGTGAACATATCCTGGCGCGTTATAGCTTTAAAAATGTAGATCCGACGCAATTTGGAGCGAAAATATCACACATAGATGCCACAATAAATTTAAATTCCCTCCATTTTTAGTGCTACTTCATCTTCTTCTTCACCCTATTTAATACCCATCTCCATTCTTTTTGCCAAAATAATACCCATTATAAATTTAGAGCTAGGATAGTGATTATTCTTATAATCAGTTGTGCTTCCCAAATCAAATTCAAAAAAAAAAAAAAAAGAAAGAAAAAAAAAAAACGAAAATCGGAAAAAAAAAAAAAGGTTGAAAATCTAATCTTGTTAAAGAAAATCGATTGAAAGTTGCTTGTTTGGAGTTGCTACTTGTTGCTTGGTTGGAGTTGTTTAAGCACTAATTCTTTGAGTTGATTTGGGAGAAAATTAAACTCCATTGCTAGAATTTAAGAAAGCTATGAAGAACACCAAGTGGGTTTCTTTAAATTCTTGATTGTTTGATCAAATTAATGGATGAACTTTGTTCTACTTGATGTTAGGAAGCTTCCTTTCACATTTGGGTTTTTTTTCCCAAATCAAATTCAAAAAAAAAAAAAAAAGTTGAAAATCTAATCTTGTTAAAGAAAATGATTGAAAGTTGCTTGTTTGGAGTTGTTACTTGTTGCTTTTGAGTTGTTTAAGCACTAATTCTTTGAGTTGATTTGGGGAGAAAATTAAACTCCATTGCTAGGAATTTGAGAAAGCTAAAGAACACCAAGTGGGTTTCTTTAAATTCTTGATTGTTTGATCAAATTAATGGATGAACTTTGTTCTACTTGATGTTAGGAAGCTTCCTTTCACATTTGGGTTTTTTTGGATCAAATTTGAGGAAGTTGGTGTGATTTTTTTTTTCAACTCCTAATGAAGATGATGATGATGATGTTGATGAAGATGAAGAAGAATTGGGTATGAGTTTTGATCCTCATACCGAAAATGGAGTATGGAAAATTGAGAGTTTTTTTTTTTTTTTTTTTTTTTTGAAGTAGAACCCAGATGGAGGAAGGGAAATTAATAAAAGATGGGGGGAAATTAAAGATGTGACGTTTTGAGGGCAAAAATTAAAGACAAGCGCCTGGGGATTGATAGGGAAATCCGTGCAAAAAAAAAAAAGGGCATTTTAATACCGAAAAAATTTGTCCAGGGGAAATTAAAGACCAAATATAATTAAATATAGAAGAAGGCATTTTGGTCAAACGTTGGGGGGTATTTTGACTATTATCTCTATATTATTGTGTCTCGTTGGTTTTTTTTTTCTTTTTTCCATTTCTCATTTCTATATTTTGACGGTTCTATTTCATTTCCCACAATTTCAGCTACTTATTTATAATTTTCTTTTAAAATAAGAAGAATTATTTTATTTATCAAGGTTAGAGTACAATTATGTTTATTCCCTAAATTCTTCTCTCCTAATAGTGTATTTTTGAACGTAGGATGATTTGGACCTCCTCATAATGTATTTGATCGCCAAAAAAAATGTCGGAACACTTCGATATTTCTAGTTGATCGTGAGAAAAATCGCCTCTTGGACACTTTCGCTTTGAGAAAAAATAAACCATTTGATATCTTAATACTCTTATGAATATCCAAAAGTTTATGGGATATCCGAACTTATGAGTAGTAATAAAGAGACAATAAATTCATTAGTTCATTTCCCTGTGAAGAGCAATTAGCAGCAATAGAGGAAGTTTGTTTATGTCCTGCATCTTTTTTCTATTTAGACACTTCTAAGGAGGGGAACGAGGAGAAGTTAGAAAGAAAGTGGTGCCTTTAGAGTTCGTGAGGGCGAGCGAGCAATCATTTTTCATGTCTTTCATGAAAATATTGTTTTTGTGCTATCTTAAGAATGTCATGATATATGTTCTATGAAATGTTTGAACTTATGATTTTGAAATATTATGTTTCGTAATGATTCATGGATAGGTTCATGTTTAAAAGACTTGCTTTCTACTTATGCTAAGACTTCGAACCTTATAATTATAATTTCATACATTAATGGTGTTTCAAAGAAACTTAAGATTTCTATGAGTCCCATGACATATTTTCAGGACTTACTCATGTTCATGAAATAAATGATATGTTGAGCCATTAAGTCAATTACAAAAATTATGTTCAAGGGATAAAAGTGACAAATGATATGAAAATATTTTGAGAGCATCCTTAGATAACTGATAGGGTATTTGCAAAAGGACCAAATACTTGAAGCTATACGTTGAGGGTTATGATCATAACTATTGGTTTGAGTGGTTAGATAGTCTCCCTTGGTAGGAATAATATATATTGCTAGCTAAGTTTATGTCGAAATCACCGGACATCGTTGTGAAACGCTTTGTTTGATTGAGTCAAGATCGAACCCCTTGAGATACAGATGGTGAATTATGCACATGTAATTAGTAACACTAGGTACTCCACCACAGATATAAGTTAATTTGCTTAAAGTTTCAAACATTATGTATATTATGTTATGAAAAAGGTCTAAGGCCACTGTTCAGCTCACTGAGAATGTTTTAAACTACTCCTATTTGTTTTCCTAACTTTATGATATGCCTTACATGGCGTAATTGCATATTCATAACATGATATTTTTTTAATTTTTTTTTAATTTTGCCCTAAATGAATTAGGTAGTCAATGATACTTGGTGAGTAGGATGTTGATGTACCCAACCTTGCATGACAATATTTTTGTTTTCCTCTTTCAGGTGGTATGAGAAATCAGATATGGGGATTCAAGATAAGCACTTGACTCCTTCCAATTATGGTAAGTCTCTTGTATCAGTGGTTGTCTTATGTCTAGGTGTTTTCCTTTTGTGTAATCCTTAGTCTGTTAGAAGCTCCATATACATTGTAGATCATGTATTATCTTTAAAACATTGTCATTGCACTTCATAAACTATGTATAAAGCTTTATTTGATTTTAGACTATTAAGGCGAATGTTTACGATTTCAAGTTAAAACGATTCAGTTATCATGATGCATGCATTATCTATGTCTAAGTATGAAAATAATTAATAACGATTAGCTTGATCACAAGTTTTAAGGCACCAGGTATCGATCTGCTCATTTAATATTAGAGCATGATAGTAGATCTTCCGTGTACAGCATGTTTATCCATAACAAACAAACAAAAAATAGAAGAAAAATATTAGAAAAGACATTATAACTTCTAAAAGAAATTGAACTTCAACTTTGAATACTCTTTTTTCCATTGTAACTTGTTGTTTCCACAGAGAAGAGAAAAAAATACAGAACTAGAAAAATTCTAATGTTTATTCATTCGTGTTAAAGAAATAAATAGTTGAAAGACTCCTATTCTATCTCACCTAGGTACTAAATAAACTCCTATTTTACCTCAACTAAACAACTAAATTTCAGAAATAGAATACTAAATTAAAAAGAAATAATAGCACTAAATATCTCAATACTTCAACACTCCTCCTTGAGATGTTTGCTGGTAACTCCAAGTTGTCCACGAAGAGTTTCAAATATGAATTTAGGAAGAGCTTTGGTAAATATATCAGCAAGTTGATCCTCAGAACCACAATGAACAAGCTTGATTTTCTTGTTTTTCTCGGCTTCTCTAATGGCGTGAAACTTGACAAGGAGATGCTTTGTTTTACCATGCTGCATTGGACTTTCTGTAATTGCAATTGCTGATTTGTTATCACACTTGATCTTAGTTGCGACTTCCAATTCCATTCCAAGATCCTTTAGAATTTTACTGAAACAAATAGACTAATTTGTTGATGTAGATGCTGCTACATACTCTGCCTCTGCAGTGGATTGTGCCACTATTTCTTGCTTCTTTGAATTCCATGAAAACACACCAGAACCCAAGGAAAAAACATAGCCGTAGTGCTCTTCATATCGTCAATATTTTCGGCCCAATCACTATCAACAAATCCAAGCAAAGCACCTTCTTCAACCAGTTTAAACCATATTCCAAGTTGTACAATACATTTTAAATACCTAAGCACTCTTTTCGCAACTGCAAAATGAATGTCGCTGGGATTTGCATAAATCTTGAAAGCAAACTAGTAGCATACATTAAATAAGGTCTTGAAGTCGTCAAGTAATGTCTCCAAAGCATACTTTTGCTGCTTGATGAAAATTCCAGCATCTGATTGGTATACTTCCAGCCCCAAAAAATACTCCATCTCTCCCAAATTTGACATTTCAAATTCTTTCTCCATTTTCACTTTAAATTTCTGCAACTCTTGATCATCACTGCCTATAACAAGAAAATCATCAACATATAAAGAAACAATTAATGAGCCATCATTAGGGAGAGTCTTCACATAGAGTGTAGCATCATTGTCACTCTTTTGGAAACCTTGATTAGACAAATGGGCATCGATTTTGCCGTACCAAGCCCTTGAGCCTTTGCTTCAACCCATATAAAGCCTTTTGAGCTTATACACCCGTCACGACCCGACTGGGGTCAGCGACGAGCACCCTAAGGCTACCCCACCCGGTACCCATCATCATATAATCACATAATACTTAGTGAGCCATGATCGTTCAAATATTATAATTATACACCGTAATAGTCCTTATTGGACAACGCCCATCATATATCATATCACGGGCATCCGTGCCACAACAACGTACATGGGCCGACGAGGCCAAGAAGATGATATACAAAAATATAGGCCGACAAGGCCGTATATATATCTATCCACATACACGTGACTACGAGCCCTAAGAGTTTGACATATCATATGAGCGGGACAGACCCCGCTATGCCCATAATTATGTACACAAAA
>NC_081350.1:8212359-8390962 GCF_029784015.1 Lycium ferocissimum
GTGGGGTTGAGAAAGGGTTCTCACCATTAGTTATCTTGAGAGAACATCTATTGATGCTTTTGGGCATGGCCAATTGGCCATCTTCTGGAGAATCTTCATGATCTTGATTGCTTAAATTTTGTTTTTCTTATAATAATTACCTGTACCCTCGATGGATCTTAAAAGTTGCGCACGAATGACTCCCTAGATGTGAGTCTTCTTTTTCTTGGATAATGGCCCCTAATCATCTTTTTTATTAAGAAAAAAGGAAGTTGGCATTAATCATCAACGCTGTTCAAACTGTTTGAATTGTCTCTTTTTTTTTCTTTTTTTTTTTTCTAGTTATTACAAATTCATAAAGGAGATTTCAGTTTTTTTTATGTATTAAAAATTACAATCGTTGATGTAAGTAGCGGAAAATTTATATGTTGTGATGAATGTGTGGGCATATTAGGAGAGATAGGATTAGGAATGGAGATATTCGGGACAAGGTGGGAGTGGCTTGTGTGGTGGATAAGATGAGGGAGGTGATGTTGAGATGGTTCGAGCAAGTGAAGAGGAGATGCATAGATGCCTCAATGAGGAGGTGTGAGAGGTTGGCTATGGCTGGTGATTAGACAGGACATGACACACCGGGCCTACGGAGACATGACTATAGCAGTGAGGATATGAAAGTTGAGAATTGGGGTAGAAGATTAGTAGGTAATCGAACGTTGTCTAGTTTCTGTATCAATATTGCTATTATTACTCTTCTACTATCTTATCCTTCGATTTTATTGTTTCCTATTTTTTTTTTTTTTTTTTTGGTTCGGTTATCGTATTACTTCTTGTTGCTACTGTTCTCTTCTCCATTATTTTCAGCATGACTTCTTCACTATTGTATTCCCTTTCCATACTTGATTTTGTTATGCTTTACTTGAGCTGAGAGTCTATCGGATTCGATTAGTGATCATAGAGTGGATTTTCTCCCTTATTATTTAGATAGACATTATTAAAGAAAGGGAGAAGACCAATTCCTCTGATGAAAAGACTAACTTCGTGAATGAGAATCTCATTCGAGAAATGAAATCCATTTTTCGAGTATTCTCTTTTTCATGCTTTTGACCTTTCATTGATCGTCTCGATAGAAAATGACGACTCCTTCGAAAAACAAACTTATTCAAGTTCTTTTTCCCAAAGAAGTCCCGCTCCGACCGCCCGACGAGTCATCTACTTAAAAGGACCCTCCCCGCAGTCCGCCCAGTCTCTCTGCCTTTCACAAGATAGGAGTAAGACTGCATACACACCACCCTCCCCATACCCCACTTTATGACTACATTTATGTTGTTATTTTCCTCAGTGGATCTCGTTATCAATTTACTCCATGGTCTAAAAATAAAACAAATTTCTCAGTTCAGAATTGCTTCCTTTTTGGTATGCTTGCAGAACATAGGTTCGAATACAAATACCCTTTTTCTTGCTTTTTGCCGCACGTAATATCCACTCAAGAGTGAAATTCCCTCGAATTGGAAAGCCGTGTTGTTTATAATGTGTACTCTTTTTCACGCGTGAAATATCCTGTTTCTTCAATACATGTATAACTGATTAATATTGGTTCTGCAGAACTGACACAATTTTGAGAAGCCTGTTGGGATCTACAAGACTACAACTAGATGATCTTCCAAATTACTTCTACGTTACAGGATGACTAATTTCAAAAGGAAAGCGTGCTGTTTTGCAAAGAAAGTGCACTAGGTTCAGCAGAAGATAGAGTGCTTGGAAGTTAAATGTGGAGATGCCACCTTCGTGGTAGTATAATTTTTGTCCTTCGAGGCAAACATATATGTTGATATTTCATTGAGCAAGCACCCGTTTTTTGGCTGAGAAAGTTTGCTGGCAAAATTGGTTTCTGTCAATTGTAATGTAGGCAATCCATACGATTTTGGGCGAGCATGTATAGATATTCGTTTTTGACTCTCTCCTATTTTTAGATGTATGGTAATGATTGCCAAATCAGATATAAATCATCTCATACTGACTGCCAAATACTTCTATATACACTTTGAAATAGAATATTCACACATAAATGTTATATGCTTTCCAAATGCTAATAACGTCCAACAATGGCGGGATGAGGATAATTTGATATCTTTATATTGTCTTGAGAAATTTTCACCTGTTGATCTACCTTTTGGGATTGAGTTAGACTCAAGATTCATAACATCTATCAATGTTAGGCCCGTCTCGATTCATGGTTTCCTCTTATTGGTAGGGGTGTCTGAAAGAAACCGACAAACCGCACCAAACCGATAAATCGAGTCAAACTGAGAAAAAAATCCGACTAGTGGTTTGGTTTGACTTGGTTTGGTGTTGGAAAAAAAAAAAACCCGACCATAATTGGTTTGGTTTGGTTTTAACTAAAAAAAGTCAAACCGAACCAAACCAACCCGACATTACATGTATTCAAATTTTAAAATATTTTATACATAAAAATATTTATTTGTAATGTAATTTATAAATATTTCTTAAATTTTTTCGTAGTTCTTTAACTATTATCATATTATTCAAGCTTGAACTTCGAGTTTTCAACGTCAATAAGTTTTATATCCTATATGTTAGAACTCAAATAAAGTCCAAACCAAAACTAACCTCAACACTAATGCTAACAAAAGAAATTCAATTTACCACTAGGAATGACAATAATGTTGGATATCTATTCTTCGCCTTTATAATTTATTTAGAGAGTGAAAAAACATAACTTAAGTTTTATTTCTTTGTCATGTAATTAATACTTATTAGCCCTAGTTATTTTAGCATGACTTAGTATTTTTAGATTATGGTCATTTTCTTTATGGCTTGTTAATTAGCAATATTTATTTTGACCGAATTTATTAGCTTTTGTTGAATATTTTAATACAATGTCATCACTCTTCTCACATTTTGTGTTATTTTCTTAAGAAACACCTTAATTATGTAGTTGTATCTTACTAGAACTAAAGAAATATTTGAAGTAAAAGTTATATGTTTTGTATCAAGACTATTCCCAAAAAAACCCCGAAAAATCCGAGAAAACCGAATAATCCGAGAAAACCCGAGGTTGAAAAACCCGAATTTTATTGGTTTGGTTTGGTGTATAAATTTAAAAACCCGACACAATTGGTTTGGTTTGGCGTTTAAAAAATCCGAACCAACCCGGTCCATGTACACCCCTATTTATTGGTAGTCACTCTGCACTGTAGCTGCAAATAAACATATCCTGCAGTAGTTCGAATATGTAGTTACGCAATTGGCATAGAAAATATCACACATAACAAAATATAAGCCCCTCTAAAAAGACGACACCTTTATATAATAGGGAGAAGCACGATCAAGTTCGACAAATTGCAAAAAACGTAACGCACGTCAGAACTAACATGAGTTGTGCTCATATGACAATAGCAAATATAATTGAAAACACCAATATGGATTGTAGTGGGATGGTTCGGATACCTCCACCCTTAATCAGAGGTTTCGGGTTTGAAGCCCTGAAAATAGAAAAATCCTGTTGAGAGCGTTGCCCCTAGAAATGAAGATATTGCACAATTTTCCTTCAAATAGGCTGGTCTTTAACTTTTGGCCTTCAGAATTGAACTTATGCCTAGCGAGGCATATAAGATTTTTTAGGCTCCCATATAACTCATGAAATTACGCGTGAAAACGTAAACTTACGCTCCGAAAAGTTACTTATCTTGGAGGACCAAAAATTAAATACCAGCACAAAATAGGGCCAAAAGTGCAAATGACCTCCAAAATGGGTCCTGCAACGCGCTATTTTGGATTTAGTCGAGGGCAATTTGCACGATTTTCCTTTATTTGGGGAGTGGTCTTTAATTATTTTCCTTCGCCTAAAATACCCCACGATTCTAGGTTCGAACCCCGGCTCAGTAAAAAAAAATCGCAAGGCAGGGTATCATAGCAAAATTAGGCCTATTCGGGAGGCCTAACTTTTGTAGAATTCTAGCCGAGTAAAAAAAAAAAAAAAAAAAAATTGTCTTGCAAAATTTTACCTTAAGCCAGACTTTTCGCGAAGCCTTGCCTTGTGGATTTTTTTTTTTTTTTTTTACTGAGCGGGGGGTTCAAACCGAGAACCTCGTGGTATTTTCTACTTTCACTTTAAGCGAAGTGAAAAAATTAAAGTACTGTGAATTTGAGGGGAAAAAATTAAAGACCACGCCTTTGAAGGGAAATCCGTGCAAAAAAAAAAATGTTTAGTCGCGTCCCAATTCGAGAACTGGATATTAGATTAGAAATTAAAGAAAATATAATTAAATATAGAAGAAGTGTTGTAAAAGTTGAAAAAGAATCATGTATTATTGTGTCTCGTTGGTTTTTTTTTTTTTCTTTTTTCCATTTCTCATTTCTATATTTTGACGGTTCTATTTCATTTCCCACAACTTCAGCTACTTATTTATATTTTTCTTTTAAAATAAGAAGAATTATTTTATTTATCAAGGTTGTGAGTACAATTATGTTTATTCCCTAAATTCTTCTCTCCTAATAGTGTATTTTTGAACGTAGGATGATTTGGACCTCCTCATAATGTATTTGATCGCCAAAAAAAATGTCGGAACACTTCGATATTTCTAGTTGATCGTGAAAAATCGCCTCTTGGACACTTTCGCTTTGAGAAAAAAATAAACCATTTGATATCTTAATACTCTTATGAATATCCAAAAGTTTATGGGATATCCGAACTTATGAGTAGTAATAAAGAGACAATAAATTCATTAGTTCATTTCCCTGTGAAGAGCAATTAGCAGCAATAGAGTAAGTTTGTTTATGTCCTGCATCTTTTTTCTATTTAGACACTTCTAAGGAGGGGAACGAGGAGAGGTTAGAAAGAAAGTGGTGCCTTTAGAGTTCATGAGGGCGAGCGAGCCATCATTTTTCATGTCTTTCATGAAAATATTGTTTTTATGCTATCTTAAGAATGTCATGACATATGTTCTATGAAATGTTTGAACTTATGATTTTGAAATATTATGTTTCGTAATGATTCGTGAATAGGTTCATGTTTAAAAGACTTGCATTCTACTTATGCTAAGACTTCGAACCTTATAATTATAATTTCATACATTAATGGTGTTTCAAAGAAACTTAAGATTTCTACGAGTCCCATGACATATTTTCAGGACTTACTCATTTTCATGAAATAAATGATATGTTGAGCTATTAAGTCAATTACAAAAATTATGTTCAAGGGATAAAGGTGACAAATGATATGAAAATATTTTGAGAGCATCCTTAGATAACTGATAGGGTATTTGCAAAAGGACCAAATACTTGAAGCTATACGTTGAGGTTATGATCGTAACTATCGGTTTGAGTGGTTAGATAGTCTCCCTTGGTAGGAATAATATATATTGCTGGCCAAGTTTATGTCGAAATCACCGGACATCGTTGTGAAACGCTTTGTTTGATTGAGTCAAGATCGAACCCCTTGAGGTACACATGGTGAATTATGCACATGTAATTAGTAACACTAGGTACTCCACCACAGATATAAGTTAATTTGCTTAAAGTTTCAAACATTATGTATATTATGTTATGAAAAAGGTCTAAGGCCACTGTTCAGCTCGCTGAGAATGTTTTAAACTACTCCTATTTGTTTTCCTAACTTATGATATGCCTTACATGGCGTAATTGCACATTCATAACATGATATTTTTTAATTTTTTTTTAAAATTTTGCCCTAAATAAATTAGGGAGTCAATGATACTTGGTGAGTAGGATGTTGATGTACCCAACCTTGCATGACAATATTTTTGTTTTCCTCTTTCAGGTGGTATGAGAAATCAGATATGGGGATTCAAGATAAAGCACTTGACTCCTTCCAATTATGGTAAGTCTCTTGTATCAGTGGTTGGCTTATGTCTAGGTGTTTTCCTTTTATGTAATCCTTAGTCTGTTAGAAGCTCCATATACATTGTAGATCATGTATTATCTTTAAAACATTGTCATTGCACTTCATAAACTATGTATAAAGCTTTATTTGATTTTTGACTATTAAGGCGAATGTTTACGATTTCAAGTTAAAACGATTCAGTTATCATGATGCATGCATTATCTATGTCTAAGTATGAGAGATATTCCAATCGCAATAAGCATCTTCATCCACCTTCACATCTCTACTAATAAAAAAATTCCAGATTCAATATTGTAAATTCTATAGCCCTTAGAGATAGAGTTATAACCAACCAAAATTCCTTTTACAGCTTTTTCGTCAAGTTTACTCCATTTGACAGCTGGTACATGAATATAGCACGATGAACCAAACACCTTTAGATGCCTTATTGATGGTTTTATATCATTCCAAGCTTCAATTGGTGTCATCCCATTCACAGCCCTTGTTCGCAGTCTATTTTGTGAATAAATCGGTGTGTTTACCATTTCTGCCCAAAAGAACTTTGGCAACTTTTTTTTTTTTAAATCATACACCTGGTCATCTCAAGAGCCGACTGATTTTTCCTTTTAGAAACTCCAGTTTGCTAGGGTGAGTAAGGGACTGTAAGCTGAGGCTCAATTCCCATATCATCACAAAATAAATATATTTCACTTGAAGTATACTCCTTCCCATTGTCTGTTCTGATAGTTTTCAACACATACCCACTTTGAGTTTTAGAAAAAAGCTTTAAACTTCTTAAAAATAGCAAACACTTCAAGCTTTCGTTTAAGAAAATATACCCAAGTCATTCGAGTGAAATCATCTATAAACAGAATAAAATACTTGATGCCATTGAGAGAAGGAGTTTTCATTAGAACACAAATGTCGGAATGGACCAGTTGCAACTTCTCACTTGCTCTCCATGTTGCAGACTTTGAAAAGGACAATTTGTGTTGCTTTCCTAGTTGACAACTTTCACACACATCAGAATATAACTCAATTTCAGGCAAGTCCTTCACTAAATCATGCTTTTGAGCATATTGAATTGATTTCAAATTATGGTGGCCAAGTCTTTTGCGCCATAATTTTGAATCCTGCTCACATCTACTACTTCGACAAGCTTCCTAATTTGAGTTCACATTCAAAGCAAAACTTCTTTTTATTATTTCAACAGTAATCACTTCTTGGCCACTAGGATTAGTAACAACACATTTTTTATTTTTGAACCACAAATCATAATCTTGTTCTAGTATTTGACCACCACTCAATAGATTTTGATCAAGATCAGGCACCAACAAAACATATTGAATGAATTTACTACCTTTGGAATCTTCAATTGCCATAGTTCCTTTACCAGTAATTGTCAACTTGCTTTTATGCCAACTTAACAAGGCCTTTGGCAGATTCCACCTTCGTAAAACATTCTTGTTTGCTGGCCATGTGGTTGGTGCAACCACTATCCAGAAACCATATGCTTTGTTCATCCAATCTCGACGCTACCATTGTTGTAAACACAAGCTCCTCCTGGTCTTCAACTTCCGAAACGTTGGCTTTTTGAGTTTGTTTTTTGTGCTCCTTCTTCACTCTGCAAAACTTTTCAACATGGACGAGCCTTTGCAATATCTACATTGAAGAGATGATTTCTTCCCTTGAAACCAACAATCATCCTCTTTATGATTGGTTTTCTTGCATAACTTACACAGTGGAAAATTTTCTTTCTTCTGGGATCCATTGCGAGAATCACCTTGATTTTTTCTACCAAAATTAGTCTAAATATCTGATTTTTTACCTTCATTTTGCATCTGCATCTTCCCTTTGAACTTGGCTTGAAGAGCAGTTTAACAACTTATTCTAGCCTCAAGGATCGTCTCTACTCTTAAGCTTGAAGAGCATGTACAAGTTCTGAAGGTGACATTTTTGTGAGATCCTTTGAACTTCGAGTGAAGAGATCTTTGCTTCAAATCTTTCCGGCAAACTCACAAGAACTTTTTCAACGATTCTTGTGTTTGAAAGCTCTTCTCCTAGAAGTCTGATCTGGTTTAAACACCTTCATCAACTTGTTGGAGAATTCTTCAATGGTTTCTGAGTCCTTCATTTTGAGAGTTTCAACTCTCTTCTCAGATTTATCACTCTTATTTGCCTGGTCTTGTCACTTCCTTGAAATTCTTCTTGCAACTTGTCCCAAGCCTCCTTTGCAGTCTCACAAGCCACAACTCTTATGAAAATCACATTAGAAAGTGATGACTGAATGTAAGAGAAAGCTTTGAATTTTTTCGAAACCTCTTCTCTGTGATTCTTAATCTGCACCATTGTTGGGTTATTTGGCAAAGGATTTGTCTTTCCGCCAACCTCTACCACTTCCCATAAATCATATGCTCGCAAATAGGTTTCCATCCTCACAGCCCAAATTGGATAATTCTCTCCTGAAAAAATAGGGGGTGAATGAATTGAAAAATTGCTTGAAGCCATAACAGTATTGGGTTTTAGGTTTTCTTTTTTTGGTCTTCTCTAACTCACAAGCCCATAGGATCAAAAGGCTCTGATACCATTTTTGTTTCTACAAAGAAGAGCAAAAATACAGAACCAAAAAAATTTTGTTGTTTGTTCATTCACGTTAAAGAAATAAATAGCTGAAAGACTCATATTCTATCTCAACTAGGGTACTAAATAAACTCCTATTTTACCTCAACTAAAGAACTAAATTTCAAAAACAGAATACTAAATTAAAAAGAAATAATAGCAGTAAATATCTCAATACTTCAACAAAACATTATTTAAATGCTACAATTATCTAGCAGTATTTTTTCCTGGATCTTTTTTAAATTAGATGTTATAACTCCAAAAGAAGGTCTAACTGCAACATCTTCATCCCACGAGAGTCGTATGAGTTGTATCAGCTCTTCAAGTTGCTCATCCTGTTCTGGAAGTTCTGGCCTTAATCCCTTTTCTGCAACTTCCAATGCTATCTGTTTATCCATCATAATGTGTTAGTAAATTAGTACAGTAGTACTCCCTCGGTTCACTTTCACTTGTCTCGTATTCTAATAATAAATTTTCACTTTTACTTGTCACTTTTAGCATATCAAGAGAAGACAATTTATTTTCTTCTGTTTTACCCATAGTATTAATTACTCACTTCAAATCATTTTTCAAATCCAATAAAAATATGCATCAATTAATATGGGTACATTAGTAAATTATGTACTCCATTTATTATTTCTTAAACAACGTGAAAAGTCTAAAGTGGACAAGTAAAAGTGAACGGAGGGAGTCGTAATTAATAATATTCTCGTTTCTCTCTCTGTTTTCCTCTAAAGAAAAGAATTAGAAAAAGAGATAGTAACACAAGAAAGGTGTCAAATACGTACCCTAGAAGGACCAAAATCAGTTCCAATGTAAGGATATGCTCCAGTGACAAGCTCATTGAGAATTATGCCAAAACTATAGACATCCGACTTTTCATCATAAGGTTCTGACCGAATCACTTCCGGTGCCATGTATACATATGTTCCTGAAATTTAATGTCAAAAGTTTGATGTTTAATCATGAGTACTCTTACCTTAATTAACAAGTACACAACCAATAGTGACTATTTTAAACCACTGCATGCGGTTGGTCGTTTTGGTTAATTACATTTGTTTCAAGATAAAAGTTTTTCCAAAAAATAAGAGGCCATTTATTTACTTTTTTCTTTCACCTCTAGCTGTACAACTAATATTGGTGTTAATTACTCTACTTAGTTGTAAAATGCTTGAGAGGTAAAGTGTGGTTTTGACCAATAACTAGCTAGTCTCATTCTTAAGGCTATTAAATACTCTCTCAGCCCATTTTCAGTGTCGTTTAAAATTTATCAGGTTATCCTTATTTATTTCTTATTGGAAAGTGCTATCAATTATGTTTTGATTTTCTAAATGATACTCCCTCGGTCTCAATTTATATGATACACTTTCTTTTTTAATCTGTCCAAAAAAAAATGATACATTTCCTTATTTGACAATAATTTAACTTTAAACTTTACCTTTTACGCTTAACGAGATGATCTATAACCACCCAAATATCTTTGGCTTATTTTAGACCACAAGATTAAAAAAAAATTCCTTTATTTCTTAAACTCCGTGACTAGTCAAACTATATCACATAAATTGGGATGGAGGGAGTAGTTATTTCGAAATATTCTTTTTTTGGCTAAAAAGACATTTAAAATGGGACGAAGGTAGTGAATATTTTTTTTAAAAAGGTCTATAAAAATCTTAAAAGACAGATAATATAGATCAGCGTACTATCTTAACCAACAATCAGACTAATTAACAGCAAAGTATACACAAACACTTAGAAGGATCACCTGTTTCTCCTGTTAAAGCCTTGTCTTCATCATTCAAGAACCTAGCATGTCCAAAATCTGCAATCCTAACATGCAAGGAATCATCCAAGAAAATGTTACTCGGTTTAAGATCACGATGAATCACCATTGGTTTATGCTCATGAAGATATTGCATGCCTTGAGCAATTTCCATTGCTTTTCCAAGTCTCTCTTTAAAAGGTGGAAGGGGAACAACTCTTTGTTTTCTTCTTTTTCCAGGACCATGCAGCCAATCTTTAAGTGTCATGGCTAATAACTCTGTCACTATCCAACCGTGGTGTGGTGGATCAAGACATGCTCCCATTAGCTGAAGCACGAAACGGTGTCGTTGCCTGGATAGTGTCTCGACCTCTTGGGCAAAGAAGCTGATACCGTTGTCATTGCAGAAGAAGAACTCAGGGAATATACATTTTACTGCAACTTCATATCCTCTCCATCTTCCTCTGTATATACGTGCTGTGCTTCCTTGTGCCACTTCTTCTTGCACTTCAATCTGTTCCCATTCCAATGATAGTGCATAAAGAATTTTAGTTTTAAACCTATTGCAGCAGGTAACAGTGACTTGTAGTATAATTTTTAAAGTTACTAATTACACTTTTTTATAGGTGATTACTTGTAGTTATCTTTTAAGTAGAAACCATTTACACTATCAGTGCATAAAAGTAATTAAACTCACTAGAAAGTATACTAGCAAAATCTAACAGTTTGCAACAAAACTTTCATGAGAAAAGCTAGCTCAATTAAGTGTATCAGTAATATTGTCTAAGAACTTTTAGAAAGATCGAGAGTAGATAATCTTAAGCCTTCGACAAACCAAACTTATTACTTTTGGAGGTTAATTAGAATTTTTCTTGACAGTATATAACAGAATAATAACGAAAATTATTACTATAAGGTTAGTATGTAAACCTTAATTTTATAACGGGTCTTGGTATATCAAAATTTCAATCAATTCTTGCTGATTTTAAAATTTGGTGACATGATCATCCGCTGTCCGATCCAACTTTTTTTAACCCAACTTTTAACTCCTGCGACTTAATTACTCCTTCGCTTTTGGCACATTAAGTATATCATATATGTATCAATATAATTCAAGAAAATCCGAATGTGACAATTCAGTAGCCAAGAGGCCGGCCACAACAAGCGGAACAGTAGTGTGTCACGAGTTCAAATCTAAGTGATTTTCTTCTCATTTGTAGTCAATTCCCTGCTCGCTTATTAACTATGTGAAACAAAATCTATATGTCCAAAAACTCCTACTCCTAAGAAAACAGGAAAAAGAGAAAAAAAATAATGATTGTACCTCATGGGGTTCAATGTACCAACCATTCAACTTGGCTTGGTGAATGAGATAAGTGATATCAGAGTGGGGTTGCTGTTGGGGTGGTGTTTGGGGACTGGCAGTGGCATGAATGATAGCTGAGGGAGGACTAGTGGATTCTTGTTGTTTTTCTTTGTTGTTGATGATTAAGTCCAGAAACCCATTATCTTGTGCCACCTGTAGACAATACCTCAAATAATTTTGTGTCCTTTCCAGTCTCATTTTGTACATGCTCTTCATTTCTTTCTCCTGCTCTAATTCCTTCTCTATTTCTTCCACCTTTTCCCAGTAAAAAACATGAACTCATTAGTTAGCCGTAACTAATTATAGTAATTTGTAGTACTACATAATAGAAATCAAGTTTCTGATCTTCACATGAAAATAGTTGACACTGGCTAGTGAAGAACCGCAACAGCCTAATCCACTAGTAATGTTGTTCGCTTTTGTACCTAGACCGACACGGTTTTAAAATGTGTTACTAAAATCTAATGCTTACTTCCTTGTATACCCAAATTTTTTCTGTGTTTATCGATGTAAGATTTGCCCCCGTGTTTTAAGAAGACTAACTAAGAAATTCATGCATGTACCATAATGCATTAGTCCAAAACCCCAAAGGTACCACAACAAGCAAAAGGAAATATATCCCAACCAGTACTACTGAGTGAAAATTCTTTGCACTATTCGAATATACAACTTAAATTCATATGCAATATATACCTTCTGAAGGTGATAATATGGTGGTGCTTGTGCAAGTTTAATGTTGCGTGAGACTTTAGGCCCCAAAATTAAACAGTCACCTAGGCCTTTACACCATCCACCCACGTTCGACTTGACCGGAGCACCACCACTTGTGGTGGAGCTCTGCGTGGATGGCGAACTCTTGGCTACCACCGGACTACATGGGCTGCCGTTGCCTCTCCTTTTTTGGGCCTTGGCGGAAATAGTACCATTCATCATGGATAATATGTAGTAGTAATGTTATTCTCAAGTGTCAAAGTTGCCTGAAATATAAAGCATAGTCTTAGTGGTGAAATGGGCCAAAAATTATAGTAGAGCATGAAGACAGAATGGGCGGACCTTGCAATAAGCCATTTTAATTATGGTATTTTTCATTTTCTTTGGACGGCCTTGGGATTAATTGCAAAGTTTAAAAAGTTTAAAAATTACTAATAGAGAGTTTGTGTTTTAAAATTTCTATGTAGCTTCTGAACATGTGAATTTTTTGTGTCTGAAAAGATCAAGAAATCAATTTTAGAATTAACACTGAAGTTAGATGCACTAGTTATTGCAGTTTGAGTCCAGCTATTATTAGTTTTATGACGAGCTATGTAAAAAGGAATTTATATACGTATGTCCTAAGTAAGTTTGTCACGACTAGTAAGGCAGCGAAAGGGAGGTTATGGCGATAGTAAATGCTTTGAGATTCATTCTTAATCAGAGGTCTTAGGTTTCGAGTTTTCTTGGGTATGGAGTTGTCTTTGTTAGAGAACACTTTACCTTTAATGTGGGCCTTTTTGGTGTGAATTCGAATTTAGTCGGATCTCAATGCAGATATCGGACATCACATGAGAACCAAAATAAAATGTTTTAAGATCCATTAGGAGCTTTTCAATTATTTTTCAAAGTATCTGCGGATGTCCTATGACGTCAATTTGCAAGTAGGGACCAGCATATATACCTTAGTAGTATTTTCCTCTTGTACGATGTTCTCGAGGCTTTCATGTACGAACAGAATGTTAGATGAAATCTATGGTGTAACACCTTGTATTATAGACTCGCCCTCGCAAAAGTATGACTAGCTACATACAAAATGCAGCAGAATTAATTTAATTACATTTTATTGGTCAATTTAAGTCGTCTTATAATCATTTATGGGAGCGTATTTTCACTGATAACTCTATAAAAATGATTATTTCGTAATGTTTAAGTACTCCCTTCCACCCAATTTATATGATACTTTCCGATAGTCAATTGGACTAAATATTTATGATAATTTGGATTAAATCAACTTAATATTGTAAAATTAAAATTTAGATATTCAATAACTACACAAGCTATACTCTGTTCTTCTCATGTTAATAAAATAAACTACATTTTAAAAAGTAAGGTCATAGTTCACATAGTTTGAATCTTGAAAAGCAAAAAAATATCACATAAATCGGAATAGAGTAATGAAATTGAATGGGAAGGAAACTCTTCTTTCCAATGATAATTTTCTATGTTCAGCATGCTGAGAGGGGATGAATAGTAAAAGTTAACACAAAGCGTGGGAGTAGAAAAGTCAGTATAGGAGGAGAAGAAGATTAAATATAGGGACGAAATTTCCGCTATATTTTCTTGTTTCACATTCTTTATAGTTTTGTTATTTCACCGACAAAACAGATAGGAGAAAAGGCAAATTAAAGAGCCAGTAATATTTGGTCAATAGACTAAAAGTAACGCCTTAACTGTATTAATTAGAAAAACTACTAGAGGTAGAGGTGAATCCAAAATCTAAATTAAAGTTAATGAATTCAAAATAGATATAATTTTATTATATGCTATAGTTTGAGTTGAAAATAATAAATTTAATTAAACTAATTCCAAAAATCACTCTCTAGATTTGCCTCCGCACCCCCACGAAGCTGGAAGTGTAAGGAGAGAACAGGCTTGAGTTAACTAAATTTTAGTAAGATTTACTTTAATTTATTGCTATAGAAGAGTACCCCACAACATGAAGTGTGAGATCCAAGAAGAAAAGAGGCTTGAGCTAACTATAGTTTAATAAAATGTACTCCAATTATGCTATAGAGGAGTATAACACAATGTGAAGACTAAAGTGTAAGGAGAGAAAGGAGCTTTCATCATGTAAGTAATTCAAGCTTCAAAATGGTTGGTGATGATCATTAATGGACCATCCTTGTTAACAAGTTGGTGGTTGCACCTACAAAATGGGATGGCAGAAGCTGGTACCTGACCTTGAGCTCTTGAAAAAAACAAAACCATACAAATAGAAACAGATATTCACTAACTCACAAAACTGAATTTTGTAACAATTTGATAGCAGATATAGCAATGATTGATATATTGACTAGGGGTGTACAAAAAACTGAAAACCGCCATAAATGGATAAATTGACGAGAAAAAAACCCGACAAGTGGTTTGGTTTGACTTGGTTTGGTGTTGAATAAAAAAGCCCGACCATAATTGGTTTGGTTTGGTTTTAGCTAAAAAAGTCAAACCAACCAAACCAACCGACATTACATGTATTCAACTTTTGAATATTTTATACATAAAAATATTTATTTGTAATGTAATTTATAAATATTTCTTAAACTTTTTCATAGTTTTTTGTCCTTTATCATATTATTTCAAGCTTGAACTTAGAAGTTTTATATCCCATGGATGTTAGTAACTCAAATAAAGTCCAAATCAAAATCAACTCAACACTGATGCTAATAAAAGAAATTCAATGCTAACACTAAGAATGGCAATAATGTTGGATATCTATTCTTTAGTTTTGCATAATTGGTTTGAGAGAGTGAAAATACATAACTTAATTTTTTTCTTTGTCATATAATTAATACTTATTAGCCGTACTTATTTTAGCACGACTTAGTATTTTTAGATTATGGTCATTTTTTATGGCTTATTAATTAGCAATATTTATTTTAACCGATTTTATTAATCTTTTTTGTTGAATATTTTAATATAATGTCATCACTCATCCCACATTTGTGTATTTCTTAAGAAGAACCTTAATTATATAGTTGTTTCTTATTAGGACTAAAGAAATATTTGAAGTAAAAGTTATATGTTTTGTATAAAGACTTTTTACGGAAAAAAACCCGAAAAACCCGAGAAAACCGAATAACTCGAGAAAATCCGAGGTTGAAAAACCCGAATTTTATTGGTTTGGTTTGGTTTATAAATACAAAAATCCAACGCAATTGGTTTGGTTTGGTATTTGAAAAATCCGAACCAACCCGGTCCATGTACACCCCTAATATTGACTACTCCAAACTAATTACTTATAGTGACCTAAAAATTTGTCATCAAATCACCAAAGGTTCTTTCCGTAAAAAGTGCTCAAGCTAAGGCATGCTAATTTCTTAAAGTTAGTGTAGAGAAAATAACTATACTTATGTTAATAACAATATAATTTGCCCAACAGGTCTTGGATCTTGTGTGGCAATGCATATAGGGAAATTGAATTGCGTAATGACAGAAACAACATGAACCATAATTGTCTAACTGTTAATATTTCAAGAATTTATTCTCTCTGTACTCAATTCATTGGTTCGAGCATTGAGAATGAAAATCTTCTTGTTAGAATGTAACGCGAACCCGAAGTAATTGAATTAATAAATTTCAAATATCAGATGATTAAACCAATATATATATACACACACTCCAACTTATGAGAGCATTATATTCTAATGTGGATAAAGGAGCAGAATCTATACTTTTTTAATAGCTAAAGGTAAGAAACATTGATCAGAATTAAGGAATATAATCATGAAGATCCATTGGGATATTTCTCGGTACGAATAATATTTGCTTATGAGAAAACTAAGTAGGTCAATTCCTATACATGTAGTTTTAGTCTTGTTGATTAAACTTCATTACAATAATTCTCTCTTAGTTTTCACACATTATTCTTCTCATGATTGCTGGAAACTTCCCCACTCACCAACCCTAGGGAAGCTAAGAGGAAAGACCCAAATTAATGAGCCACTAACTTCTAACTTATACAACTAGCTTCTTCATAGACTATAGCTTCTATGCAAAGAACAAAAAACATTTTATAAACTCAATAATTATTATTAGAGGACTTCCATAGAATAATTCATGTAGCCCAATCTTGATCCATTTAAATAAATTGAACTTAGTTACAAATCCACCACTTTGCTTAAACAATGCACATTCTTCTTTGATTCTTTGCTGCTAATCATTTTATCATGTTAGATTTTGACTAAAAAGATTCCAACTAAGCGTTGGGTACTTGAATTTAAAACTGATAAACTAATTTGCATGCTCCTCACGTAGCGCTTTAATTTTATTATTTACTCTGCCTTCTTTCTCTGTTAATTTTTTGTTTATTTCGAATGTCTAAACACACTGTTGAATATAATCAAATAATTAATCACTACGTGTATGTTCTTCTGATGGATTATATTAAAGTGTTAATGGTTGTAGCTAGCTTTGCACTAAAAGACTTAAAATGATTAATCGATATACGGTAGTGAATTGAAGAATATTAATTATGATAATTTAGAATATTTGATTCACTAATTCTTTTTAGAGATTTTGATAATGAAGTATGATGGTAATGAAGAGTTGAGAAGACCACTTGAAGGATCCTTTTTGATAAAAGGAAATTAATTCGATTCTACTTTTTTGAAAAGTACTAGCTAGAGTACAATTCTCATTGGCTTCTTTATGATCCAAATGTATATTTCTCGGCGGGTACTCTTAACATAGGAAGGAGTAATTAGGAAAATCATTAATTGTAATTTAATCCGCTTAATTAAGCATTGATCAAACTTACCTATGAAGTACAATTTTCTTTACAAATTAATCACAATCGCACACTTTCTGACCAAAAAAAAAAAAAAAAATTGTATATTCAGTTCAATGACATTGTTGAGATTATACATAATACAATACAAGATTTATGTATTTGAATACCATTGGCTCCCTCCCATGGTTCCTTGCAAAAAGTTTAGAAGAATTTCCTATCAGAAAAAGTAAATTTAAGAAAGAAGAGAAAAAAAAGATTTTCTCTTATTTGAAAAATATCTTTTTGAGAATTTTTTTTTTTTTTTTGACTTCATGATTTAACTTCCTCATTCTCAATTCTCACAACTTAATTAGGAGTAATTCCTTCATCTTGTTCTAATGCTGTATTATTGCTCTTACTTTACATACTATTTCGCCCCAACTCAGCTCTTTATTTCTCCTTTTCTTTATTTTCAATTCATATTCATAACTGCCTTGAATGTATAGAACATGTACCTTCGAAATGATTTTGTTGATTGAGACATTAAATTGAAGAATATTGACATGGTCCCTAAATTCGGATAATAATGGATGAGAAGCCTAGTCTCTTTTTCTTTTATCCTCTTCCATCCATAGAATTTAGAAAAAAAAATTCAAAGAGGGACCACAGATTTTACAAAAAGGACTCCTGAAGAAATGAACTAGGATTTCAACCTCTATTTTTCCGGTTATCATATCAAACTTTATAAGTATAAATTATTATTGATTATTATAATAAATTGTTGTAGCTCACAATTTTACCTAATTGCATTTGTGCACGAAATTTAAAATCAAAGGAAAAAAGTCATGACTTCTAAACTATACCTAATTTCCCGTTGGAGAAATAACATTGTTCTAATTCCAACATATGTTGAGTATTGTAAAAGAAAAAGAAACTAAACAATTGGAAAAGTGGATATGAAGTATAAACACAACAACCAAACAAGTGCAACTTTTCTTGGACATAGGGATTTGTATTCGCGGAATGAACCAAAACACCAAGTTGAAGCAAAAAAATGTCCCAAACAAACAACAATTCCAATGTTTTCCAGAGAGTAAAAAAACCAAAAAGAAAGCAAAACACTTTTACTTTCCCCTATTCCTATGAGACGAAGATCTGCCTTTCTCTTTGCCATCACACCAAGTCTCTGTTGCTTCTCATTTCGATCTCGAATCTTCATTTTCCTTTCTCTCTTTTTCTTTTTCCAATATATATCTTCCTTTATTTTTTTTCTCTGTTTTATCAAAATCTGTCACACTATCTAACCTGCCTAGGGATCCTCCCAATCACCCCTTCTCTTCCTTTTTCAACACTGGTCTTTGATCATACCTTCCTTTAACTTTACCAACAAAAAAAGAAGATCCATATTTCAATTTTGGATCCAAATTTTCAGATGTTGTACTGCTAGTAGAAAAGACAGAATAAGTAATAAAGTTCATTTATTGGAACAAAAATTGATCTATATCAAGTAAAGGGGAACTTTCTTGATTACTCCTAATAACAAAAATGACATTGTCTAAAATTTATCATAATTCTAAGGCTAATTAAATTAACGAATGAAACCACTAGCAATCCCTCTATTGGTATCTAGATGTGTGGTCTCATACACTGGAAGTTCTTCACAAAATCTATTGTTACCAAAAAATGCTAAATGATCAATTTCAAACAAATCTGAACTTGAACAACTTGCTCCATCATCATCATCATCATCATCATCATCTTCTTCTTCTTCGTCTGGATAATCAACGATGTAATCATTCTTCTTCTTCGTCTTCAAATAATCAACTTTTGTCAGTTCAAATTTCCTGTTGTTGTTCTCAATTATTGCTGCATTCCCTTGGGATTTGTGCCTACGAAGATTGTCGGAATCTTTGTCATAAATTGATTTATGACCACAAGGACGACAATCTTCGTCAACAATAACACTAACAGGATTAAATCTGACTGTCCTTTTGACAACACTTTGTTGGAATTTGTCACTGAATTTTGGTGGGGTTTTACTCAAACAAGATCTTGAAAATGATGAAGCTGAAGAACAAGTTGATTTTGAATTCCTCTCTAGATTTTCACTAGGGTCCTTCAAATTCTTGGATTTTTTGCCATTCCCATTAGTGAAAATTGAACTGAGAAAATTGGTAAGACGACCACCAGGAGAAATGGGCTGTTTCACTTTCTTCAAATTGTTGTAGATATTCAAAGCTCTTGATTTTGACTTTATCAAAAGCTCTTCACTTTTCACTGCTTGTTGATTGTGATTATAATCATCAAATAAATAAAACTCATTACTCTGCTGTTCATTGTACATTTGATTTTTACGTCCCATACGTGGTGAAACATTGGCTCTTCTAACTGATGATTTAATCCTTGGTGCAGCAAAACAAGTAGTGGCAGTTATTGATGATTTTTCAGTGTAAAAACAATCAGCTTCAGATGAAGATGCAGAGAGAGTACCAGAATTTGATTCAGATGAACTTGAACTGAAAAAGAATGGATCATTTATGTCCATTAATTCTGGAAGTGAAGATGGCCCTTTTTTTGTCATCAAAGCTTTGTCTTTCACTTTTTTCTCCATCCATTTTTCAATCAAACAAGCCCTTCTAAAACTTGCAATTTCTTCATCTTCTATGTTCTTGTTTTTGTTGTTGTTGCCTTTGGCTTTTGCTCCAATATTGTTGCTGCTGTTTTGTTTTCTTGTTTCTTTTGGTAACTTAAAATCTTCCTTTCTTTGATCATATCCATCAATCGAACGATAGATTTCATCAAGAAGTGTGGATGAAAATGAAGGGTTTTTATGATGTTTCCTAGACAACTTTTCCTTCTCCATATGATACATTGAATTTTCACTAAAAATATGAAGAGAGAAACAAAGAAGAAGAGGAAGGGTTTGTGTTTTTGGTGAGTGAGAAAGGAGAAAAGTGAAGCAATGAGAAATATTGAAGTGTGAATGTGAAGAGAAAGAGGGGGGAAGATGAAGCTTATAAAGGGAATGTCATGCGCGTGCATGGTTAGCTCCTAATTTTCAGTCAATTGCCAGTTTGGCAAAACTAAATTAATGGGCCATTATTGATTTTATTTTCCATTTTTAGCCTTGCTTTGTTTCACACAATTCCATTGACTCTGCCTTTTCCTTTTTCTTTCTTTCTATGCTACTACTATTACTCTACTTTTCCATATTTGAATTTAAAGCCAGTAATTACTGTTATAGTTTCGAGATTTTTGGGAGTAGCTGTTATCGGATAGTGTAACGTATTAAGAATAGTTTAAAACACAAGTGCAGTAAGGCCTCATTTTTTACAGTTAATGAACCATTAAGTGCAATTGTTTACATTAAGATCTAAGCATTTATTGGGTCTGAATAGGTCTTAATCATTAAGATCTTGAACAAAGTAAGTTAAATGGTTTGAATAATAGTTATTAACCCGCCCAAAAAGTTACTTGGACTAAAATGGATTAGGCTGAAATGAGCTAAAGCAGGTCATAATCCAACTCGTCAAATTCTTACTAAGTTTTAATTTCTTTGTTTTTTCTTTTATAATTTTAGTACTATAACAACAACGATAACATACCCAGTATATTCCCACAAGTGGAGTATGGGAGGGTAGAGTGTAGACAGACCTTACCCCTACCGTAAGAGGTAGAGAGATTGTTTCCGATAGACCCTCGACTCAAGAAAAGCAGCTCTTTTATTATTTTTAGTACCTAATAAAAATTAATTTCTTTCTTTGTTATGGTTATATATAACATATCAAATAAAAAAATGTATCTTTGAAAATATTTTGACAAGAGTTTTCATGGGTCAATTTTGATAGCATATCAGCCCAACTTTTTATGTGTTGAAATATGCTGGGTTGAATTAATAATTGAGCGGGTCAATGATCAGCCCAAACTTGGGTGGATCATATTTTGATAGGCTGATTTTGCCAACCCTGGTTTGAATTGCTTATTTATGGAAACAAATTCGTAGGCAAACAATAAAGAGAAATCTACGTAATATACCCTATGAAAATACCAGGTACACAATACATTCTCCATACCAAAATACGTGTTGTTTTAGCAAAATGCCCTTAACATTAAAGAAGTAGTTAGTTTTATATTGCTCAATTCTCAAAAACTACATTGCATTTATTGATATCCCTTTAATTTAAGTGTAGTTACGAGTTTCAACCATCATTAGTCATTCAAAAAGAGAATCAAAATAGTTTCTAGAAATCATATGTAATTACTATCTGTTGGTGTGATAGTTCCTGCGATACTTATTCATATGAATTAGTCGAAAACCATTTGCTCTAATAAACTTACTTAAAATCATGAGAAATTAAGGTACTGGTGAGCTCACCTAATGCTTTTGAGTTTTCTAAAACGAATCAAAAAGGGTAACTATAATTTTATTTTATTTTTAAATCGCCGAATTAGCACCAAATATGGATTGACGATATATTTTAGTTCCTCCCTCAATTCAGTTATCAAACATTCCCCCATGTACCCATTATTATATCCAATATATTCTTGCAAGTATATATCACCTGCTATAAATGTGAAATTCAAAGATTTATACAGGTTGTAGTCTATGCCTAACTAACTCCTCCATCATCGGAATAGAATCTTGAAAATAATTTTTTTTTTTTAAAATGACCTAACGTCAAAAATTGCAATAGGGTAGTATAAAATTAGAGCTTTAGAATATGTAGTTTACTATCTCCGTTCACTTTTACTTGTCTACTATACTAAAAATAAATTTTCACTTTTACTTGTTCACTTTAGCATATCAAAGAAAGACACTTTTTTTTTTTCTTGTTTTACCCTTAATATTAATTACTCATTTTCAAATAATTCTTCAAGTCCAATATGAGACTATACAAAGAATTAATATGGGTATTATAGTAAAATACATACTTCATTTATTAATTCTTAAGGGCGTGCAAAATTAAAGTGGTCAAGTAAAAGTGAACGGAGGGAGTAATTTAATTGTGATACACGAGGACGTCATTGAAACAGGTGTTGGTCAATTGATGGGGCCATGTGTCGAGAGGGGAACAAAGATTCTGCAATTTTCTGAAAGTGCAACTTAGTGGGTAGCAAATACAAGATCAATAATTTGAAGTAATTTCTCCTCTATACTTTTAATTCTAATAGTATTGCAAAAGTGTGAAACTGTGAACAGATGAAATGAATTTAGTTGAAAATTGTAGTAGTTGGTTGGAAGTTGATTGAACTAAAATAACTGTGCTAGGTGTGGTGCGGCTGAAAGTGCAAGGAATCAAATATGGATATATTGTTCTCAAAGTGTACTTTTCTTTTTTCTATATTTAATATCCCTAAAGATGGTTCGGTTTTTTTGTTTTTTGTTTTCTGTTTTTTGTTTTTTGTTTTTTGTTTTTTGTGTTAGTGTGGGGGTGGGTGGGGGGGGGGTAGCTTGTAATGGCCAATGAAAAATTCATCAGTTTAGACAAAATACTATTGACACAATAACTTATGTTAAAAACTTACTGCATGCGGTGTTCATACCAAACCAATTAGCAATGTACGTAACTCTTGCATACAGAAATAATGATTAAATTTTTTTTATTTTGAGTGCAATATTAGATACGGGTAAGTATATACTGTAGCTTATTGGTCCACGTGAATTTCAACTATCTTAGAAACAAAGGAAAAATACTTACAATCTGTCAAAAAAAATTATTCCATATGTGTATTCTGTGATGTTTTATGTGTTAATTCTACTTGGACCATCTGAAATGTTTACAAAATAATTATTTATTTTCCAGTTAAATGATTTTTTAAACCAACTTTGAATAAATTAAATGAATGCTGCTGTATAAAAATAAATTATAAACTTCATGGTCCAATAATCTGTATAAACAATAACTTCCAATCAAATTATTTAGACAATAAGAACTGAAGAAGGATGTTGTTTATTCATAACATTGATTTTTATTCTTCCGTGAATTGCATCTTAGCTACAGTTAAAGAAAATACAGGTGTAAAGGTTTGATTTTGTGTGAGATTTTGTCTAGGCTTTTTTTGCCCAAAAAATACATTGCATGCATCGTCCAAAAGAATAAATATCCGCGGCATGTATTTCTTATGCATGATAAATTAATAATATGCAGAAATGTTCTTCAAAAGAATTGTTATATACTTTTAAATTAAAAAGGACTACATATATATTATGCTTCCTGCGATGGCAATTATTCTTATTTGAGTTTAATTTTTATATACTAGTTATATAAATTTATCTTGCTCTGTTAGATTACTTAAAGGGTAACTACATATAATGTAAGTATACAAGTGACTATCCAAAATAAGTGAATTACAAGTAACGTCATATAACATATTGAATTAAATTGATAGTATAAAGACTTTTTCAGTGTATATAAGTTTTTTTTAAAATATTTATAGACATGTGGGTTTTTTTAAAATCAAAATAAAAGATTTGATTGTCTAACTGTATATAGACTAGAGGAAGATTTATATCTAGTCAATTGGTGAACTTCATTATTTTTTTAATTGAACTGCAGCTATGGTTCAAGAAAATAGAGACCTAAAAGTTGATTTACGTGAGATTGTGTCTCTTTTTTGTTTCGAAGTACATTGCATGCAGCCTCAAAGAATATCTAGCAATTATTCGTACTATTCTTTTAATCTGATTAATTCTTGGGCTATAACCTATAGAAAAGCTAATTGTTCAATAATAGGAATTAAATAGAATATTCAGTTGTTAGCCACCAAAATTTAGCTGGCAAAAGTATACCCGGTTGGGAGGTACAATTATACTACAATCGTGAAAATACTTGGTCAGTTTAGATATGCAAAACACCAAAAAAAAAAAAAAAAAAAAAAAAGGGTACAAAAACAAGAGAAAGTAGATAGGAAAATTTTTGTAAGCACTTCTTTTTATTTATTAGTTTTGTTATTCTCTAATTGGTAACAACTTATGATCATATAATTATAGGGGTGGATTAGAGTATGAAAAGAACATTCTTGTTAGTCGATTTGATCGTTATAATATCTAATTAGGATGCTCAATATATGTAAAGATGATGATATTATTATAATTAACGAGTTGGATTATATTTCAATACCTGGAAATGCTGCAGATACTTATTTTGTATGTATGTGTGTGGTCCGAGGGAGAGGATGGGGGGAGATGCTCTTGCCTCAATAAAATAATAACACAAATCAAATGAATTATAGGAGTTGTTTTGACATAATTTGAAATCATGAGATGAAATTATATTTGGACATGCAATTTGGATTTCTTAAGTTGTATTTTTTCTTATAGACGTAAAAAACCCACAAGTTGTGAAAACTTTTAAAACTTTCTCAATTCTTATACAATCTTATCAAATGAGCAAGTCATAGTTCATAACAAAATTAATATGCTACTAGAAGGTCTTTCTAAAAAATACGACATGAATTGACCAAACTTTAGTTCAATAAAAAGAAAAATTCTAACATGAATAGTAATGTAACTACTCATTAATATAATCCTCTCACATAAATAAAAGTTGGTAGAAGTTAATGATGTTGGTAAATGGTTGGTGGGAGTAATTGTAAAAAATATCTACCAACTTATGATTTTTTTTTTTTTTTTACAAACTATAAACTTATGGGTCAAGTTTTACCTTTAAAACTTTTGAAATCATGATTTGGAATTTTATCTCATGAGATGAAATCGCATGTCCAAACGCTGATTTCATCTCATGACATGAAATCGCATGTCCAAACGCTGATTTCATCTCATGACATGAAATCGCATGTCCAAACGCCTACTTAATATACTATATTATAAATTTCGAATCAGAAGTTTAGGAGTCGAGTGACGCATGGTTAAATTTAAGCAATCTATGTTTTACGTGAAAGTATGAAAATTATTTTCAACAATGCATATGACAAGTTATTACCTTTACTCGATTAAAGGAAGGAGCCTGATAAAGTCAGCTTTTAATCATTAAAATCAATCAATTGAAGAGCCACTTTGTGATTAAACGGTAACTAATATTTATTGCATTCTGTAAATGAAGTTTAAATTCGAGAAGATAGAGCTGCTACTGTAATTGCATTGAATTTGGTGACTAATCATGGTACCTATTTGTAAGGAGCGTTAAACCAGCTCCTGGATTGGATCTAGTTATTCCCTTTTGTTCAAAATAATTGTCTACTTAGGGCTAGTTTGGTATAAAGGATAAGGATAAATAATCCCGTAATTATATTTGAGATGAATTTATCCCACATTTGGTTGGGATAAAATGGTGGTATAACTAATCCTGGGATTGTAGTTTTTATTTTATCCCTGTGGAAGGGTGAAATAACTAACTAATCCCAGAATAAGTTATCGTGGTATAACTTATATCCAACCAAATGACCCTTAGTCTTTAGCACACCCCATGAGAAACTACTCCTAAAAAAAATAGGTATTTTGACTAGGGGTGGGCACAAATACCGAAAATCGAAAAACCAGACCGAACCGAACCGAATTAGTTTGGTGCGGTGTTCGGTGTCTACTTTCAAAAAACCGAAATTAAAAAATCGAACCGAAATTTGAGAAAATCGAATCGAAAAACCGAAGAACCGAACGTCCACCCCTCAGTAAGACTATTGCTGCCTGTTATACAAATATTTCATGTTTCATAAGTATTCATTATCATCAAACATTACTAACAGAATTGTAAGTGTGATGTTCCAGAAATTTCATTTTAATCTTGGTTGTCTGCAACTTCATTTTGTAAAATGATTTTCAAGAAGTTTATGAAACTGATGCATTAAATTTCCATGCCATAGCTGTATGGAATAGAAACTATTGTGCAATTCAGGGGCATCTTATTAAAGCAAAGTTACTATTTCTCATCTTGTAAACTCATAATTCAACACTGATATGTGACTTGAACTTCATGCACACTAAAATCTATGAACAGATGTATATTTTTTCATGCGGTGTCTTGTTGATGCTTAAGCTAGAAAAACCGAACTAGAAAAAACGAAACCGAACCAAACCGAACTTTAAAAAACCGAACCGAATTAGTTTGGTGCAGTGTTCGGTGTCCACTTTTAAAAAACCGAAACTTAAAAAACCGAACCGAAGTTTGAGCAAACCGAACCGAAGAACCGAATGCCCACCCCTAATTTTGACTAAACTATCTTTAATTAAATATTATTTGATTAATACAGTATCTTAATTACATAAAACTCAATTATCTAAATAGGGATAAATTTGGAAGAACATAATTCATTCTTTCTGGATTATGTAAATAGATACTTATTTTGAACCAAAATAAAAAAAAAGTGTTAAAATTGAGATAGGGATGAGAATTTAGAGAGACAAGAATAATGAGAGAATTCTTTTTGCTTTCTGTTCATCATAATGAACTCCTTATATAGAAGTTGTTACACCTCAAAAATTTTCGCATCGTTTGTGTCGTAAGTAAACTAACGTAAGCCCGGAGAGATCATGAAACCCTTATAAGGTTAAGAAAGACTTTTAACAAGTGCTAAGCAAGTGTCTAAAGGTTCCGGGGTCAAGCAAATGGGAAAACTTGGCAGAATTCTGGACATGATTGAGAGGTATATCTCTTAGAATATGAGGAGTTATAAATGCATACACTATGTAAATTCAAGTACAGCGAGTCTTCTTTCCAATGCAACTGACAAATCGCAAATCTGAGAAGTATGGGATAATGTACGACCCGTACAAAATTGTACGTCCTATACCTCATTTTCCAGAATTTTCCAAAAGTTGGCAGAAAGTTGGAATTTTGACATTCCAGGTACGGGATACATGTATGGGACGTACGTTGAAGTACGGCCAGTACATTTTGGGCGTACTTTGAGTCAGTGGATTTTAAATGTTGCTTTATATTTCATTTTTCACTCTTAGGGTATCATTTTCTTCCAAAAACAAACCCAAACACACTTCCAAACCCTCTCCATGAGTTCTTATACAAAACCAAATCAAAACTCAAGAGAATTGAGTGAATCAAGTGCTAGGAAGATCATTCGTGTTTGTTGAGTGTAAGAAGTTCTTGGTGTTGAAGTTGGAGATTTCATCCTAGTGGAGTAATTTGATCCAGAGCTTGTTCTTGCGTGATTAAGGTAAGGTTTCACCTCTAGTATACGTTCTTGATATTGTTTGAAGATTATGCAACTTGATTGGAGGAAGAAAATGTGAAGAGAAATCCAAACATGAGTTAGGAACTATGTTAAGTTCATGAACTGTTTTGAGCATGTTGTGGCTGTGTTGTTGAGTTGATTTCCATGTATATAAGTAGTATTTAATGTTGTTGATGTGTTGATGAAATTATACTCCTTGATTGGGAAGAAAGGAAGTGTATATTGCTATTGTATGTTGGTATACTTTGGGTTGTTTGGTGTATATTCTTTGTATGGATAGTGAAAGGAGTATTTGAGGACTTTTGTAAGCCTCCTATTGTTATTGTGGGTTATTGTATATGTTGCTGTGGCTAGAGAATAAGGGGAAGTGCTGCCTGTTTCATTTTAGAGTCAAGTTATCGTTGATATACGTGATATACTAGCGCCATCTAAGTTTGTATAGGTATTCCTTATTATAGGATTGGCGTGCTAGTTGTAAGTAGCTCGATAGTTGGATTGCTTGGACGACTTGAGGTATGTTAAGGCTGTCCCTTTCTTTCTTTTGGCATGATGATATTGATACGAACGTATACGGATGATATCCACAATGACTCTACTAGTAGAAACATTAGGAGCTTATGTTCTTGATTTTCCTATGATATTATTGATTTTTGTCTCATGATTATTGATCTTATCTCATGGTTATTGATCTTGTTTATTGTTGTTGATCTCATCTTATGGTCATTGATTCCTTCAAGGTGAGATATGTCGACGATGATAGTTTCATAATGGTAATTGGAGGCTTACCGATCTTATGTCACTCCGATAGAGTCATAACGCTTCTTTGTGCTCTTATGCATGCTTTATATATATATATATATATATATATATATATATATATATATATATATATATATATATATATGTATCTATTTTATGACACCGAGCCGCGCTATAGTCGGCCGGGTACGGCACCTATTGTGCACACCACTGCTGTTGGGTACGATAACACCGAGCCTATTATGGCCGAGTATGATAACACCGAACCTTATTATAGCCCAAAGACGGTATAATGATGGTATGACTTATATATCAGCTGTTGGTGAGCCCCATATGTTATGTCAGATATTCAGAGTCGTCTAGCCATTTTGGCTCATTATTATTATGATATTTTCAGATTTACGATTTATGGTCCCGCGCTTTACTTAAATTATGCATGTTCATAGTTTATTCCGCATCAGTTCATGCCCATGTTGATTCAGCAAGCCATGTGGTTCGCTCGGTCACATGCAGGTAGGCATTGAGTGCGGTGTTACGCTCAGGCCATGGTTTGGGGAATGAAAGTAGAAGTTTCGGGTGGCGGTGAACAACCAATAGAGAGACAACAACAAGAAGAATTTTTCCAGCCCATGTTAAAGCGATTCGTGTTTGATCAAGGTTCTAGAGTAGGGTCATGAAAAGTCCCACATCTGTTGGAATTTCAGGACCAGAGCAACTAATGATGGAAGGTATATTTGTCGCTTTGATAAAGTGTTAAAATTAAGTATGATTCTGAAATGTTATATGTTATGCAACAACGGTAAGTCGTAAAACCCCAATGATTATATATAGGAAAGGAAAAAGAGTAATATTAAAGAGGAACCTAGAGTGGAGTTTGTGGTAAGACGACAGGTTAAGAGTGTGATTGGTAATATGGAAATGGTATGATTAGACAGGAAAAGTATATATAAGACATGGTTCGACGGAGAAATTATATCCACCGAATTACGAATAATGAGTGTCAAGATGAATCCGTAAGATATGAATGACTTGTAAGTAAGAGGAGATAGTATGGTATGAGGGGATGAGTGATGACGCCAGGTACAATTAATGATGTATTAATGTATATACACCCTTGAGGGTGGTATCGATATATTATATGCAACTCTGTTAAGATAACTTTTGGAGTATAACCTATGGGACTTAAAAAGAAGAGAAGATTGATGGGATTTTTAGTTAGGCGATAGCATACGACTATGGTTATACTATGAGTGGTTAGCAACCTTAGAAGTGTTTTATTAATGAGATACCGATATGATTAGATGGGAGTTGTAACTTCCCCTAGAGCTAAGACGTGGAAAGGATACGTATGTGTTTAAATATGACCCTTGAGTGTAAATATGCCAATGATTTACGAGAAGGAAGAGGTAAAACAGGAATTACGGAAACGGAAAAGAGTATTGGTTATAAGGATGATAATGCTTAATGTCTAAAGGGGATATGATACGAAATGCAAGGTTCGCCAAGGATAGTTATTGTCTTGAATGTTAAAAAGGGATATGATTGGTTAGAAAAGGTAAAAGAACGATGTATGTCACTCCATGAGTTAGATATTGACGAGGGCCTTCTTATCGTATAGAGTATATTGGCAAGGATGTTATACAGAGGTAAAAGTATAAGGATATATAAATCATGAGTTGATGTGTAGGAATATATAAGATGAAGGCAGCACCAAGGTACGGAAAAATTTTCCTCCGAAAGTTTTATTATCACAGGATTATTGAGTTAGTAGTACAAGGCTGAATAGCTAATGAAGGAAGTGAGTGATGTTTTGAAAAAAAGTATTTGTATAATGGACATTGGATGAGTTTGAAGTGGCAAATTGATACAAAATACGCCCTTCATTGATGAGACAAATTTTTAGTTTAAAAGAGACCTGCCTAAAGAACGAGTGTTTATGTAACAAAGAAAAGGAGGAATATTAACAATCTGGGCAGATTTTTGAGAATAGAATTTTGTGCTAGATACCATTACAGTGATGAAATGGGAGAGCGAGTAATAGGAGAAAGATGACTTCTAGAAGGACGATATGGAAAATTTGAAGATCCCTTCGATGAAAGATTAGACCCATCCAAGGCCAGTACGTCTATAAGAATATGTGACCCTTTACATATATGTGCAACTGACCAGATAGACTCAGACGATGAATAGTTACGGCTAAAAATTTTGGGAGTATGTACCTACAGGAAAAAGAAAACAAAATGAGAGCTAAATGGGATGTCAAATATAGAGTATTGGGCTACTACCTTAAGGGGGGAGGACGAGACGATAAGTATGGGATCAAAAGTATGCCTTGTTAGAAGATGGAAAGATACTAAGAAAAAGGAATTAAGAACCACTTCAAAGGGATATTACGCTAGCAGGCGGATAAGGTGTAAGGACGATTTGATGATAAGCATAACCAGTCAGTTATATGCATGACTAAATAAAGATTGGGAGATAGGACTTCAAGGAAGGAATTACTCGAAGTTTCAAGATAAGGGTGTAATAGGAAGTTCAATAATGAAGAAACAAAGAAGGATTGAGTATGATGGCACTCAAAGTAAGTAATGGACTAAGATAAGAATTTAAGTGAAATAGCCACCGCGAGCTAGTTGTGTGATACGAAGTCTAAGCATCGCAGGACAGTTAGGAAAGAAGCGATAAGCCTTAAAGAAGGATGAAATGAGAATAAGTTATACCAAAGTACGCGAGTACTTTGAAGATAACAGCCTACGAAGAAAAGGAACAAATGTGTATGATTAGTTGGAAGAGAAAGCTTATAGACGATACGAGAATTTCAGGCATAGGATATTCAAGACGTAAAAGAATTAAAGTCGCGTTGTAAGCAAATGGAATAAGGATGGATCTAGCACCGAAATGGATAAGTTCATTCTGGAAGGTAGCAGAAAGGTATAGAATTATATACCACAGAGATGATATAAGTATATGAGAGGCTTGCTAGGATCATTATAGAGCTTCAACTGGTGAAGCGTAGCGTAGCCGAGGATAGCAATAGCAAGATATGGTATATGTTGGGAAACATGAGTAAAGACATAGTATCCTAGATATGGTACATTTCTAAAAATCAAAGCTTGAAAGGGTATTCAAGAAAGGAGTATTTCAGTAAGGTGAATTTCTAAAATATCAGGACCAACTATATGTTAAACGTAGCGAAGTTATATGATCTATTCAGAAGTAACAAAGGTGTATCATGACCTTAGTGGACCGATATAAAGGAAATATTACAAAGTTCGTGGTTCGTTAATAAATAAACAAAAGCTTGAAAGACCGAGGAAACATATGGATATGTCGTTGAGGAATGGAGGAATGATCAGTATGGATTTTATAATTATAAGAAATTATGTAATCTATATATGGAATTATCCGGTTACTTAGTATCTCTATTTATCCGATTGAGATGCCCAGTTCTCTAATAGCGCCTGAGGATCAGTACATTTAGAGAAACCTGAAGAATATAGGTTACCCCCAGTATTGTTTTCTATCTTGAGATAAGTGGGTAGGTCGAGCACATTTTTCAGACGTCTCAGGATATATTATGAACATATATGCTAGACCTTTAAGAAAGTTGGGATGACCAGCTAGTGTGGCATGACTTTGCAAATCCAGATGGCCCGTATTAAGCTCTATAAGAATGGGAGAGTATCAAATTGTTTGAGATTTGAAATCTACATATCCAGTCTTTTACACGTCTATGCTCCGCAAATGTATTAAGAAATCCCCCACAGTTGTACCAATTGATGACATTTGGATTACAGAACAGTTATCGTATGGAAAAAGTTCCTACTACCCTTTCAGATTGCTAAGTTCTAGATTCGTAGATTGAGAACTAGAGATGTAACTTCGGTATTAGTACTATGAAAGAATGTGAAGGTAGAGGAGATGACTTAAGAAGCTAAGAAAGGTATGAGATCCAGATATTCGCATTTGTTTAACGCTACCAAAGGAGACCCAGACTGAGATACCATTATCTTCAGGTGCATAGTATTTCGTTACTTATGATTACTGGTCGTGTCGACCATTATGGTTATTATTATTGTGGCCCTGTGTGGCATTGTATAGTTTGGGTTGCTGTGTGGCAGGTTGGTAGTAGTACTGTCACAGGGGAGACTCAGCTGAAATTTCTATATATTTCCTAAGAGCCTAACATTCAAGTACAAATGTTCCTAAAGGGGGAAGGATGTTACACCCCAAAAATTTTCGCATCGTTTGCATTGTAAGTAAACTAACGTAAGCCCGGAGAGGTCATGGAACCATTATAAGGTTAAGGAATACTTTTAACAAGTGCTAAGCAAGTGTCAAAAGGTTCCGGGGTCAAGCGAATTGAAGGAATTAAGTTTGTCAAAACTTGGGAAAATTTGGCAGAATTCTAGACATGATTTTTGGTCCAAATTGTTAGAGGTATATCTCCTAGCATATAAGGAGTTACAAATTCATAAACTATGTATATTCAAGTTCAGCGAGTCTTCTTTCCTATACAACTGACAGATCACAAATCTGAGAAGTACGGTATAATGTCCGGCCCGTACAAAATTGTACGTCCCGTACCTCATTTTCCAGAATTTCCCAAAAGTTGGCAGAAAGTTGGAATTTTAACATTCCAGTTACGGGATACATGTACGGGACATACATTAAAGTACGGCCCCTATATTTTGGGCGTACTTTAAGTCGGTGGATTTCAAAGGTTGCTTTATATTTCGTTTTTCACTCTTGGGGTATCATTTTCTTCCAAAAACATACCTAAACACACTCCCAAACCCTCTTCGTGAGTTCTTATACCAAACCAAAGTAAAACTCAAGAGAATTGAGTGAATCAAGTGCTAGGAAGATCATTTGTGTTTGTTGAGTGCAAGAAGTTCTTGGGGATTGAAGTTGGAGGTTTCATCCTAGTGGAGTACTTTTATCCAGAGCTTGTTCTTGCATGATTAAGGTAAGGTTTCACCTCTATTATACGTTCTTGATATTATTTGATGATTATGCAAGTTGATTGGACGAAGAAAATTTTAAGAGAAGTCCAAACATGAGTTAGGAACTATGTTAAGTTCATGGATTGCTTTAAAAATGTTGTGGCAGTGTTTTTGAGCTAATTTCCATGTATATAAGTAGTATTTAATGTTATTACTATGTTGATGAAGTTATACTCCTTGGTGGGGAAGAAAGGAAGTGTATATTGCTATTGTATATTGGTATACTTTGGCTTGCTTGGTGTATAATCTTTTTATGGACAGTGAAAAGAGTATTGAAGGACTTTCGTAAGCCTGTTGTTGTTATTATGGGTTGTTATATATGTTTTTGTGGCTAGAGAGTAAGGGGAAGTGCTTCCCGTTTCGTTTTAGAGTCAAGTTATCATTGATATACGTGATATACTAGCGTCATCTAAGTTTTTACATGTATTCCTTGTTATAGGATTGGCATGCTAGTTGTAAGTAGCTCGAGTGTTGGATTTCTTGGACGACTTGAGGTATGTTAAGGCTGTCCCTTTCTTTCTTTTTGCATGATCATATTGATACGAACGTATACGAATGATATCCACAATGACTCTACTCTTATAAACATTAGAAGCTTATGCTCTTGATGTTCCTATGATATTATTGATTTTTGTCTCATGATTATTGATTGTGTCTCCTGGTTATTGATCTTGTTTATTGTTGTTGATCTCATCTTATGGTCATTGATTCCTTCAAGGTGAGATATGTCAACGATGATAGTTTCATAATGGTAATCGGAGGTTTACCGACCTTATGTCACTCTGATAGAGTCATAACGCTTCTTTGTGCTCTCATGCATGCTTTATATATATGTATCTAGTTTATGACACCGAGCAGCGCTATAGTCGGCCGGGTACGGCACCTATTGTGCACACCACTGCAGTTGGGTACGGTAACACCGAGCCTATTATGGTCGGGTATGATAACACCAAGCCTTATTATGGCCGGGTACGATATTATGATGGTATGACTTATATATATATGTATGAAAATGGTTTTTTAAAAGGAAAGCATGCATGTCATCCACCTTCAGTGGCATTCAGATGTACAGGTTATTTCTCTTTTACCTCATGTTACCTTCATGTCTTTATTATGTTATTCTCATGCCTTACATACTCAGTACTTTGTCCGTACTGACGTCCATTTTTCCTGGAGATGTTGTGTTTCATGCCGCAGGTCTTGATATACAGGTTGACGGCCCTCCTAGTAGGATATCAGCTCAGCGGACAGTGTTGTTGCACTCCACTTGTTCCGGAGTTGCCTTGTGAGTCAGCATGGGTATGATGGGGCCCTATCCCGACCACGTTATGTCATGTACTCCAGTAGAGGCTTGTAAACAGTTATGTACAGTCAAATGTTGTATGGCCTTATCGGCTCGTCCAGTGTGTCTAGCTTGTTATGTAGTCATGTCCTTTCAGACTTGTCCTAATTCGGTTTATTACTTACATGAGTCAGCGGGCTACTTCATGGCGGCTCTAATGTCCTACTTATGCTTATGATTATGTTTATAGATGTATGTCTAGTGGTACTTGGCAAGTAAAGTCAGGTGCCCGTCATGGCTCTCCAGTTTGGGTCGTGACAGAAGTAAGGTCTTCCTTCTCCTAGTTTAATAAGGTAATCCTATTCTAATATGACTACACATGCTATATTACCATAATTACAATTTCACCATAAATAAAACGATTACAATTAGACTAGAATAGGGTTCTCTACCCCCCTCAAGTTGTAGCATGAAGGTATCGAATACCCAATTTGCCAATCAAATACTGATGTTGTGATTTGCCCAAAGCCTTTGCAAACACATCAGCCAATTGCTCATTGGTTGACACATGACTGGAAGTATTATACCGGATTGGAGTACTTCGACAGTCGACTTCAATGTGTTTTGTCCATTCATGAAACAACGAATTTCATGCAATATACAATGCCACTTGACTATCAAAATACATTTTCAGCGGAGATTTATGTTCAACGCTCAAAATATGCAAAATTATCTTTAACCATTTCAATTCACAGATTGTCATTGCTATTGATCGGTATTCTGCCTCCGCTGACGAGCGAGAGACAATGTCCTGCTTCTTGGTTTTCGATGATACGAGTGAATTCCCAAGGGAGATAAACCAACTGGAAAGTGATTTTTGAGTGAACGAACATCTATCCCAGTCCGAATCACACCATCCATACAACTGGAGATCACAAATTTCTCTCATCACAATGCCTTGTCCTGAGTTCTTCTTCAAGTAGCACACCACATAGAGAGTCATGTTCCAATGTGCTTCCTTCGTTTGCTGCATGAATTAGGACAGAACATGAACACAATACGAAAACTCAGGTTGCGTAAAACTGAGGTACATCAATCTACCGACCAAACGTCGGTATAGTTCCGAATCTCTCAAACTGGCTCCTTTGGCCAATATCAAATCTTGATTCTGTTCCATGGGAGTATTGATTGGTTCAGCTCCCAGTAATCCGGACTCAGAGATTATATCCAAGGCATATTTCCGTTGACAGATAAATAACTCAGTTGGTCCACGTACAACTTCAACTCCCGAAAAATACTTTAGAGGTCCTAAATCCTTCATGTGAAAACATGCACAGAGATAGTCTTTGAATCAGTCAATGGCACTGTGGTCGTTTTCGTAGATAATCAAGTCATCCACATAGACTAAGACGTTAAGTTACATACCTCCTTGGTGCATCATAAAGAGAGAATAATCCGAGTACGACTGTTTGTACCCATATTTCATCAAAACATTTGATAATTTTGCAAACCAAAGACCGTGGAGCTTGTTTCAAACCATACAAAGACTTTCAGAGTCAACATACTTGCCCAGACCAGGAGCAAGAAATTCGGGTGGCAATTTCATATAAACTTCCTCCGTAAGGTCACCGTGCAAGAAGGCATTATGAACATCCATCTGATGCAACCGCTAATTTCGCTCAACCGCAACTGCCAGGAAGGTTCGAACGGTTACTACCTTAGCAACTGGATCAAATGTTCCATTGTGTTCAATTCATTCCTCCTGTTTATTCCCAAAAATAACCAACCAAGCTTTATAATGCTCGATTGTGTCGTTAGAGTTGTACTTGATCTTGTCCACCCATCGACATCTGAGCGCTTTCTTATCCGATGGAAATGTTTCTAATGTCCACATTCCATTATCCTCCAATGCTTCTATCTCTTGTTGCATGGTTTTTTTTCAAATGTTCCTTTTTCATTGCCTCCGAGAAGGTTTTTGGATCGGTTCCTGCGGTGATTGCTGTAAGGAAGCTTTGGTGTTGTAAGGAAAAACTATCACAAAATATATAGTGAGCTAAAGGATAAGGCGCACCTGGGGGTTGCTGAGGATCGGGCGGACACGTTGATGGACCTTTTTTTTCGGAATGTTTCAGTGGCGTAGTCGCGCAACCGAATCGATTTATGCTTCTAACATTTACCCTGACCCAATTGTTCTTTCGGTGGCACTTCGTTGGCCCGGACACTTTCCGTATGTACTTCCTCTATGTTTTCTCTATCTGGATTGGCATCTGTCCGGTTTGATCCTGGCTGATCCCTAGGTTCGATATCCGGTGTCCATACTTCGTCCATCCGAATTTCATTCGTACTTACACTATCAGTCTAGTCTTTTTTGAAGTTGTGTTGGTTTATTTCTCCCTCCGTTTCATCCGGGATCACTTCTATGTTGTCGACTAAGTTACTCGATCCTACAGCAAAAGGGAACTTAGTCTCATATAAGTCCATATCTCTTAAGACTAAATATTCATCGTTCTCTAAGTCATACAATCTCCAACCCTTCTTTCCGTAGGGGTATCCCAATAAAACACACCTACGACTCTGACTCTTAAACTTGTCCCTCGTTCTTCCCTTTGTGTGTGCATAGCATAGTGACCCTATCATCCTTAAATGATCATACCGGGGTCTCTCCCCGTATAAAATTTCATAGAGGGTTTCCCATTCAAAATCGACGATGGTGTTCTATTTATCAAGTACTTCGCAGTCAAAACACATTCTCCCCAGAATTTGATAGGAAGATGACCCTGAAATCTCAATGCTCGTGCCACCATTAAGAATGTGACGATTTTTTCTTTCGACTCTTCCATTATTTCGACTCTTCTATTCTATTATGGTGTCCCTGTGCAAGATGTTTGGAAAAGAATTTCATGTTCGAAGAAGTAAGTCTTCATACATGTGAACTCAGTTCTGTTATCACTTCTAACAATCGTTCTGTTATCACTTCTAACAATCTTGACCCTCTTACCAAACTGCCTATATATCCACCAAGGTGAAGAAATTTTTCGGGGTTTGGGACACTTCTTTCTTGTCGAATAACATAAAAATCCACGCAATCTCGCCAACAATCATCCGCAACAGTCAAAAAATACGAAGCACCACAAGAAGAAGGGGTTCTACAAGGTCCCCATAAATCACAATGAATCATTTCAAAGATATCCGAAGCTTTATTTTAACTTAAGGAAACACATCCCTTTGGCATATATCACATTCTTTATCTGATCCAATACTACTCTCTTTTAGGCCTAATATCGTAATGGACTTCGTTACTTGTGCCGAAGGATGACCTAATCGTTTGTGCCAATGATCAACCAATCAACTGCCTCCGCCTTCATAGCTCATATCTGCGGTACATTCCAGAATAGTAAAGTCCACCTTGACGCTCACCCATTCCAAGCAGCTTCCTCGTGATAGGAGCACACATAATTTTGTTAAATTTTATATTACAATCTAAATGATCAACAAGTTGTGACACATTAATAAATTGCAAGTCAAATCTGGAATGTAAAGGACATCCTTCAACCATATTATATTATTTAGCCTGGTTGTTCCTTCTCTCGTGGTTGCCGAGCTACTTCCATCCGAAAGCCCAACTGGACACTTAGGAATGTCTCCTTGATCGCTCAGTTTCTCCGAATTACCTGTCACATGATTGGTAGCTCCGGAGTCAATAATTCTGGATGGGTTTTTGATCGTACTATCCATCTTGCCATTCGAGTTTGTTCCTTGGGAATTCAACACGTGAATCACAGTCTTCCCAATCTCGTCACTCAAATTGGCTTGTATTCACTAGTCCTGCCTCTGCCTGGCCTGTATTCACCGGTCCTATCTCTGCCTGAGTTCCTTCTTTAACAACCACAGTGTTAGCCCGGTAGTTTCCTCTTCTATGACCGGATCTCGGTCCACCCCTCTGCTATTGTTGTTGTCCTCTTCTTCTTCCTCTGGTATTTTTTGGTCTCCTTTTTGATTTCCTAGCTACCAATCCAGATAACTAATGAGTCGAAAACATCCGTCCACAACGTGTCCATATCTCTTGTAATGTGTGCAGAATGCATCATCATTTTTCTCTTTACCATGGTCACAGTAGGGGTTTCTTCCTTGTATGGCAAAATACATGGTTTCACTCTAGTCCCCCGTATTCCGTGCGATTCCTCTCACGTGTTCTTCTTCACCAGCTTCGAATAGACCTTGTTCAATGATGGAAACGTTTCCTGGGCCAGTATGTTCGACCCCACCATACCATACATTGTCTCATCCAATCCCATTAGGAAAAAATGCACTTTTTCTTCTTCTTTTTTGGCTTATAGGACCGTTCCTAGCTTGCACGTGCACTTTTCGCACGTACAAGTTAGAATCTGTTCATAATTCTGCAATTCCTCCCACATCTTACTGAGTTTTCCATAGTAATCCACTATGGTCCTTCCTTTTTGCCTGCACTCCGCAAGTTCTGCCTTTAGCTGTTGTATCCGAGGGCGATAGTAATAGAGAACTGCTCTCGGATACTCATCCATAATTTTTCTGCTTCCTCTTTAAGTGACATCGTTGAGCGAAGCTTTGGTTCTATGGTGTTGCGAACAACGACACTAACAATGAGTTTATAGTCCATGAATCTTCCAAGTTCGGCGACTCTTCATTCGGTTTCTTGATTGTACGATCGACGAAGCCGAACTTCTTTCTTGCTCTTAGGGTTGTCCTCATGTATCTAGCTCATTCTTCATAAATATCACCCTTCAATTGGACTTGTGTCACCATAATTCGTGTTATCATTCGACGTGATGTCGTCGTGAGAGATTGTCTTTCTTTGGGTTTTATTTCTTCACCGGCGATTCCTTTGCAGCGTCATCGCCGGTTTCTTTATCGTCACCTGCCCTTGTTTTAGGGTTTTTGTTTTCTTTCTAATGTGGCTCTGATACCATGTTAAAATTGAGACAGGGACCAGAATTTAGAGAGACAAGAATAATGAGAGAATTCTTTCTACTTTGTATTCATCATAATTACCTCCTTATATAGAAGTAATAAGATCTTCCTTCTCCTAGTCTAATAAGGTAACCCTATTCTAATAGGACTTACACATCCTATAGTACCATAATTACCATTTCATCATAAATAAAACTATTACAATTAGAGTAGAATAGGGTTTCATAAAAAGGCTAAAAGTGGACGCTTATTATGAATTGGAGGGAGTAACATTTATGTAAAAGAATCTCTCCCGAATTGGATTTTAAATATTTAATCATGGTAAGGGTAAGATTGTGTACACATCACTCTCCTCATACCTCACTTGTAGAATTACATTAAATATGTTGTTGTTGTTCTTGTTAATCATGGCATAATTTATGATTTTAATTTTTATATTAATCGTACAAAGAACTTTTAGACTTATCTAAAAGATATAACTACAATGTTTTGATTGGAGGATATGAGACTCCAACACAAATTGTGAATAACAATTAATATTGGTAATTGTTATTTAATTAAAGGGAACACTTAGCTTTCAATTAGCCAAAGTATTAGTGTTAGAGTCTCATATCATCCGATCAAAACTTATTTCAGAAATTGCATAAAGAAATGAATCATAGGGCTTAACTTAATTCTAAAGTTTAGCTTAAGAGGGGAGAATTATCCAAGACTATATAAACAGATTAAGTACTCTTAGCCCCTGATATGAGACTCCAACACTAACGTTTGCGATAATTAATGTAAACAATGACATTGCTCCCAAAATGACAGGAGTCAGTATGGGTTATCGTAGGCACGTGATAAAGGGATGAAACAAGAGTTATCACATGAAGGACCATACAATTGTTAATGAACTTGTTTCATCATTAAGAGATCGAAAGTGATATCTTGGACTCATGTTTGTTTATAAGTTTGTACAAATGAGTATAATTAAACAACCCCACCCCACACTTAAGAAACCCCACATATTTAGAAAGAGCACATAAATGAATACATTTAGGTTCATTGGTTTGCCAGGTAGTTTGCCTTCAATTATCCAAGCCAATATCACATGCTTTCCTCTTTTGGTTTCTTAATGTTCATACTTCTTTAGACATGGTTTTTCATTTGTGAAAGTTCCATCCCTTTCTCTGCACCTTCACTTCTGATTCTTTGTTATGGAAAAGAAGGTTTTGTCCCAATTGGCAGCAGAAAGTTTGACAGTTTGGTCTCTCTAGTGGGTTTTTTTGTATAGTAATTTAATTGCATCCTCCTAATTAGTAGACAACATCTCATCTTTGGTGTAATCCTGTTATGTCTACTTTAATTTGTTGCCAAAGAATTGTATTAAGTATTTCTAAAGTGTGATCTTAGTGTATCTTGGAAAGACATTAGACTTTGATACTATTTGATATTGGCTGACCATCATATCAATCCGTTTTTGTTTAAGTAAGACATTCCGCCAATGTCACATCTTTTTTCTTTTTCATTTTTGGATTAATCACTCAGTATTCGAAACCTATTGGTATTGATTAATTTGAATTCGTGTCAAATAAGCACTAACAAGAGAGGTGAAGTACTTCCTATTGATTTTTTTTTTATTTCCAACACTCAAAGCTGTAATCCGGATTTGAGCGTGTATTTACTCATTAAAAAGAAGAAAGTTGATTCACCAGCTTAATTTTTTTATTTTTAAAACTTGAATCCGAGACATTTGAATGAAGAATATTGGAGAAATTCCTTGGTTAGAATATATATACATCATTAAGAAAACATATATCCTTAGATCCTCTGTTGATGTTTGTCGCCTTCTATTTAAGCAGACAAACTTTTGCTTTGCGATTAAGTTTTAAAATGTCCTATAGTCAGTCGTACGAAATTAAAACAAATGGTAAAAGTACACAAGGGTCAAGAATACAAGCTGTATAAATCAGTGCTCGAGTATTACTACTACTTAATTAAAAGTTTAACAAAATAAAACCTGATAAGCCTTAGTGACCGAATTCAAACCAATTTGAAATTACTGAATAATATTTTCTCTTCGTATTAATTCATAATAATTCTTATTAACTCGGTCCCAATTTATGTGAAGGTGTGTGACTGGGTATAAAATTTTAAAATGAAAGGAAAACTTTAAAATTTATGATCCAAAATAAGATACTTATTTATTATTGAATTAGACACAGCCAAGAATACGTGGATTCAGAGAACTTGGCTCAAAAACCATTTTGTACGAGTCGGGCCTTATAATATAGGAATTTTTACGCGTTATAGCTACTTCTAATACATAATTAGTGGTAATAACTACCTTTTATTTTAATTACTAATAATAACTAAATACTTTTTTAATTTAACTATTATAGCTACACAAGAACCTTTCAATTACCATTTCACAAATACATCTAAAAATTAGCACCCCCAATCTCATATCCCTTTTAATGGTAACAATATTAATTACTTAATATACATTACCATTCTATCTTCTTTTTCATAAATTCTTACCTTTTTAAAAAGGAAAGAATCTGTGAATGCCCAGTGAAATAGTCGTCTTCTTCCTCTCTTCCCCCTTCTGCAAAAATTTCAATTCCATTCTCACCAATCAACAAGTTTTTTAGGGATTTGAGAAGACGAAAAATATATGTATTTGTGTATGTTCTATGATATAACTACCAATTGTTGTGGTTGGTGGCGTATTTTTGTAAGTTTTTCTGTATATTTGTGTATTTTGTTCAAATTAATTCCATCAGTTCATCTAGTTTCAAATTCACGGGTGACGCAAATACATGGTAAGTTTTCTATATATTTATGCATTTTGTTCAAATTAATCCCATCAAATACATGGGTGATGCAAATTGTTACTCACACAAATACATGAGATTTAATATAAAATACATGGGGTTTGATTGGAAACTTCAAATACATTAGTTATGCTATCAAATACATGGGTAAATAAAAAACGAAATCAATATTGAAAACTTCAAATACATTACCACTAAATACATGGGTGATGCAAATTGTTACTCACACAAATACATGATATTTAATATAAAATACATGGAGTTTGATTGGAAACTTTAAATACATTAGTTATGCTATCAAATACATGGGTAAATAAAAAACGAAATCAATATTGAAAACTTCAAATACATTGCCTGTTGAATGTTTTCAAATTTTGAATTTTTGATTTTTCACGTTTGAATGTTGAAGATTTGATGAAGGAATAGAAAAATGCTTATGGAAAAGAAATCTAAAATCGATTTTGTGGAAGAGTATGGTAAAAATACCAATTAATAATTAATTAAATGATCCCACCGTTATGGCCTAAAATCAAGGGATATGTTTTCTTTTTTACTGTGTTTCTATGAATTTACACGGATCAAATACATCCGAAAAAATACCTTAATTTGGAAAAACATAAATACAAATTGTAATATTTAAAAGCTTTAGAATATAAATGATAGGAAACTACCATAAGGTAGTCATTTGAGTAATTTTACCTATAATATAAGCATTCTTTCGGTCCAGTCATATGTTTAGAACATATGGTATATGAGTAGCTAAGAGAGGAATTAATGCATCTTTCGCCTAATCGTATGGTCTTTTTCTTAAGAAATTAAAGAGAGAGAGAACTAGAATAATTGTCGATAGATTATAGTGTCGAGTGTCTTGGATCAAGAGCCCCTCTTTATTTTTGGAGCACTTTCGATCCATCTTTATTCTTCTAGCCATCTCTCACTTTCTTGTTTTGGAATTTACCCTTCCTTTTCCTTCTTTTTTTTGTCTTCTATTTCAAAATCAATTTCCAACCAACTTGATCACAACCCTTTTTGTTTTGTTAATCTTCATATTGATTTTTGCACTGTTGGATGAAAGCAACATCCTTACACGATATCTAGCTGAACTCTTTATTTTATTCTTAAAGAAGAGGAACAAAAGATTTTCATGCCTTTATGCTTTTTCTTCAAATGGATGGAATCTTGCCTTACTTTCCTGTATAATTTTCTTGTTAAGTGGCGCCTACATTCACTTTAGCCTAAACAAGGAAAGAGAAACGACAAGGATTGACTGTCATGATATGCAAAAATATTGCCCTAAAGAAACGCAACGGTTGATTGTACAAAATGGCTAAGAGCTGAAATTACTAAAGACGAGAATTCGAATCCTTAATTGTTTGGATGTATGAAGAATTTTGAAAATACCTTCTTTTTTTTTTTTTTTTTAATGTTTGGTTAGAGCAGGAAATATATATTTTTAAAAGCATTGTCGACTAAAAGAGAGAAAATGATTTCCCCTGTTTACGGATGGAAGCCATTTCACAACAATTTCAAATTTTAATTTTATATCACTGCTTAAATTCTTGGTGACGGATGTATTGGCGCGGCATATCAAGGAGAGGGGTCATGGTGTCTGTTATTTGTGGATGACATAGTGTTAATCATGAGACCATTTTTATGGAGAGTTAACACACTTTGAAAGTGCCAGTGTTCGAGTTGAGCAGGACCAAGAAAGAATACATGGATTGCAAGTTCAGTGGCGTGACGCGTGAGGCTGATGTGGAAGTGAGGCTTGATACACATGCCATCCAAAAGAAAAGAAGTTTCAAGTATCTTGGGCGTATTATGCAACGACATAGGGAGATTAACGTTGATGTCACACATCGTATTAGTGCGGAGTTGAATGAAATGGAGGCTCGCATATGGAGTTTATGTGATAAGAAGGTGCCATAAAAACTCAAAGGCAAATTCTACAGAGTAGTAGTTAGACCAACTTTGTTGTATAGGGCAAAGTGTTGACCAGTCAAGAACTCTCACGTTCAAAAGATGAAAGTTGGGGAAATGAGGATGCTGCGGTGGATATGTGGGCATACTAGGAGAGATAGGATTTGAAATGAAGATATTCGAGATAAGGTGGGAGTAGCTTCGATGGAGGACTAGATGTGAAAAGCGAGCTGAGATGGGTTCAGACATGTGACGAGGAGATGTGTGGATGCCCAGTGTGGAGGTGTGAGAGGTTGGTTATAGATGGCTTCGGGAGAGGTAGAGATAGGCCGAAAAAGTATTAGGAGAGGTGATTAGACAGGACATGGCGCGATAGCAGCTTATCGAGGACATGACCTTTGATAGGAGGTTGTGAAGGACACAGATTAGGGTAGAAGATTAGTAGGTAGTAAAGCGTTATCTCGTTTATCCTTCCTTATTAGTAGTCGTAGTATTCTCTTGTTGTTTCTTTGTTACTATTTACCGTCTTTTATTCTTCGCTTAGCGTATTGTTTTATTATAGTTACTGTTCCTTTTTCTTTTTTTGACCTGCTTTGATATTGCATCATTTCGAGTTTTGAACTATCTAAAACAATCTCTACCTATTAAAGCAAGAATAAACAACCTCTCTATCTCTTAAGGTACACTCTACCCTCTCAAATCTCACTTGTGAGATTACAGTGGGTATGTTGTTGTTGTATCAATAGTTAAATCAACATTTGAACTTTAATTTAGTTATTATAATTCTTTACCAATTCAAAACATTTTATTAAGATGCTATCATAATTTTATTAACATTATTATTCACTCAACAAAGGTAAATCAGCAACTTTCTAAGTAACTATTTTGCAAAGAATGACTTATTTTTTGGAAAAAGTAGAAAAGAATTTCTCATCTACCAAGCGCAGCAAGCTCCATTTTTTTTTTTTTTTTTTACGAACTCTTATTGACCATGTAAAAGATTACTATTTTATATTTAAAAATATTAATTCTGTCCATTCTTTTCATTTATTATTCTCACGTGTGCATAAGATTCAAAAAAATTCATTACATGTGGTAATAATAATGAGGAATGTCCTTCAATAAGTTTTAGCGGGACCTCTAATCTTGCTGGAAGGCAGCCTGCCACGTGAACAGATTACATAGACACGTGGGATGTGGGTCCCTGAGTATACCAAATTCATCCAAGTTACCAACACAGTACTATCATTCTGTTGACACGTTTCGTATTGCTGCAATCATGTCGGTCCGAATATTGTACGGAGGAACATTTTGCATACGCATGATCACCGCCTTTTCAGACTCTATTAAAAGATTTGATTTTTTATTTTAAAGAAAATAATATATTTCCTTCGGTTTAATTTATGTGACGTTATTTGAAGAGTTTAAATTTAAAGTAATACTTGAAACTTGTAATATAAAAAACACATGATGAGATTTATGTAGTTATAAAAATATGTTATTAATTTCATAATGAGAAATTTTAAGTTTATTAATTTTTAAATTAAAATCTATTTCAATTGATGTTGATGTGTATAACTAAAGAGGATACATATTTATGTGATTTAATTATCCATATATATATATACGGACGCTTGTGAACACGCGCAAAAAAAAAATTATGAGCTCAAACTATTTAGAGTCTGTTTGGATGGGCATATGACTTTTGACTTATAAGCCAAAAAGCTATAAGTTAAAAATTTTAGCTTATGACTTTTAACTTATTTTTGTCATTTTAGCTTAAAAATAAGTGCTTAAAAACACTTTTTAATTTTACTCAAACACTACAAAAATGCTTAAAAATTATTGACTTAAAAGCACCTAAAATAAATCAATCCAAACTGACTCTTAATAGGAACATTTTATCATATGTTCAAGCTTCACCTGGAATATATCATAATTTGAGTCTCGATAAAATCTATGAATAAATTAAGAGATTGTTGATGACTTTAGCCTAACTTAAATTTGGCTTGATGGTATTAAGCGCTTTTCACAAATAGGACATTTAATTTAACTTGTTTCTATAGATTTTCACAATAGATCTACCAATTTATCTTAGAATAAAAGGAAGTACTTTGAGAAAAGAAAAAGAGAAAAAGGAATGAGGAAGAAAGCAAGAAAAGAGATACTCTTGGTGAAGTATTGGACAGGGACATGGATACAGATCCCAAGAGGAAGAAATGATGGTCCAAATATGGAAACCATTAACTCTTTTTTCGACAAAAGCTTACACACTAATCTCTCATCTACTGATCAAAGCATCCTTCTTTTCCTCCTCCTTGACAGCAATTTCTTCTTCTTTTGTCTCTATTTCTACTCTTTACTCCACGTGCACTACTGCCCTTCTTTTCTCTGTCATCACGTGCCTTCCCATCAAAATCCCCCAAAAGAAATGTTTCTAATCTTGACAATTGAAAAAAAAAAAAAAAACCCTCTTTATAAAGAGTATGAAAACCTCTTGATAGAGGGTAATCGGTCTAGTAAGATGTCTAAAAATAGCGTGTGACCACATTGATGTCCACCCTCATTTAAGGGATCTGCTTGATAATTTGAAACTAGCACATGATTTAGATTTGTATAGAATATCAATATTGAAAATGAAAGCTGTTTCATGGATATTTTTAGAACTAATCCACTTGGAAAAGACGGTTTCTCCGTCACCCCTAAATAAATAAACAAATGATATTCCATTTGGTCAATGTTGAAGTTTCTAAAACTGTGATAGCTTATCGATTGTGCAAGATGAAATGTTCCAGCAAGTAGGGTCCTGGAAATTGTTAACTATTCCAAGTTCAGGAACAAGTTTCATTTTCATCTTAACTTCCTGTTTATAAAATGACACAGCTTGCAGCTTGCTTTAGGGAGCTTGATGTTGATATAATTGATATAAGACCGGCACAGCAATTATATTCAAACAGTAAACAGAACAATCACCAGTGTAATAGATAATACATGAACAGTTGTAGCAGTATTCCCTTATTGAACATACTGTCATTCACGTATAGGCATTTCATCCTTGCAGTTTGTAAACCTGAACTTGGAAGGTTAAATTAAGGACGCTGAGCATCAGCCACAATCGAAGAATTAACAATCCTCATATTTTCTGGATCTGATCTGAGTTTCCATCGAATGGACCTTGAGTTTTGAGAATTCCACCTCAGTCCTAGCGTTACACTCTTTACATAACTAGCATTATTGAGAACTCGACCTCTGTACATCTACCAACCGGTAAAGATCACCTCGCCTTTGCTTCTCTAATGGAAGGTTTGTCCTAGATGTCAAATTTGCCAGTGATTCATATGTTAGTTTAGAAGTACCCTAATGGTTTCTATTGCAAAGAACGTAAAAAGGACACACAGTAGGTGTATAGCATCTCACCTCCTCAGCTCAATTTGTGAATAGTCAATCTCTGAGATGATTATTGCCTCGTCATGTTCAGTTGTAGCCAGCACTTCTCCAAACTGCCATATATATACACACAGTTAATCAGAGTTGTAGTTACAACTAATGGCACCTCTTCGTAGATGGAGAAGACTGTTCCTTCTCAAATCAGATGATTCACTTTTGTATATTTCCACGTCATAAGCACATAAAATATGTTCACTTACTGGTCCAATTAGTGTGGAATGTCCCCAGGCCACATATCCACCGCCAGGATCTCGAGCAGGCGAACATGTTGCAACATATAGCTGAAACATATACATTCATTTTTTACCGCAAAACATATGAAAAATATTCAAAAGAAAATTCATTACATTTTTTTTTAAGGTTTCTATACATGACACTAGTAAACAAGACCATTTGTGTCCTCTGAACAGTACAGGTGCATTCTAATAACAATTTGACTTTAATTCCAGTGAAACTCATCAATTTACCTATGCTGTAGAATGTAGTATCCTTGCCCTATTCCTTCTACTTCTTTTGTCCCATTTTAAACGCATTTCCAAGAGAAAAGCTAAGAGACGATCAAAGTCACTGAGATTGAGAATGACAGGAAAAATACAAGCCCTGGATACACATCTGCTTTTGTTCATCTTTCTCCAACTTTTTCCTCAGATATTTCATGCACCATATGGTTAGGCTCCACTGCCTCGGTTTATTTTTAAAAACAATGTATAAGGCAAAAACAGTTCAAGGAAACATGCCGAATAAAATGGCGTTGCACCAAAGACGTAAGAGGCATTCTCAAGCCTTTCACTTTTTTGATAAGGAGCATGCAACGACCCGATTGATCGTTATAGTGCTAACGACCCTTTTACCCTCTGTTGACCCTTTCCCGGGGTCATCGGGCGGGTTTTGGGGTGACTTTTGGAGGTTTGAGCCTCAAAGTGGAATTCGTTTGACCCAAAGTTGACTTTTGAGTAAACGGACCTTTTTCGAAATTCCGTCAATTCCGAGAGGTCCGGATGTCATTTATGACTTGTTAGTGCGTTCGGTTCGGTTCCCAATGCAATTGGGAGCATTTTGGAACTTGGGTTGGAAACTTAGCTTTAGCACATTGGGGGTTGACTTAGTCAAATAGACCTCAGTTGGGAAATTCGAGGCCACGGGTGAGTTCGTAACGCGTTTTTATGTGTGTTTGCATATTTGTTTTGTATCTGTGGGGCCTTGGGTGATAGTCGAATTCCGGGTTGAGATTTGTCAAAACCAGAACTTTCTGATATCTGGTGTAGGCGCTGTAGCGGCACTATAAACTGCCATAGCAGTCTTGCTATAGCGCGGGGTAGACGACCATAGCGGTCCTGTTGTTTGGTGACGAGCCGCCATAGCGGTCATGCCAACCGCCATGGCAAGCTCGCAGTAGTGGTGTCCTTGCCGCTACAGTGGCTTGTGAGTTTTGGGGATGGCCGCCATAGCGGGCCTTGTGGCGCCATAGCGCGTGCGCTGCGGCGGTTCCTCTGACCGCCGTAGCCAATGTCAGGCAGAATTCTATTCTTTTCTTTAGTAAAAACCCTTAAACCCTATCACTTCTTCTCATCACTTTTCTAAGCACTCTTTGGGAGAATAGAGCAACTTGTGGACTGAATCTTCTTGGAGGTAAGATCTATGACCCTAACCTTCATCATTTACCTTCCTAGATCCCTATTTCATCCTTAGAATCTAAATAGAGAAGATGAGTCTGTGTTAAAATTCTTGAAATGGGACTTCTAAAATGGAAATTGGTGGTAAAATTGACTAGTATAACCATAGAATTTGATTAATTCCTTGTTGTTAAGCTTACTTCTTCCATTATTAATGGTTAATTTGAGGATTGAAGAATTAGGGCTCATACCCAAATTTGGGGGTTTTACCTTAATTCGAATTAGGCTTGATCTCGAGTTGTTTTAGCGATTGCTTAGTGGGTTTGATCACCTAGAGCTTGAATTGCATGTTCCATCTTTCGATTTCCCGTTTTACCCTTGTGGGCCCATTTCCCCAATTCCTTGGATTAGCTTTTGACCCAACTAGAAGTATAGCATTATGGGTGTCGTTATTCGTGGTTCTTAATACAAAATTCAATTCTGAATAGACTTTGAGTACTTGGAGGCGCTACGAAAGGGCAAGGGCAAGGGCAAGGTGTGACGGTTCGTGGCTCCTGTTCGGCTTTCCAAGTAGGTTACGACTTACCTTTTGGTTAGACTTCGATTAGCGGATCATAATGTATAGTTAGTGATTGTTGGAGAAAGCATGTAAACCTTCAGGTATGAAGTCGGGATGAAATATTTAGGATGGTACTGTTGTTGACTTAGGCTTGTCACCTTATTGTGTTCTATTGAGCTGTTGATTATTTGTGAGTTATTCGCTCGTCACCACGTGATTGATTACAGAGTTAAAGATTAGTGATTACTTGTGTGTTGGAAAGCATATTTATCATGATTGATGTTGTAGGAAAGGAGAGAAGGGTTATGATATTGATATTGTGAGTGAGATTTGTGTCCACGTGTGGCACCATTGATTCATACATTCCTGTTGGCATTGTTATCACGCATTCACTCTTTTATACATATTTTGGATCGGCCGCACGCAACACTTACTGATCGGGCCGCACGTACCGCAACACTTCGGGATCGGGATCACGTTCCGCAACACGGATCGGATCAGACATGCGTTAAAGCGGTACATGGACTAAAGCTGGTCCCACGGTCATGAAGCAATGACACGAATATTAAAGCCCGGTAATACGCATCGTTGCATTAATCTCATATTTACTTTGACGTAAAATGGATTGAACTTGTAGTTGATCTCGCGACGATACATGAACTTGATGTAGGTTCTTGAGTTAGTGTTTCGGACTCATAATGGACCTGGAGGCGATATTCTAGACTTGGTGATTGCACGGATTCAATCTTTTCGACAAAGTGTTGAGTTTTATCGATTGTGAGCATGCCTACTTTTTCAGTCTCTTTCTTTTATATATGACTTCCTAGCTGTTGTCGGCCTATGATGCCTACTCAACACTATGGTCTTGTACTGATATTACTTTGTTGTACTCTTTCTATGAGTGCAGAGTACGTTGTTGGAGAGTCGTCTGTCCCTCGAGGCTGATCCTGAGGCTTCCTACCAGAGTTTCTAGGGTGAGCTTGCTTGATGGATTCTGCTACTCGGAGATTCTTTTGTTTACTTGTCTTTTCTATTTTCGAGACAGTATTTCTATTTGGAGACATGTTGACTATTCCAAACTTGTATTATTAGTAGCTCTTATACCATTTAGACCAGATTTGAGATTGATGTATTTCCGCACTTGTAGTATTTTCCGATTTATGTTACCTGTTATGTTATTATTATTGGGTGTTGAGTTTACTGCACTGCTATTGGTTGTTGATTAAGGTACGGGTTTGCCTACCGAGGTGGGAAATGGTAGGTGCCCGCACATTCCCCACATCTCAAGGCTTTCACTTTTAAACCTTTTATGGTCCAAATGAATGTGATTATATGTGCATTCCGTCATACCTGATTATCAACTGCCCTGCAGATGAGAAAAAGGTACAGTTAGTGATGTCACATGTGGCAGTATTGGAGTTGGGCTTATGAATGATTAAACATAGATAGTGTCTTAAATAAACAAATTTATAATAGTGATGCAACAAATAAAATTGTCTACTCAGCCAATGACCTAGATGTTGGACAATTAAACAACTTCACCCAAAAAAGATATGCATATTACCTTGCCCTTTGCAGTAACTCCCAATGCAGTGGTCCTGTAGTCATGTTGAATGCCCCAGGATAGCAGATCAGGTGAGCACCTGGTAATTACAATTTTCACAAGGTTCAAGATTTTGCTGACGAAGATAATGATAGTGGAGGAATTACTGATAAACAGCCACTACTGTTAGGCAGAATGCTGAGCTAGCACAAGTTAGTATCTCAATCAACAAAGGAGGGAAACAATTAACGAGGTATGCTAAGAATTCCACATAAGTGTGCAAGTAGCTTTGTCATGTTTCCACCAAGTATCTTATTAGTTGCATGATATATCTTAAACTAAAAATGAAATTAAAAAGTTGCATCAAATTATGATGACACATTTAATCATAGTACTTTCCAGTTCGCGGTAATCAAGCCCTTCTATCTTTCTGTTTATTTCGCAGTTCTTTTCTTCTCTTCATTTTCAGTTCACTACATCTTTATTTAACCATAATCATTCACCAATAACATTCTCAGCCTCAGTGTTTTAAAAGGCTGGAGTGTGAAGCGAAGTGTTTTGCTTAGCACGGGACGAGGCGTAAGCCCCGGGACACGGGGCTTAAGCCCCCTGGATCTTTGAATTTTTAATTTATAATGTAGTAAAATAGTATAATAACACAACATATTTAAAAAAATTACATTAATGTTCTAAACAAATTAAATACATGATTAAAGAAACTCATAGAAAACAAAACTTCTAACATGATTTTACAAGTATAAATAATGCAATGATATGAATGCTATTATGAGATGCAAACATCTCTAACATCTTAACTTTCAACAATAAAAGAATCACAATTTCTTAAAATATATTACTATCATATTATGCAACTTACCGCCCTAAAAGAAGATAATTAATAAACTTTATCAGTATTATAATCAAACCATCACTCCTTCATGAATACAAACAAATTACTTTCAAATAGCGACATAATAAAGTATGATAATTTTGAGACATAGGGTAAAAACATGAAGACCAATGACGAGAAGACGTAAAATTTCGGCTATGTTCTCTAAAAAACATTGTTAAGTGATATTCACCCTTACGATGTTCTAAAATAGTAAATATGCAAGACTACGACTTGTTACTTGAGTTACTCCCTATCTTCTTATTTCTATAGATGAAAAAAACCATCAAGCATCATTCATTTATTAAAGAATTATGAGGGTCAACAATGTTAACTAAGGAATTTGACACATAATTTGTGTAAAAACTGTTAGGCAAGCCTCAAGCGTTCGGCGTTAAGTGTGTTTAGGGCGTACAATCAGGCTCTTAGGGCGTAAGCCTCACAGAGCTAAACCCCACACAAGAGCCTCGAGGATTTTTGCCAGTGCCCCGCCAGAAGCGAGCCTAGGGGCGAGTCAAAACTGCCTTTTAAAACACTGCTCAACACTATGTTTTATGTTATGCAATAAACTAGAATTTGAAAAGGAAGCATGAATTTTTTGTAATGGTTTAGACTGGCCTCCGTTTAGGTTCTAATACCAAACTCGGTAAAAGTGTAGTACTAGGGTGGCAAAATATAGGAAACGTTCAATACCTAAAAGAATTTCTTAGAAGGTTTGCCTGCCTAGTATTCACACGGCACACCTTGACAACAATTTTGCCTGGCTTTTCCTTTATCCAAAAAAAAAAAAATATTTAAACCATGGTAATCACACCTATAATGATTTCAAATATACTACATTAAGGATCAGCCTCCCATAGTTGAAGAAAGAAACAAGAGAGAGAGAGAAGAGAGAGTTTAGAAAGAAAACATTTTATTTCAGCATACAACACTTCACAAGAATAGGACAATTTTGTTCCCCATTGACTGGAAGGGCTCTTTTTATAGGGGAAACCTTCATGACACTGCTTTGTATATAGCAGGAAACTTCAGCAAAAATATTCCAAAAATGTGAGCTAATAAGCTCATCAGAAAAAAGACACAAAATCAAAAGACACCACCAAGTGATCACTAAAGACCACTTTCTTAGACCTAGTGACCATTAAGGACCACTTATTCTAACACTAGTTGTTGGAGGCCCGTGCTAAGCCCGGGCCCAAACTCAAAATATCAAAACAATATTTTTTTGCGCGGAATGCCCTTCATATGGACAGGTCTTTAATTTTTTTCCCTCAAATTTGGTCTTCAATTTTTGCCCCTGCTTCTCATTTAATGAAAAAATTTGGGTCAAAATAACCTTATTCGCTGTCTACGAAATCAGAGATTCTGAGTTTGATCCCCAGCAAAGTCAAAAAAAAAGTTCGCAAGGCCAGCATAAATGAAGTTATCCAGCATAAGTTGTGTAGTAACTAATTTGCTCGGCATAAGTTTATAGAAATTTTGCCTTGTCCGCATAAGTTTTGTAGAAATGAAGTTATGCCAAAATGAAGTTATGCCGGATAACTTAAATCCTACAGAATTTATGCCGGACAAGGCAAAGTTTCTATGTAACATTTAAAAAAGTTCATTAGATTAACATCGAGCAAACATATAACATTGTGTTGAACAATAAATAGTAGCCTACAGAAATGCCAAATAAATACATTTTGGGTTATTTCTTAATATTAAAATAGTTAGGGTCATAGAGATAGATTTAGTCATTTCACCATGGGTGCAAATATATAGTGAGTATATTAGTACATAAATATAACATTTATATAATTTTAGATATATAATCCTATCTCTTGCTCTGTATTTTTAAATGAGAGGTACACAGAAAGTCATCGCATCGGGCCAATTTAGCAAATATACAATGAAAAGGCTTGAATCCTTCTTAGAGTATGGCTGCAACTTTAAAAAATATAAAACAAAAAAATAAAAAACAGTGAAAATGTAGAATTATGGAAATTGGGAAAAAAGAGAAAATATGTGAGACCCTAAGCAAACTTTTTGGAAAGAATTCAAGGACATTTGTCAATTGTTTGTTGCTCCTTTGATACCACCTTTGTTGCCTTTTATAATTGCCATCAAACTTTCAAAAATTACCAAAACACATACATGATAGCTATGCAAATAAAGGCCAATACAGGGGCAAATATGAAAGTTTTAAAGATGTGAGGACTACAAAACTCATGGATTCTCACTTATATAGTATTATATAATGGCCACGAAGTACCACGTACTTTGTATATAGTGGGAAACTTCAGCAAACATATTGAAAGACCTGTAGAAGCATATCGTTTCAGGGATATGATAAGGATTCTCGATAAATTTCTACAACTACAATAATGGACTGCACTTCTTCAGAACTGATAGCTGATGTGGCGGTGTAGAATGCTTACTAGTTTATCCTTCATCTATCCACCATGAATTACTTTGAACAACACCTTATTCAGTCTAAAGGAGGGCCTCCTCAGTCGAAGAGGGACAGAACTCTCATATTCTTGTAAAATATTGTGTGCTGAAATTAAATGATTTCTTTCTAAACTTTCTCTCTTGTTTCTACCTTCAAGTATGGGAGGATTATCCTTAGTTGAGTGTAGAATCTTAGAAATCATAGCAGGTGTGACTACCATGGTTTAAATATTTTTCTTGGATAAAGGTCAAGCCAGGCAAAATTGTTGGCAAGGTTTGTCGTGTTAATACTAAGCTAGGCAAACCTTCATGCAGAGTGGACTTCCCACAATTTACATTCTACAGATGACATAATTAAATAGGGGAAATTGATTGGCAGTCTTATCAAGAGCGAAAAGCGCAAAAAAGCTCTAAGGTCAGCTAGGGCTTTAAGCGCAAAGCGCAAATAAAGTGTGGGCTTTAATGAAAAAAGGCGCAATGGCGCAAAAATACAAATATATGTATATTTAGTCCAAGACTAATAATAATAAGCATGAATAACAAATATATGGACAAAGAAATTGTAAAAGCATTACGATAAAGTGAAATATCAGTTATCTAGTGTCATCTCTTCAAAAGAGGCTCATTGGCAAGGAAAAGTATGTCTTAGAGCCTTGATGATAACACGAAGTGCAAATAAAGCGAGGCGAAGCGCTCAACATGTTTTGAGCCTCGCTTCAGGGCTTAAGCGCGCCTTTGACAACACTGTTGATTGGTTCAGTTCATTTTCTTTTCTATTGGTTTACGCTACACTATTAAGTTTTTCAATTCTGACCTAAATGCTTCTCCATTCCAGATCATCTTCACCTTGATACACTTATTATGCGCTGGGCAACTTTTTCCCATCATATGTAGGAGATAAGTGTGTGGCTGTAAAACTAAGCAAAACCAAGAGCTTCAACAGTTAGCTGCAATGAAATAGGTGATTTTACTCTTTTTATAGCTAAATTCACCATACTGCACTGAACAAGGGTATGACTTGTATTTAATCAATCACTTGGTGCATGAGCGTTGGACCTAGGTTATTGCCAAAATTGTCAAAACCTTTGCCTTATGGACCTAATACCTCAAAATGCATTCAAGAGTGACAGTTTTCTTTTTCTTTTTGAGCAGTTGCATTCAAGATATTGTGAATAATTCTCAATTCCAGAAGTTAAAACTGAGGTCTTGTGAGTTGGGCCTGAATTCCTGGTTATGTACAAACTATTTTAGTTTCAAGTCTCTACTTCACCCTTCCCGCACATGATTTGGAAGCTTCTGCTGTGTCTTTTTTAAAGTATGCACAATGCTGAACCAAGGTTAAAAACACTGGACCATATTCCAATGTCACTATGAAACATGAGTTGTATCATCAAATTATCTACATGTCCTGCTAGACCGCAGGCATACACTTCAGAAAGGATGCAACGGTAGAAATTGGTTGCAAGCATACAGAATAATTCCAGCTAATAAAGCCAAAGACATTGCTCATTAGCATTACGGTGTAAAACACTACACAACACATTATGCAGACATCAACTATTAGGTTAAAAAAAAAGGTTTACATATATAAACTGCAGTCAGCAATTCATAACTCCACCAAGATGGGAAATGCCAATCACTTGCAGAAATCAAATAACGAAAAATACACACCTCTTGCTGCATATAGCGTGGCCAATTCCTGAAAGCGAATGTCATAGCAGATCCCTACACCAATTCGGCCAACCTCTGCAGAAATATAGTTATGATCATTTCTCAAAAGCACAGGATGGATGCACCAATTAACTTAGAAATAAAGAAAAGGTTGATATTCAAGCTCTTCAATGAAGCAAAAGCCCATGAACTCAAATCTATCAAAATATGGAACACAAACATGCAGTTAAAGTAACTATATTAACTGGAAGAACTTTCAGAGCAGTGGAGTAGTCTTTCACACTTTCTTAGCAGTAAGTTGACTGATTTATTATCGATGTATGTTCGGGAAGTAAGAAGCAGAGAATACCTGTATCCACAACAGTTGGAGTGTCTCCTGCTGTAAGCGTCTGTGATTCCTTAAAGGTTATTTTACCAGGAATATCAATGTCAAAAAGATGTATCTGCGAAGGCATCAAAGTGTCAGACATTTTGCAGAGTGGCCATCTTCTTGATTTTCCTGACAAACTACTAGATATGCTCCTTGTCCATAGTGTCTGAACTTAGTTAGCTAATGTGCACATGCCATCATGCAAGGCAAAAGACCGGCATTTTATTTCCACTATTTCACACCACCCTGCAACTCTGTGTGAACAGTTGCAGAAATACTTCAATTAACATCAGAATAGCTTACAAATGGATGACCCCAGACATTTTACAGGTTGGCTCCCCAAATTATAATGTCTATATTATTAGTTCCCAGCCTTTTTATCGCAGAATAGTACTACCATTAAATTTTCAGTCATGAAATCTAAAGGAGATTTGATTTTAGAAAAATAATAAAAAATAAGATCTTTTGGCAATCCTCTGCAGAGAATAAGCAACACATGAATAATCTTAGTTTGTTCTCGTATCCTTTTGTCCAACAGTTCGTCAATTTGAACTTGACAATCATCTGTTCAGTTCAGACCATTGGCAGCACTCTTTTTGAGTCTTAAATGACATTATCAAGATGCTTTTGCCAACCCAAAAAAACAAAAAAGAATTTTTTTTAAAAAAAAAAAAAAAAAAAAGACCCCTCATATCTGTCAAATGTAAGTTAGCAGTAATTTTAAAGGCAAATTATGAAAAGCTGGAACGAGTAAGCAACTCCCAGATCTGCACATCAACAAATGAATGTCTGACTACACTCTGCAACATCATTCAATCTCTGAATCCGAAAACTATTGTACACTGTGAGAACCGTGTCCTATTGAATTTATAGTTAACATAATTGATTGAGCATACTACAATCACTTTCTTAGTTTGTTCTAGATCGTAGTGGCTAAGCTACCTGCCTTCACCACAACAAGAGAACTATCTGCTTACCTTTCTGTGCTTAGCTTTCAACTTTCCTTCGGCATCAAAGACGCAGCAAGTATTGTACAACTTGTCCCCACTGCGTTCAGGTATAGAGCCTCCCACTATTGTAATCTTCAGAAGCCGAGCTACTTCAGAGAGCATGGCAGTTGACGGAGATGCATCAGGGCCAGCATCAATGTCTTCCGCATAAATTGGGAAGCTATCATTTGAATATGGACTATTCCATATTTCCTAGTGAAAATCAAAGCCCAACAGTAAGCTAAAGTCAACTGCTGTAAATTTCAATGGCAGGAATAGCCAAGTATTGCGGAAAAAACTGCTTCAGGTAGTACAATGAAAATAACAGAACATCTTTGCTGCCTCACTATCTAGTCTTACATCCTTAATCTATAAGTTTATGTCAGAATTCACACCACAAACCAGAATAGGACCTGAAGGGATACTCAAAATTAATCTACATGTCATACGTAACAGCCCTTGTGCAAAATGTGACAATAGTACGTGCAGTTCCTGCCCACAGATGAATTGGCATAAAGATTACAAATAAATTTAGACATATGAAAGAAGTGCAGGTTTCATAGGCATTTGCAGCTAATAGGGAGGCTTTTTTAAGATTGAAGGGGCAATAATATCTGGAATTCATTTAGCTACTGATAAATAAACACAATGTCCCGTGTTTTTTTTATAACTGTGGTGTCCACGCCGCTTGCACACACCTCGACTAATTCAGAGGTACCTGCTACCTCCTACCAGCACAGGTACCGGGTAACTCTGTCCACCAAGGCTTAAATAGATAGGAGTAAATCACCTAGTATACACAATGTCACATGTTGGTTGTATAAAGTGTTTAAGAAATTTACACCTCCTACTCTACCCATTATCTTAAAATTTTGGATTGCATGCTAAGATATTTCACAGCTACATTGAATATCTCACTATTAGCAGATAGAAACATTTGACTTTAAAACGGAATGGAACAAAAGATGGACACCTCGAAGATTCTAAGTTGCTTAATAAGACTGAACTCTAACAAAAAATTACAGTCAATCAGGTTCAATACTAGCAATCAAACAGAGTATAACTACGAAAAGAAACAGCTGCACCCGATGAACAATTTATATCTGAACTCACAGGCAAAACAACAAGCTTAGCCCCCTTCTCAGCAGCCTCCTCAATTGCTGTTCGCGCATGAACAATATTCCTTTCCTTATCTGCCGTCACCGCTAATTGACATAGCCCAATCTTAAACTGCTCATCCAACATCAAGTTCACAAATCAAAAACGGATTAAGCATAATTCAAAGACAAATCAAATCAACTTAGCCTCAATTCCGAACTAGTTTGAGGTCCACTATAACCATCATAGTTTGACTATTTTTACACTGGTCCACAACCCGTAACTTCTAACTCAAATAAGTGAAGTTCAATTAACTTAACAATTGTAACATTGGCCGTCATTATGTATTGCCCCTCCTTTATTGTAGCGGCTGTGTTTTGGTAACTTTTTCTTTTATTCAGTGTGTTTTGGTAACTCAAATAGATACAGTTACCTAAAGTTCACCTATACATGCATCCATACATAAAAAAGAATAGGCTTAATATATCGACAACCCCTTAAACTTGCCATTTCATTTAGACATTCAAACTACTACCTGTTCCAATTGAGCACCTAAACGCACTATAAAGTGTTTCTATTAGACATTTTCTTTTTCAAATTTTGAGCGTGTTCTCAAGTGTCTATTAAACGGTTAAGTTAACCACATAAATATATCATCTCCTTTAATTATACACATTAGCTTCAATTGGAACAGGTATGAGGTTTTACAGCTTATTGAGACTATTGTGTACAATTAAAGGAGGTGATATATTTTAAACTGTTAGCTTAAAATTTAAACCGACATTTATGATATGTTCAGGTGCTCAATTGGGACAAATCGTAGTTCAAGTGTCTAAATAAAATTTACTGGCAAGTTTAAGGGTGTCGATGTATTAAGCTAAAAGAATACACACACACACACACACAGAGAGGAAAGGAAGCCCTTATTGAGACTACTGTGTATAATCAAAAGGAGGTGACATTTTTAAGTGGTTAACTTAAAACTTAAATCGCAAGTGTCTAATAGGAACATTATATGATGTGTTCAGGTGCTCAATTGGAACAAATACTGACAAGTTTAAGGAGTTATCGATGTACTAAGCTAAAAGCATATATATATACACAGAGAAAGAGAAAGAGAAAGAGAGGAAAGGGATACCTTAGTGATGGGAGGAGAGGGCAATTGGAGAGCGGGAGGAACCCTAGCTTCTTCGGGCTTGAAAGCCATTGATGCAGTGACGGTTGTACGTCTTGAAAATTGGCTGCTGTTACTGGTTGTACGATTTGGGATGAAGTGAAAGGGACGATGGAGCAGGTGTTGTGAGGGTGCAGGCCGTACGATGGAACGAGATATGGAGGATCCTATTACTGACGAGAGGGTTGAAGAGGATGACAATAGGAATCCAACTCTCATTTTGACTACACTTTCTCTTTCATTTTCTGTGCAAACCCAAAAGTTAATTTCACCCAATAAAGTTATCACTTTGGTCCTCCATGTTTGTGATTCTTACCAATTAAATCTGCTAAGTACTATATACGTGGCATGACTCAAACACTAATGTTCTTAATTCTTTTTTTTTTTTTTTTAAATTTGTAATTATAAATGAGGAAGGAATTACATTAGCGCTGTTTTTGTTTTGTAATTGTATAGCCCGTGCCCACTCGCATGCACATTAATTATTCTACCAAGTAAATGTTACATTGATACAAATACCAAATAACCACACCAACTCGAGTTTAAACAGAAGGAAGAATTCACATTACATTAGTTTTAAAGGGAAGGGAAAAGGGCCAAATATATCCCTGTACTATTGAAAAAGGGCCAGATATATCTCTCGTTATACTTTGGATCCAAATATATCCCTACCGTTATACTATAGGCTCAAATATACCCCTCCGTTAAAGTTGTCCAAGGTGGACATCCAATCCTAATGGCACTAACATTTGATATCATCACCTCTAACCCATTTTACCCCTCCCTCACTATACTTGTTCTTCCAAAGACTAAAATTTCCTTACCCTCCACCACCACTACCGCTATCGTAAATTCCAATATCGTGTGATTTAGCCCACAGCAACAATCAAATGACTGTTAGGGTTTTGCCCTGATTTTCTACCATAATTAGAATTCCTTTCTTGGTGGAAAAGGTTTCCTAAGTGGAAAAGATCTCTTCCATATTTGACTAATACTTTCTTGGAGGAAAAGTTTTGTATTTCTATAAATGGAGGATTCTTCCTTCCCTCTAAAGTTTTGTTTAGAGGGAGAATTTTCTCTCAATAGTTTTTAAATTTTCTTTTGTATTAGCTTTCATATGTAGGTCAATTGACCAAACCCATATCATATTATCAAAGTCTTTTTTTGTGGTTTTTCATTGTTGCTTGATTTATTGTCATTCAAGGTTTGCAACTATTAGCTTCCGCATGACCACATGTTATTTCGATCCCAACAAGTGATATCAGAGCCAATGATCCAACAAGTGGTATCAGCGTCAATGGTTAAACCAATGGTTTAACGAGGTTGAAGACAGATTCAAGGTGGATCAGTTCAAGTTGCAACCAACTTGACGATAATCAAGATTTTTGTCCAAAAAAAAAGGTCTGAAGTACTACATGATGTGGAGACAAAGTGTTCAATCATATTATCAACAATCCTGTTGTTACATCTTTAAAAATAAAAACCAATTTTAACGCATAGGGCTCCGATTTTAAACCATACCTATTTTCAACCATGCCAAACAACAGCGATGAAGATTATCTAGTGAAGAAAGCGAATTAAGTTTTGTCAAGAAAATACAGGCCAAAAGGGGAGATTTGTTAGGGTTTTGCCCAGATTTTCTACCATAATTAGAATTTCTTTCTTGGTGGCAAAGGTTTCCTAGGTGGAAAAGATCTCTTCCATATGTGACTAATACATTCTTGAAGGAAAAGTTTTGTATTTCTATAAATTGAGGATTGTTCCTTCACACAAAACAATACAAAGAGTCTCCATTATGTAGTCCTCAAACGAAGTCTTGTTTAGGGGAGATTTTTCTCTCAATAGTTTTTATGATTTTCTTTTATATTAGCTTCCATATGTAGGTCAATTGACCAAACCCATATCATATTATTAAAGTCTTTTTTTTTATATAGTTTTTCATTGTTGCTTAATTCATTGTCATTCAAGCTTTGCAATTATTAGCTTCCGTATGAGACCATGTTATTTCGATCCCAACAATGACGACATAACGAATATGGAAGAAAACCCAAAAGAATCCAAGCAAGAACGGAAAAAACAAACGAAGAAAAAAGAGAAATAACAATTAAGACTCTAACTCGAAATTGCAAAACTCCAATCAGTAGAATCAAACAATTATAAAGTCCAATAACGTGTGATTTAACCCACAACAAGTCAACAACCATTCAATGGTGAAATTAACAAATATGGGGAAAACCCAACCCAAAGGAATCTAAGAAAGAAATGAAAAATCAGATGAATGACCCAACAGTTTCCCAATCGTATACTTTTTATCAAAATCTTTATCATACCCAATCTGTTCTTTTCCCACAAGGAATAACCCCACTTTGTCTTTTTGAACTTGGCTTAACATTAGAATTCCTAGGTTGTTGTTTTTCTTGCTGTTTGTGGTGGTTTTCTGGTTTACATTACCTTTCTCTCGATTATAAAGTTACATCTTTCAAGTTGCATAAATAAATAGAGGTGGTCGGTGGAGGGGAATGAAATTTTAGCGGTGTAAGAACAAGTAGAGGGAGGGGAAAATGGGTTAGGGGTGATGAGGTGGCTATATGACATCCATTTCATCCAATGTTAGTGCCATGTAGGATTGGATGTCCATCTTAGATAACTTTAACGGATGAGGGGTATATTTGAGCCTATAGTATAACCGTAGGGTATATTTGGACCCAAAGTATAATGAGGGGTAGATTTGGTCCTTTTCCAGTAGTACAGGGGTATATTTGGCCCTTTTCGGTAAAAAGGTTTATTTTTGCTCCTATACTTTTTGCGAAAAGGTCTAACTTTGTCCTCCGCAGAAGTTTGGCTTGTCAATATCTTTGTCATTACAATTTTGGAATTTCCCTTAGTCATTGATAAACCAGACTTATATAGGGGAAAGGTCCAAATTCATTTTTGTGATATATCTAACTTTGACCTCATGGTTTGTGAAAGGTCTAACTCTGCCACTCTGGTGAAATGGATTACACAAAGAATCCACTCATTTTCATTGTACATTCATTCTTCCACTTTTATCACTCCACTATCCTGGACACCACCATTAACCACGACACCCAAATTCACTATTCCTAAACAATTTATCATCACAACCGCGACTCCATATTCATCCCTTCCAATCTGTCGTGAGTGGTCATGCCTTTATCTTTTTCATTCATCTCATATTTGAAATTCATTTCTCTATCACTATCCATTCGCCGCAAATCACAATATCTATCACTATTCATACACGCACAATAGTTTCTTCAAGAGAAAATCACCAGCCTTCATCTTTAAAATAACTCCAAAACTTCAAAATAACATATTTTAGACACAAAATAGAGCTGAAGATGATCAGAAAAGTGATTTCTTTTTCTCTTTTCTTTAGTCATGATGCATTTTGACTCTAATGTAATTTTTGTTGTTTCGTGTTATTGTGAGCCTGCAATTTTGTAGCAGTGTAGCCACGTGCCAAGTTTATGTGCTAACCTAAATTATTAGAGACTAATTAAAATTGCTACCCCCTCCCTCCAAACTATCACCTTTTTTCAAGTTTCGTACTTCAATTATGCCTTGTTATTGTTATCCCTCCCCCATCCAAACTATATCTTTCAAGGGTTAAAACCCTCTCAGGGTTTAACAAATAGAAAAGGTTCGTTGACACTTAGTGGGTGATAAAATAAATCATCCACATGGCTTTTATAATTACTAAAAGGGCAAATAACACTTTTAGTCCTTGTGTTGATGCTATATTCTGGTTTTAGTCCTTATGTTATCCGACTTACCACTATTGATCTTCAATTATATTACGTGAGTGATTTTGATCCTTCGTCTAACAGATGCCCCAAAAATTAACAGACATTTAACTCACCTAGGGATAATTTTGTTATTAAATTTAGTTGGTCAAGAACCAATTGTCCAGAACGACACCTTTGAGATCCAATCTTCTCCATCGGCCACCAGAAAATGTCCAACACGCCTTTGCGTTTCTGATCATGCCTATACCAGATATGACTTTTCGACTAATCTCATATGTTAGTCTAGTCCGATTCAGTCGTTCTAAATTTCCATCACTACATACAAAAGTCTGATGGCGGCGAGGAATAACAAGAGCATCGTAGTCAATGATGAAAAATACAAAGGTGTCAAAGAAGAGCCAAAAAAGTTAAAGGTTACCATTCAGCCGTTGCTGGAGAAGTCCTTCCCAGGTTGTGGGAGTGGATATTAGATGCCAGTGGGACATGTATTATGAAGACGTCGAGGAATATAATAAGTTTTACAAGATCAATCCAGATGTCAATTAATCCTTCTTAGATTTGTTTGTAAACTGGAATTTATGTATATCTCATCTCAATTCATATAACGTATTGTTTGCTATCTTTATTAAATCATTAATGACATATTTATAAGCAGGCATATACTGTACATAAAGTGAACTGTGTAAACTTCACTGTTGTGCTATTGAGAATAGAAACTCTTTCCCTATATTTAGAAAAAAGTTTTCAACGAAATTGCTGGCATGGTCATAATATGAGCCGATTAAAACGAATTTTGGAAGAGCTATTTTTTGTTTTGGTATATGGAGTTTTCTTCATCTTTTTCCTCAGAAACATAGACGCTGCTTAGGGAGGCATGGCCTTCAAGTGATTCTTCACCAACTATATTTTATACCAGAATTGTCCCTGTGTGAAGTTAACTGTCTGTTAATTTTTTGGGATCTGTTAGTTGAAGGATCAAACTCACTCATTTAATATAACTGAAGGTCAATAGTGGTAAGCCGGATAACACAAGTATTAAAACGAGAATATAACATTAACACAAGGACTAAAAGTGCTATTTGCCCTTACTAAAAATAACTCTAAACTATTGAATGTTTATGTTAACCCTTTGAACTACAATTTTTGAAGGTTAACAGCCACCCCCCCCCCCCCCGTCCCCCACCCCCCCCTAAAACTACAAATAGCAAAGAGTTGTGATGACTCAACCCGTGGAGGTGAAAAATGATACCACGTTTGATTTCTCAACGACTAATTAGCCGAAAATTAATATTCAAGTTATTTTTTCTCGTTCTTCATATTCTTTAGTTATTCTTCATCTTATTCACTTTCTTCTTTAACCGAATTGATCTGGATATGTAAATTTGAGTTTCATCTTAAATTACTTATCCTCTCTCCTATTAGTTTCCCCATATTATTGAAAGAATTCATTCTTCGAACATCATTTCATGATTTCATCCCATTTTCTTTGAAAACACATTGTCTTGAGGATGAAAATGAATATTTTGTAATTGTGGGCAACCCACATCAAACCCACAAAAGGGACTTTTTTTTTCCTTTTTTCGACAAAAATCAAATTGAAACCCCAAACTTAAAATTCCTATATTTTCCAACAATTTCTTATAATTTCAATAGAAAAAAGAGAGGAAAGGAACCCGTGTTCTTCAACCTTTAAAGGCAAAACCAACAATGGATCCCTTTCTATATTTCGTTTTTTACTTTGAACTAGTTCATTTAATTTACGGAAAAGGGCCAAATATACCCCTGTACTATCGAAAAAGGGCCAAATATATCCTTCGTTATACTTTGGATCCAAATATACCCCTGCCGTTATACTTTGGGTTTAAATATACCCCTTCACAAATGCTTAAAGTTGGTAACTTTGATTTAAATATAAATATTATGTGGCATGCTTCACCTCACTTAGCCCAATTGTCCCCTCCACTTCCTATCTTCTTCCACCACACCTCCGCATCTAGGGCACCATTTTCACAAACTCAATATTTTAATGAAATAAATATTATGTGGTCAACCAATGCCCTAAGCCAATGCAGCCCTACTAAACCCTGTATTCATTTCTACTGATGATCCCTCCTTATATCCTCTTCTTAGCCTTTCCAAAGATCCAATAGTCCTCCCTTTCTTTCAGATTTTCACTACCGTCCTTAATTAATGGTGGTGGGCATAAGGACGGGGGGAGGTGTGGGTGGAAGAAGATAGGAGGGGAGGGGAGGGGTAAAATTGAGTTTGTAAGTGAGGTGGCATGCCACATAATATTTATTTTATTAAAATATTAATGCCACGTAGGATCGGGTCAACTTTAATCATGGAAAGAGGGTATATTTAAACCCAAAGTATAATGACAGGGGTATATTTGGACCCAAAGTATAACGAATGGTATATTTGGCCTTTTTTCGATAGTAAAAGGGTATATTTGGCCCTTTTCCGTTTAATTTATCGTATTAACTTTGATAGAATTTTAATTTGGGTTGAGATATAATGTTACGTGTAGTGCCACTAGGCGCATTGAGCAATATTCTTTTGAATGGGGAGGGGTTTAACCTCCAAAAATTATAGTTCGGGGGTAACAAAACACCAGATAATTTAAATATAAAACTTATAAAAGAATGATTGTTTAGTTTTTTTTTTTTAATCTTTTTTTATATATATATTAACTCTAAGTTAAAATGTTAATCTGATTACAAAAATTCGAAATGCAACTTATATAGGTTTTGTCTTTTACTTGTGTCTATTAGACTAATTTTACGTTGCATTTTTGGAGGCTTTCAACTGAAAAACTAGTTTCTGAATTTTGTGAAAGATTTGGAAAAACGAGTTGGGAAATTATCAAAAGGAGAATTCCTTTTTTTCTTTTTCAAAAATTACGTCGTCGTTTAAAGCAAGTCTTGCTGATCCTCATGGTGCACCGCGTCACATCTAATTCCAACCTAATTTCCCAACACTAGAAATTCAAAATGTGAAGTATACAACGGTTATTAACTTCCCCTTTCACTCCCGCCCCTTCCTACTATACTATTCCATTGTAAAACCGGTTTATTTTCTCCTCTCTTTCAATAATAATAATAATAATAATTCCTGCAAAAGGTTTCCTACGTGACGTCGCTTGGTCTAGGCCAAGCGTCGTCGTCGCGAACAAAAAATGGACAATAATCCAACAGCCATTGTGCCTTATCATGACCCTTTTGATGATTCTTCTTCTTCTGTTGCCCAAATTTCACTCTTTGATCAAAATCCAACAATTTTCATTTCTGTTAATGATGATGTTGATGGTGGTTTTGGCGTCTCTGACTATGATCCATTTGCTGATCCAATTTTGTTTGATATTCCTTATGAATGTAGCAATTATTTGGTTGGAAATAGTACTAATGATGACGGTGGAGTTTCGGCGACTAATAATTGCCAAATTCTAAGAGAAATAACTCATTCTGATGGTGACTGTTTTACACAGTTTTATCTCTTAAATTTCTATATGGGGTTGTGGAAGTAAAGTGATAGTATTTTTTTAGTTATTTACTAGTAACCATAGTCGATATAAAAAAAATAAAAAATAGTTGTAGCGAATTTTATATATCACAGTATTAAATATGTAAAATTATCATTGTTGAGACTTCAAACTTCATTATTCACCTTCCGGTAGGTCTTTAATTGATATTTCTAATGGTCTCTTATCTTAGTTTGAGAAAACATATGCACTATTTGTAAATTTTATTTTTTATGTTCAACTTTCAGTTACTTTCTTTAAAGTTGAAAGTTTTCGCAACAATGCATTTGAGTATTTGTTTTTGTGCGTTTAATCCTTCTGCTTAAATTGTAGGATTTCCATTCACATTTAGTTTATATTGCTCGAATTGGTAATAGTAGATAAATGGTAGAGCAAAATTTTCTTAAATTGAAGTAAAGTTAGTAATTTTTTTAGTTATTTATTATTGGTTTGTTTCCTTCATAGGCTCGCAGATATATAAGCTTGAAATTTATGGAACACTAGGAAGGATCAGTCATGCAGTTGTTGAGAAATACACAATGGATTTTTCTTTTCAAAGCCATGTGTCATCCCAAACATTTGAGTACGGAGTTATACTTCTTTTTATACTCTTCTGTTTTGCTCTAGTTTATAATGCACTTTTACCACTTGTTTGATTAAATTAACTTTAGTTTTTATCCTGTGCTTCAACAGTTTTAGCAACGATAGTACAAGGCATGTGAAGCAATTTTTAGTTCAATATTTTGAGGCGTGTAAGCGTGAAGGTCACATTTTGCTGCAAGATCCATTCTGTGATTTCTATGATGCTTTAGGTGTTGGATCTGATGGTGGTGATTGTCTTGACATTGATAGTCTACTTCAGTTATCTCCAACAAATTCGCGTAAGTAACGTCTTTGCTTAGTCCTTTAATCTAAAAAAAGGATATGAGAAATTACTTTGTTTAGCTTGAGTTAGCATTGTGAATGAGACCTTAAATCTATTCTAAATGGTATTAGTTCTGTATTACCGAGATAATGATCTTGGACGATATTTACCTGCAGGTGATAGCCAAATGAACCAGCAAGAAATGAAAAATGAAAGCGAGGCCAATGGAGATGACTTGAGACATGAAAAGATCCCCCTTTCAGCACAGGTTTGTAGTACATTTTGGGAAACACTTTAAAAAATAATAGCCAGAAAATGTATATGTTTTGTATATTAAGTACAAGTATTATACATATAATATACATATTATATACATAATCAGCTATGTTTTCTATATTTCGCTAGCGCCAGTAATCAATTGTGGCCGACAGGCGAAAAATGAAGAAAACAGGACTTGATGGTTCATTTTTCTTCAAAGTTTATTTTTGGTACCATATAATTTATGTAAAGATTTTGTCCTTGTAATATTTTGCATTCTGACCACTTTTTTCTTAAATAGAACAGAGGGAAAGAACTGGAAAGTTGAGATTGAAAGACTTTGCAGGATATCTCCATCTTCCTATTGAAACAGCAGCTAAGAAATTGAATATATGTCCTACCGTGATGAAGAAGGTTTGTCGAAGGGATGGCTTGTCAAGATGGCCCTATAGAAAGGTCTCTTTCTTTTTGCCCTTCCCTCACCCTACCTTATTTTTATAGCGCCTCGATAATTGAGGTCTCAAAATTTTCATATTGCCTTGGAAATGATTGCAGATTAAAAGTGTTAGGAGGAAGATATCGCAGAGAGAAAAAAGTTTAAGCTCTAATGATGTTGAAGAGAGGGCGAGTGCAAAGGCAGACATAGCGAAGCTGGAACAGGAACTTGCCAGCATTTTTGAAGCATTCGTTAACTAGTTTGATTACTATTCTATCAATGAAATCACATAGGTTTCTTATAAGTTACTATTAATTTTTCAACCATTTTTGTCTCTACAGATTTAGCTTATTACTACTAATTTATATTGTATTTATAGTTGAAAGGCAGATTTAAATGTACAAATGAGTTATATTGTATTTATAGTTGAAGGCAGATTTAAATGTACAAAATGAGCAATATTGTGTATATACAGAACATAGGAGTTTGAGAGTTACATATTTCTTCCTTTCAGATTTTTTCTATAGTAAAGTTTGTTGTGTAGCATAGGAAATGGGTGCAGTTTCTTTTCCCCGCATTTCCAAGTCTTAAATGGCCACATACATGAAATAAAATAGTTTCTTAGACTACGTTTCATTGGTTGTTTTTTTTTTTTTTAAATTTTGGTACTCATGCTAACTTCCGAGCTAGTTAAAGGACAAAAGTTTTGCTTGTTGTATTCTCATTTCTCAGAATATACCATGTTCTGGAGCAATTTCCATTTCAATTCTGAGTGTTGTTTTGTCACTTTGTTAACTTTTTACTCACAAGAATCCGTAAAGCCGGCCTGTTCGCTAAATGACCCTTCGGAAACATCAAACCTGAGGATATTTCTCTAAGCAAATTACCAAAGACCATAATACCTTTTCAATGTTCACAACTAGAAATCCCCTAGAGATGTCCGTGTTGAAGTTGATCACATTGGTTGATCAGTGCTGGATATATATGAAGCTATTGCGGCTACTCAAGAAATACTTTTGTTCTATTTTCAAGAAGAAGAAGCAGATGGCGAATGTTGAGAAAGTTGTTGGTGTGAAGAAAGTGAGGCAAAAAGATCCAGATGGATGGGATGTGACGATGCCACTCCCGGGAGACATCATAGAAGGCGTTGCTGAATTAGCTGCTGATGATGACTCCTCCTTTGTTCAGGCCAAGGCATGGTCAGAGTTAACCTTATTTCTTGGTAAAATTGCTGGACATTTCATTTGGTTGAAAGTTAGAAGGGGAGAGAGCACACTTAAACTCAGAGGATATGTCTTAGTTGAAAGACGTCGTTCCAATCTGCAGAAAAGGTTTGTTGTTAGAGCACCATCTGATCACAGACATCTTGCTGTTATAGCTGAATTAACTTTGGCACGTTGCACTGAACTCCAGGGTACAATTCTTCTTTTCCACTACTACACATGTTAAACTGCACTGATAGCATAAAAAACTGTTAATAGCAGAATTATGTTTGATGATGCAGAAATGAGCAGAAGAATGGTTAATTCAGGCTCACGCGGGTATAACCAAATGGGATTACAATATGACTGGAAGATGAAGGTGGGAACGTATCTACCAGATTCTCGTTCTACAGTTGTTAGCTCCATCGTTTTCATGCCTCTGGCAAGAGAGTATAGAGTAGAAGCCACAATAGTTCGTACCATGGCCTGGTTTTCAGCAGCAGTATCTTCAGGAATCCCTCTTGTATTCGTTAATATTCAAACCGAGCAAATTAGCAATTTGGTATTCTGTCTACCTCTTGTGATCAAGTTTACTTCTATACACTGACGGTGTTTGCATTTTTTACAACATTGGGTCACCTAAAAGATCACTACAGATAACCGTCCATACTAAGGGGATTGGTAACCTAGATAACAAGTGAAAATTCTTTAAGCTGTCAGTGTATATAACTAAATTCCTAATGGGTTTACCCAAACTAGCATAATGAACTAATCTTTTTATTCTTCATGCTTTTTTGTGTAAAGGAGAGGAGAAACACCAGTGGAAAAGATCTCACTTGGAGTAGGCAACTAGATGGCTATGTTGGTAACCAGTCCGCACAAGGTGTAAGGCTATGGTATCTACCAGGAATTGCAGAGGTTCCACTTGAATTAACACCTGGACCAGGAGAAACCAGATTTGGAATCGATATTAAACGAACAGATGAAGTAATGGTTATCGTCTTTTCATTTCCGAAAACAGCAAATTAAATAATGTACTCCTACGAAATGAGAAGTTGAATTTTCTCAACATGTTCTTTTTCTTAAATCTCTTTTCAGGGATTTGTCCGTATTTATTCAGTAGCAAAGGGGACAGCTGCAGAACGAGCTGGTTTAGTGCATTTATTTGAGCAGGGAAAACAAAGCAAGCACCATCTAGTGATCTCAAGGCTAGAAGGAAAGAGTCTTTTGCCATCAACTGTTAGCCCAGAAGGTCTAATATACTGCTGTGATCATGCTGATATTAAGGAAACTCTCAACTTAGTAATGGAAAGAAGTGAAAGTATTAGACTGCATATCATGTCTTGGCCTGATCAGACAACTCAAAATACCACACGATCAATTGGCGCTGCAGCTCTTATGCCTCCAAATTGATACCATCAGCTATTCAACACGTAGCATCCAACAACAACTAAGTCTCAATCCCAAACAAGTTGAGGTACTCAGCTATATGAATATTCCTCACTGTACATGTCGATCTATTTATTTAATCTCATCTCAGTCAGCAGTTCAACACCATGTACAGAAATAAACGTCTATTTATAGAAATTTTGTTGACTAATGGAAAGAAGTGAAAGCGTTATGCATATCATGCATGTCTTGGCCTAGTCAGATAACTCAAAAAACTAAACGATCTATTGGCACTCTTATGCCTGCATATTGATAACATCAAGAGTTCAAGTCGACCATGCATAAATATCTTTTTTTTTTTGTTCGAAAATTTTGTGGAGAAATGGAAATAACCAACTTGAACTTGCTTTAGTACTTGGTAACAGCATTTTAGAAAGAAGAGGATTTGTAGTACATTGTAGGGGTTGTGTTCTTAAAGCTTCCAAGATCCACAGTACTGTATTTGTACAAATTCATTTGCAGAAGCAAAAGAAAATGTTCTTGTCCACTAAATTCGATACCATTAAGAACTTCTTAGAATCTGCTGGAAAAGCAAAAGCTGACCTAATCAGAATGGTATCTGGCAGGTCATGAATTCAATAAGTGTTAAATTGAAAGTGTGTCCATTATAATCTTTAAGCGCAGCATGAGCCTTAGTGTCTGACTCCTTTTAAGAGCACTAGTACCCAAGAGTGCCTGCAAACGCATGAATTGAAGAAGAATATTTCCTTTTTGCAGTCTTTACTTTTCAGAATCAGCATTCATGTGTAGTTTCCCATCCTTACAGTGGTAGCTAATTTTCTTTCTTTTATTTAGTTAATTAGTGCTATATATGTGTAGGTAACACACACACACACAAATGCACCCACATAGATCGATCGATATTCACAGTTGCATTAACACTTAATAAATCAATGAATGATTTAAATTATGTACCAAACTTATTATACTGGACACATAGTCTAGCAATTGAACAAGTATAAGAGATGAAACGAGTGTCGTCCAATTACCAAGACGTCACTGAACTACTATCTCGCTATAACTTGGTTTTGTCTTATACTATATTTCTTCAATGTCAATATATTGATTCAACTCATTCAAGGAAAGAAGGTTTTAACTGACAGAAATAGAACATGTTTAAAGATACACTCCAGAAAAAACATGCTCTATTATCTTTCGCCCATATACACCAAAAAGAACACATTTTCTCATCACTTGTGACATAACGACTTCAGAAGCATGCGACCATCAAAAGAAGGAACATCTTTTCATCAAAATCGATACTGACAATTTTCCCAATTTAACCACTATATATACCATGCACTACGTTTTGTTGATATTCATTAATTAGTGCAATGGCACTCCTACAATCCCTTCTCCTTCACTTGTCCTTAGTTATCTTATTGTCATCAACATCTATAGTCACCGTAGTTTCCTTCCCTGGCAGCTTATGGTTTATGTACCAGTCTCCTCCTCCTCCTCCTCCCTTTCACTACACATACCCGTCCCCAAGGCCACGTCACCATCATCACAAGCATAAATGCCCACCTCCGCCACTTTCATATACCTACAAATCACCACCACCTCCGCCGCCCGTCTACCGATACAAGTCACCACCACCACCATCGACTGTTTATAAGTCACCACCACCACCATCGCCTGTTTACAAGTACAGGTCACCACCACCACCCCCCTCGCCTATCTACAAGTACAAGTCACCATCACCACCACCACCCCTTTACAAGTACAAGTCACCGCTACCACCATCGCCCGTTTACAGATGCAAGTCACCACCACCACCATTTCCCCTTTACAAGTACAGGTCACCACCACCACCCTCGCCCATCTACGAGTACAGGTCACTACCACCACCACTCCTTTACAAGTACAAGTCACCACCACCATCGCCCGTTTACAAATACAAGTCACCACCACCACCGTCACCCGTTTACAAGCACAGGTCACCACCACCACCACCTCCTGTTTACATGTACCGATCACCACCACCACCACTATCTTATTATCATTACGTTTCGCCTCCACCACCACCTAAGCATCACCATCATCGCCGTCACCGTCACCATCACCATCACCACCACAGTCCCAAATGGTCACCATATCCATATATTTATTACCAGTCCCCACCGCCGCCGCCTAAACATTACTAGCCTCCAGTTTACCGTTTCATAGTCGATGAATGGAAGATTCGCACTGGTTTGTGTTATGAGTTCACGCCTTCAATCTTACTGTACCTTCTAGCTAGAGTAATGGAATAAACAAAGAACCATGCATGATGAATTAGACAGTGTTTTAATCTAAATAAAAAAGATTACTATGTTTTCGTTCTGTAGATTTATCGTAGCAAAACTTGGAGTTATTTTGGTCCTTCATCCATGTAATTCCGTATTAAAGTTTCAGTAAAATGCATAACTTTCCATAAATATTGCATGTCAACCCGCGGGCATTTACCAAGAAGAATTAAACTGTACTTGGGAAACAGGACAATATCTATGCATTTCCTCAGAATTACTACATACTGTAAGGATTTTCACATTCTAACGATCCATCCGGTCGTTATTAGGTGTTTCGCAGCCGTGTACAAAAGCCAAGTGTATCGCCATAAGATTAGTCCTCAGGGGAGTTTTAACTGTAATATTTAATCGTAATTGAACTAGATGAGAGTTAAAGAGTTGTGGGCCCGGGGAGGACGTCTTCGCTGCAGCGGGTGAATGACCGCAACAGCGAGCTCGCTGTAGCGGACAAGAAGTTCGCTGCAGTGGTATATGCGGACCGGTACTCGCGTTTAATGACGTTATTTCGGGATTTAACCCCTTTTGTCCACGGAACCCCTCTTCTAAGCCATCATTAGGGTATTCCCAGAGTAAAACACTTGATGACTAGGGAAAGGTAGCTCTCCAAACATCCTTCGCGTTATCTTCCTTAAAGATTTCTCTATCACTGTTTCCGGCTCAAAGACGGGATGGTGGATATTCAATGAAAGTTTGTGATAGCTGCTTGGCAACGAGGTATATAGGTTATGGTTTACTTGAGTTAGACTTTGATTAGTAAATCGTATATATGCTATAGAATTGACGGGAGAAAGTATGATTGGGTCTTCGAACACGGAGTTCGGTTGGATATTGTTTAGGTTAAGATAAATGCTGATTTTTGTGGGCTCGTGCCATTAAGTGAATAAGTGAACCAAGATGCGTAGTTGATATGTCAAAAAGGGAAGCAAAGTAGTGAATATGGTTTGGTATTGATCTAGTTAGAGGGTGGGGTATGTGCAATTACCGAGTTGGCCATAATAAAGTCTTGTTGTACGCGGGTGGGGGCGACGTGTGGCTAAAATTGTAGGTGTCCTCATTGAGTATTCATGTGTCATTATTCTATGTACCGAGCATGCGGGAACCGTCAGTATTTACTTCCTTGTTGATTTGGAGTGATTCCTTATTCATGTTATTGATGAGTCGAGTCTGAGTCTTGGTATGACTGTTGCGTGATGACTTATATTCTTATTGTGTGTATCTTCGTGGAGTGTCCACATTATTAGGAAGTTGATTTCTTAAGTCTTGGTATGACTCGTGACATGGTGACTTGTATTCTTGAGATTGATACATTGATTTTTCGTGACCCTTATTGATTGTCGGAATAGAAATACATTCAGATGAGAAAGAACATATAAATATGAAAAGGCACATTCTACAGAGGGTGAGGATATGACCTAGTTATGGGCTCGTGATCTAAGGTCAGTTCCAGAGCGAATGGTACATGAATACCATGGGTCCCCTGCAGGTTATGGCTATTTGGGCAAACATTATCATTTAGCATGTGTGCACGGATATGATACTAACATTGATTGTGTTGTACTTGTGTGTCCATATTTTATGACGGTGGCAGAGTGTCCATATTTTGTGACGGTGGCAGAGCTGATTCCGATTGGATGACATATAGTCATGGTTCATTCTGGTAAGTTACAATTGATTTCCTCATAATTATGGAGATGAGGAGTTTACAAGTAACCTCATAATCCGTTGGTAAATAAAGAAAGGTAGGTTGAGTTGACCCCATTAGCGTGGCTAAGTGTTGGGAGTATGTCAATTTGCTATCATTCATTGCATTGCTTTACTTGTTCTTACTTGATACTTGATAAGTGGCTTGAATCTGGTGTCCCATGCGGGTTGTGTGTTGATTGAGTCTAATTGTTAAATTATGAGTAGGTTAAAGTAAGGGGGAAAAAGGTAAGAAGTAGTGGTCTCGCTTAGTGTCAGTTGATAGGGAGGTCGAGGTCTGTCCTTTTTAAATTGCTGGGGTTTAATTGGTCCAGGATACTGTCTTGAATATAACTGTTATTGTCTGTTGGTCCTTACTTTCTAGTGTTGCATTGACATGGTAATGGGATACGAGCATGTTTATGTCAGAACTGTTTAAGTATGGGTAGGATTTAAAAAGGTGTTACGATTGTACCCATCTGTTTATTCTGTTTGATTTTATATCGTGTTGCGTGAACTAATCTTAGTCGACCTATGATGCTTACCAGTACGTGTGGTGTACTGATACTGCTCTTGCTACATCTTTTGGGGTGTAGATGTGTTTCAGGTTGTTGCTTGAAGGTTTCACTTAGTCGAAGTGCGTATATCTTCCTACGAACTCGTACATCTCATTCCGAAGGCGGAAGCTGTGTCTTTTTAATTGTGTTATCTCTCTGTAAGTTAGAAGCTCTTGTACCTGTCTAGACTAGATCCTCGGGAAAGTTGAATTGTTTAAAATAAATAAAAGATGTCTTCGTAATGTTCATTTTATTTACTATCATTGATTACAAAGGGGTTTGGTTGGTAAGGGCTCACCTATCAGGTAGTAATCAGGTAGGTGCCCACACGATCCGTAATTTGGGCCGTGACACACATAAACAATCTATATAAAATCCTATGAATAATTTCAAGATTGTGGAACTACATGTGTTTTCACAATATTAAGATATAAGACATTCAGTCAAGAAAACATACCCGAATCAGCCATGGTATTCTCTTTGACTAGGATTGAACAGAAGCAATTATTTTGTATGTTGAGAAGAATCAGTTTCTCTCTCTTTCCTTACTTACAAAACAACTTTTGATGGAAAAAGTGTACTTCTTAGGCAGAGACAGGACCCCTATATAGTTGAGAGTATCTGGAACTTTATGTACACGTTCCATCAACGTGTAAAAGTGGGGAAGTTTTAAACCGGTAAGTAACTTCCACATCCAATAAGATTTAGCATATTATTTTTAATTAAATTTATTAAACCAAATTAATGGGCCACGTGGGCCACAATTTTGCATTCTCCCAGTTGGCACACGTTTATTCTCTTAATGGTTTTATAAACATTCGAATCGTTATGTGCACAATTAATGCTAAATTCAACATCATTTGTCGTCATTGAACAAGTCAACTAATATGAGTCATGGCTGTCGTACATCACCTATTTGGCATAGTCCGTTCTATGTACTACAATATTAGTCTATTACCCAACACAACCTTTACGAATACATAATGGGTCCAACCATTATGCTTAGAATATCCTTATCTAAGCGAGAACCTGTGATCATCATTCTCAACAAAATGTATACAAGAGAAAACAAGCAAAACAAAAACATATAAATGAGCTCAAAGTGTCAATTGCATAAACATAATAAAGTCTTTACATAAGGTCATTCATCACCATCAATAAGGCCTATTTTTTCAACATATTCAACAAATGATTTGGGCAGTAATCCTTTCGTCAAGGGATCGACAATCATAAGTTTGGTGTTAATATGTTCAATTGACATGTTATGTTTTCAGACTTCTTTTTTAACCGAAAAGTATTTCAATTCCAATGGTTAGCACCCTTCGAATACTTGTCAGTTTTAGAGAAGAAGACTGCTGCGGTGTTATTATAATAAAGTTTCAGCTGCCTGGCAATACTGTCGACTATTCCGAGTCCTGAAATAAAGTTCCGCAGCTAATTAGCTTGAACCGTGGCCTCAAAGCATGCCACAAACTCACCTTCCATAGTGGATGCGACTGTAACAGACTGTTTCGCACTCTTCCAAGATATCGCTCCTCCAGCTAACAGGAACAAATAACCAAATGTGGATTTTCTTGTATCCACACAACCAAAGATAATCTGAATCTGAATATCCAACCACATCAAGATGATCGGATCTTATATAAGTGAGCATGTGACCTTTCGTTCCTTGCAAGTATCGCAACACTTTCTTTGCAGCCTGTGGTCCATTCCTGGATTACTTTGATATAGGCCCAGCATCCCAATAACAAAACTGATGTCTGGTCTCGTACATGTCTAGGCATACATTAGGCTCCCAACTATTGATGCCTAAGGAATATCTTTCATTTTCTTTCGCTCCAATTCATTCTTCGGACATTGATTGAGATTAAATTTATCTCCTTTCTGAATTGGAACGGGACTTGATGAACATTTTTCCATTCTAAATCTCTCTAACACTTTATTAATATAGGCTTTCTGAGACAACCCCAATAATCTTTGTGATCTATTCCGGAATATTTCTATCCCACTCACATAGGATGCCTTTCCCATATCTTTCATTTCAAAGTTGTTAGAGAGAAATTTCTTGGTGTCGTGCAACAAACCAAGATCATTAGTAGCAAGCAAGAAGTCATCAACATACAGGACTAACATAATAAACTTACTCCCATTGACTTTCAGATATATACACCGATCAACAGTGTTTCCTTAAAACCAAAGGTGACAATAGTTTCATTAAACTTGAGATACCATTGTCGGGAAGCTTGTTTAAATTCGTATATTAATTTCTTAAGTTTACACACCATTTATTCCTTGCGTTTAATGGCAAACCCCTCAGGTTAATCCATATAAACTTCCTCTTCTAAATTCCCATTTAAGAAAGCAGTTTTCACATCCATTTGATGTAGCTTTAAGTCATAATGAGCTACTAAAACGATTATAATTCTGAGTGAATCTTTTCTAGAGACTGGTGAAAATGTCTCCTTATAGTCAATGCTATCTTTATGAGTGAAACCTTTGGCAACAAGTTTGGCTTTGTGACGTTCGATGTTGCCACTTGAGTCACGTTTGGTCTTAAAGACCCATTTACACCCGACTCTTTTACAACCTTCTGGTAATTCAACAAGGTCTCAAACTTTATTCTGTTTCATAGATTCAACTTATCTTTCATAGCACTAATCCATTTACCAGAATTATTACTTTCAACGGCTTGTGAAAATGAAACTGGATCATTATCAATTGACAAGTCAATTTCTGACTCCTGTAGATAAACCAAATAATCATCAGAAATAGCAGATCTCCTTTGTCTTTGAGATTTTCTTAATGGTACTTCTCGTGGTTCATCTACTGCAGGTTCATTAATTATGGCTTCATTTTGAATAGCAGGATCATTTATTTGTTATTCTTGCTGATTGTTAGGCGGTACAACTTCAGGAACAACAATTTTAGAAGAAGTACAAGGTAGATGAATTTGCACCCTAGCTTCTTTAATCTCCACATTACGTGGTTCTTTACTCCCACTAACTTCACCATTCTCAATGAACCTAGCATTTCCAATTTCAACTATTATCGTACTATGATTAAGACAGTAAAATCTATACCCTTTTGATTTTTCTGGATAATCAATGAAGAAACCACTGATTGTTCTTGAATCCAGTTTCTTTTCTTGTGGGTTACAAACTATAACTTCTGACGGGCAACCCCAAACATGCAGGTGCCTCAAACTAGGTCTCCTACCAGTCCACAGTTCAAAAGGTGTCTTTGGAAATGCTTTACTAGGAACCCTATTTAGCAAATAAACGGCAGTCCTTATAGCATACATCCACAACGAAACTAGTAAAGGTGAATTACTTAACATACTCCTAATCATATCCATTAATGTACGATTACGCCTTTCTGCTACACTATTTTGTTATGGTGTGCCAGGCATTGTGTATTGAGCACATATGCCACGCTTTTCAAGGAATTTTACAAATGGACCAGGGTGTTGTCCAGTTTCATCATATCTTCCATAATACTCACCACCTCTGTCTGACCTGATTATTTTCACCTTTCTGTCTAGTTGTCTTTCAACCTCATTAATAAATACCTCAACGGCATTTACAGCTTGAGATTTTTCATGCAATAAATATCCATAACGTGAAAAATCATCAATAAAGGTGATAAAGTATTTTTCCTTACTGAAAGATGCGACATCAAATGGACCACATATATCCACTATAAAAAAATGGGTAATTTGCGGTTGAAAGATGCAATTCACGGAGGTTTTAGCCTCTTCTAGCAACTAGTGGAGGCTAAAACCTCCACGAATTGCAACTTTCAGCCTCCACAAATTCCCCATTTTTTTGTAGTGATCGGTGTGTATAATTTCAAGAAGTTGTGTGCTTCTTGTGGCTCCTTTCTTTGTGTGTTTTGTTTGTTTTCCTTTAATACAATCAACACAAATATTAAGGTCTGTAAAATCCAATGCTAGAAGGTTTCATTCTTAAATAATCTTTCCAGTTTTTCTCTGGATATTTGACCTAAACGTTTGTGCCACAAGTAAGCAGATTGTTTATTCACCAAACTTCGTTTGGTTCCAATATTATGATGCAGAGTTAAGAGTGTTTCGGCAAACAGATTATCAAGATTCAGTTTGTATAAGTTATCAAAAAGAATACTAATAACAATGAGATGATTATCCTTAAACAAACTAAAACATCCATTACCAAAATTAAAAGAGTACCCAGTCTTATCTAACATAGGTAAAGAAACTAAATTTCTCGAAGGAGAAGGTACATTACAAGTTTGAAATAAATCTAAGTGATGGCCAGTATCTAGGATCAAATGATAAGTCTCGATAACTTCAACTGGAGCCTTGACTCTATTCCCCATATACACATATCTTTCATTCTTGTTTATGGTCTGTGTTGTAAGGAATCCCTGCATCGTACTAGAAACATGAACAGTGCAAGTAGAGTCAAGCCACCAAGCATTACAAGGAACTTCAGTTAAATTTTATTCAAGACATGTAAAAGCACTAGGCCCACCTTTCTTCTCGAACCATGTCTTATGTTTTTGGAAATCTTTCTGAATGTGTCCAGGTTTTTCATAGAAACGATACTTTTCATTCTTTTGTTCCTTCTTAAGTACTTGAGAGGAGGACTCATTAACATTATGTTGCCTTTGTTTTCCCTTACCATGTTTCTTTCCTTTCTTTCCACCTTCTTGATGACTTACAAGGTTAATGGAGTACATTCCTTGATTCTTCAGCCTTGTTTCCTCTTGAACCAAAGATTCCATGCAATTCATGCACGTTCCATTTGTCTTTCATGGTGTTGTAGTTCATTTGGAAAGGGACATACTTAAACGGTAATGAGTTAATGATAAACTATACAAGGAAATTTTCATCCACTTCCATTCCCAAAGTCTTAAGTCTTGCTGCTATGTCTGCTATTTCAATGACATGCTCATGCATGGTATCTGAACCATCAAACTTCATGGTGGTCAAAATACCTATTAGTGTCCCAGCAAGAGACTTATCAGCAGTTTGGGAGCATTCTTCCACAAGTTTCAGAAGTTCTTTGGCACTTTCAGTTTTGGGAAGAGTAGTCTTAATGTTGCCCGCAATATTCATTCGCAAAAACATTAGGCCTAATCTGTTAGACCGGTCCCATGACTTATAATAGGACTTTTCTTCAGTACTGCTAGTATCAGTGATAGCAGTTAGCTCTCAGTGGATAGTGCAACATCAAGATCTAAGACTCCAAGATGAAATTTGATCTGTTCGCACCAATCTAGGATGTTAAGTTCATTGAAGGTCGTAACAGAAGCAGAGTGCGAGTGAAGAGCAAATGCTGCAAATAGAACATGCTCATTCGTTAGTGCTTTGAGTTTTAAACTTAAACATACTTTTAGATTCAGAAATGGTTTATACTTTTAAATGTATATTGATATCCTCCTTTGGGCAAAACATCAAAATACAAATTTTAAACATAATGATTCTTAAATATGAATTTAACGTAATCCGATAATCTTTAATGCGCCAATTAGTAATATTTATTATCTTTGGACAAATAAATAAAACTAACAGTATATCTAAATTATCATCTTAATATTCAATGGTTATATAACAACAAATAATCAACCTTTGGGCGATCCATAAATGTCTTATAATCAAGGACTTCAATTTACCCATAAATATTATATCGTTTATAAGCATCTAAGTTAATGGGCAATTGAAATTATATAAATTCAATCATTAATTTTGGAATTAAACCTTCAAAGATTCGACCACTTTGGTGATTCATGAATCTTATATACATAATTCCAGATAATTATAGATTTAACAACCTTAAATCTTATGAATTCAAAAATTCAATGCTTTACGTAAGTTCGTGACTTTGCAGGTTAGTATTCATCAAAAGTAAGCTGTTAAACTTTTAATTTCTGCTAAACTTTTGCATAAAAATATTCTCATGTATACTGAGGAAAAGTTTTTAGAGGAACAGTTAATTAGTAAACGTAATAATGACTACACAAAAATCATTCTTCACTTTATAACCTTTTTTTGTTGGGTAAATAAAAGATTTTATTAATACCAAAAGTGCTCATTACAAACCCAAACAGGGCTGACCTCCTGTTTCCTATCATTCTATGACTAACTCAACAACAACAGCACTGGAGTACTACACTATCATTTCTATTACAAGAAGTAGTAACAGAAAAAATAGACAAACTATAGCAACATAAAAGTGCAAATACAAACTAATCTCAACTATACTAAACAAAAATAAGGAAAACACCAAAGCGAAATTTGCAGCCTTTGATCATCGTGCTTTATCAAGGTATGGAATTGAGAGTTGATAGCATGCCTTGCCATTTGGACCTTCCCAAGCCTCTGATGTGTATATAAATGCTCATTTCTCTTAAGAGTCTGCTAGCACAGTAGTTCCCTTTTTGAAACCTGATCAAGTTTCTTTCCCTCCATATCAGTCCTATCACCATTGCAAACAAACAGCTAATAATTGCTCCTTTGCCTGACTTCTTCTTTGCCCATTCTGTAACCCATAGGACCTCTGTACTCCAGCTTCCAATTTGCCTTTGGAATCCTAGCCATATCAACACCTTGTGCCATAAATCATGCACTACATGGCACTCAAAAAACAAGTGTGTCAATGTTTCATCATGCAAGTTACAGAAGATACAAGTCGGAGGAACTCTTATCCCAATCTTTGCCAATCTATCAACTATTAGTAATCTGTTGCAAATAGCAAGCCAGGTAACAAATTTGTGCCTTGGATGAATTCCTGCCTGCAAACTAATACTCCTCCAAGCAACCTTTGGATACTGTGGCATGCAGGTACATTTTGTGTATTGAGAATTTTGATCCAGTCACCACAATTTTCATCCTTGCAAGCATATCACCTTGGAGAGTAACAGACTGTAAAACATACTTTCTAGCATCTATAATTTTCCTTACCTCCCATGTGGCATTGGCAGGGGTGGGACAAGAATCCAAGGGGATACCTTTGATGTAATAGCTTTGTATCCATTTTATCCATAAACTATCTTTTTTCTCAGTTAGAGCCCATAGTTTCTTAAGTATGGCAACCCTGTTCCACAGACATAAATTCAAAATGTTTTGCCCACCAGCAGCCTTGGGGAGGCATAGTTTTGCCCATGAAACCAGAGCTCTTTTTGAGATATCTGCTGACCCTTTCCATAGGAATGATCTACACACAGACACAGAACTCACACATTCCATTACCCACTGAATGAACTTAAAAGGAAACCCCAACTCTACTAACATACTCTTCAGAAAACACCATTCAATAGAGTCATATGCTTTCCTTAAGCCCACATTCATTACATACCTAGCTGACAAACTTTTTCTTAGGTACCACTTAATAACTCTTGGCTAAATAAAATGTTGTCAATGATACTTCTCCTTTCAATAAAAGCTAATTGGGTAGGGCTTACTATGGTACTAATCACAGATTTTATCCTATTAGTCAAGACCTCGGTGATGATTTTGTAGATAGTTGTACAACAAGCAATAGATCTATAGTCTTTTATAATAATAGGGAAGGAACTTTGGGAATAAGAGTAACTGCAGTGCAACTAATTGATTTTAGAAGCTTACCAGTCTCAAAGAACTCCTTCACAGCCTGAACCACATCACCCTGAATGATCTCCCAGTTATGAACAAAAAACTCCACAGGGAATCCATCCACACCTGGTGCTTTTTCATGAGGCATCTCCTTGATAGCTGCCCAAATCTCTTGAGTTGTGACAGGTTGAACTAAAGCATATCTTTGCTGATAATTGAGACAAGGGCCCTTCATATTGACCACAGAGTTAGGGTATGGCATCTCCTCAGGTTGTGACCCCATTAGATTAGTAAAGAAAGAAATGAATTCCTTTTCCACCAATACTGGGTCAATAATTTTGTTGCCAGCTTCATCATAAATAGAAGATATAGTGTTTCTGTTGGCCCTGATTTTGCATTGAGTATGGAAGTACCTTGTGTTGGCGTCACCACAAGATATCCATAAGGCTCTAGATTTATGTCGTAGAGCTTGCTCTTCTACCAGACTCCACTTGTGTATCTCACCTAACAAATGCTTCTCAGCATCTATTAACACTTGATCATTTGGCTGGATTGCCATTTGACCTTGTGTAATACTCAGCTCTTGTCTAGCTCTGTGGAGCTTCTGCTAATATGATGCCATGTAGGTGTTCAACCCAGCCTTCAATTGTTTTAGTTTTGTCCATAGTTTGAACATTTTTGTCCCCTTATAAGCTCTATTACACACTATCTTGACAATATCTTTGAAGTCAGGATGATGTAACACTGTTTTAAACAACTTGAAAGGCTTTGGATATAAGCTCAGTTGTGGTGCAAATTGAATGAGAGCAGGAGAATGATCTGACATTCCAGGATTCAAGAAATTAGCTTCCACTTGACCATAATCCTGGATCTATTTAAAGTTGCCAAAAACCCAATCAATCTTTGTATACCCCCTACTAGCCCGTTGCTGCTTAATGCAGAATGTACAATACCACCCTTTTGATCTGATAGAAGTAAGTTGTAGGCTGTCCACACACTCTTGGAAGTCTTTGGTCTCAGCAGGTACCACTGGTGATCCCAACCTATCATCATATGACAAAATTGCATTAAAGTCACTACTTAAGAGCCATGCTTCTTGTGTGATGTTCATTTGACCTAGATCCTGCCACAACTCAGTACTCATATGAGCTTCATTATGTGCATATACAACAGCCAAATAACAAGAGAAAGATGATGCCGAATTTCCAACAAAACAATGGACAAATTGCTCCTTCTTGGTGATGATCTGGACAGTGACATGAGGCCTCCAAAACAACCAGATTCTACCATTAGGAGCCATAGGATAATTGCAACATGTATTCCGTCCTTGTGCTACCTTTCTCAGTATATTCCCTGCCTTATGTTCCTTTACTTTAGTTTCAAGACACCCAAACACATCAACCTTGTTCTTTTTCAGAAAGAGTATCAACTCCTTCTGTTTGAGGTGTAGGTTGAGACCCCTTACATTCCAAGTTACTATAATCATTTGGGGTCAAGAGCAACCCCAGGGTCTCCAGCTTGTCCAGGTCTAGCATTGGTGGAATTGTCTTGGAGCTCAGCAAAATTATTAGGGCTAGTAACCCCTCTAATGGACATAGTTGAGTCAGTTAGGCCAGCTGAAGTAGAAGATGCACCAAGATCAACAGCCTTGTCCTTGCCATTTCTTGGCTCAACTATCACATTTGCATGTGCTATCACTTCCTTAGCAGCCCATTCTTGTCTTACCTATCTCTTTTTCATTCTTTGTCCTCTTCTTTTCTTAGGCAATTCTTTTAAGGGAACCTCAGGCTGCTGTTTATCCTCCCTAATCCAACAATTTTCCATATAATGGCCAAATCCAGTGATTGCAGAACTTGGGCTTCCAGTCATATTCAACCTTCTGTTGGAAACTTCCAGCCGGTGTAAGAACTTCAATAGATTTGAGGAGAGAATGAGAGGCATCCGCATCCACTAACACTCTAGCATAGGATATTTTCTCCATTTCAGCAGTGAATTTATCAGTGTAAAATGGTCTACCAACAACACTTGCCAGTACTACTAAGTGCTTCACTCGACCAATAACCCACAGGTAACCGAGGGAAAAGAATCCATAATGGAATTGTTGTGATACAATCCGGATTGAATTCAAAGTTCAGCTTCCAATCATGGATTACAAATGGTCTATCATGAAAAGTGTAAGGACCCCCCATCAAAATCCTATCACAGTCAGTCTTAGATTCAAACCTAACTATGAAATAACCTGCATCATGAGCTAGAATCTGTGGTTTTGCCACGTTCTTCCAATAATGAGTTACATAATTATCCATAGTCTTCAAAAATGGTGTATCCCTTATCACATAACCAATTAGGGCATTTTTCCAGAACTCGAGTTGGGGTTTTACATTATTGTCACACCCTTAATCCGATAGGGTGTGATGGGCACCCGACCCTTACCTAGGGCCGAGCGAACCCGCAGACTTTCATAATACTCATACTCATACTGGGCCCGTAAAACATAACATAAGCACGTAACGAAATTTTTTTTCGAAAACAAACATGCCTTTCATTTTTTTTTAAAATCAAATAAAGCTAGCATCGCATGAAATCTGTAAACATATGAAGCTCGTAGCATAATGCGTAATAACACATCGCTTACATAGCCGCTTACAAAATCGACATATCATACACACGACAACGTACCCCGCAAAGTCTCTACCATAACTCCGAGATACCATACACAAGTACTCGACTCGACAAAGACACTCGGGAGAAATGGAGCTCGCCAATCCAACGGAATATCTTCTCAAAGTCACTTAATCATACGTAGGTACACGCGGCATGAAACGCGACCCGAAGAAAAAAGCGGGGCGAAATATGTCTTTGAGTATGCAAAGCATAGAATACGTAAAAACGAAGTCATAACCGAATAAGGAGTACGAACGTGAGCACAATAGCGAATACCAAAGTGCTTGTGTCTGACATACACATCATACATAAGAGATACAAAAGGCAAATATGATAATCAAAATGCCAAAATGCTTCGCTTTCTTTTGAAAAACATTTCTGTCTCATACATACGGAAAATCAAACACATCATATGAGCTGACATTAACCGAATGCCGAGGAACGTACGGCCCGATCCATAAATAATATCATAATCATAAACATACCGTAGCGCATCATAACATCATGACCGGTCATATGAGATGCCATTAACCGATGGGATTGGCTAAACCAATGTGGGATTGGCCTAAACCAATGTGGAATTTTGCATCATCATTGGTTTGCCCTTTGTGGGTTTGCCCCACCATTGGTTTGCCCACCACCGACACCGATACCAACAAATTACATTCCGAGAATCCATACATATAACATATAACGTAGCACATACACACGATGCCGGCCGAAAGGGGCTCGGCGTCCGGACACACCATAACACCATAATACACACGGTTCCCGAAGAAAGAGCTCGACGACCGGACACATCATATTCCAGAATATGCATCGGTAAATCAGACCATCATATCATATCAGACTTCGTATCACATCATGCTTCGAACTACACATCATACTTCAGAGTACACAATTTCAAAAGCTTAATAGGTTTATCGAAACGAACCGTCATTTATAAGCCAAAACAATAGTCAAATCAGATTTTTCTTCCGAATATCACTCGAGAACATATCAAACCGAACTTCAGAAATCATAGTCATGTATCAAAATCACATACATAAAAATCCTTATTTCAGACTCAACAGATAAATAAGTAATCATACTCGGGGGTCGGAAAGGTAGTCATATTAAGTTCTTTCAAAAATAGGTCCTTAGAACCAAACATAGAAAAGTCGCGGGACCCACGGACGAGCGTCAACCCAACCCGGGCCCGCCTATAAAAATTAAAGTCCTTACTCGTCATGAAGTCATTTGCGAAAATATCAAAGCGATCCGAGCCCTTTCTTGAAAGTTACGGGCGTTCGTAGTTTTCAGAACCATTTAAGAGCAAAACTCTTTTTTCTTTTTAAAACAACTTTTTAGACAGCTTTTGAAACTTAGTCATACAAAAGACATAGGGACCATACCAACTACGTTATGAATACAAATATCAAGAAACAAATAAAAATCGTTTACGAGCTTATCAAAGCCATCCGGTTCTGTCTGTACAAGTTACGGACGTTTGTAGACATAAAATCTTTTCGGAACAATCCGTTTACATAGTATTTCAAATTCAATCATATCGAAGACATACCGTCTATAGCTTAACCACACTAAGGATACCAACATCAAGAAGCAAATCTGAATCATAAACATATTCGGACTTTTAGAATAGAATTACCCCCAAGGCTCGTAGCGTATCATAACTTAGCCATATCTAAGACATGCCAAAAGAAGGAAGGGTAAGCTTTACATACCTTGGTTGCTTCCTAAGCTAATCCAAACTCAAGTCTTGGCTTCTCAAAATCTACAACACGTCATTAGACACCAAACATTAGTCATAAGCACCTCGGAATCCCATTTTAAACTCGCACTTTATTTACAGAAATTTGGGCAGCATTTCCCCTGTAAATTCAACACCCTGAGAATTTAACTCGGCCAAATCAACGACAACCAAACCAACAACCATACCAACAATATCCATAAGTGATTCAAAACGCATTCTAACATTAATAATTCCTTTCTATACAATTCGACAATATTCCATTTTCATTCAACTCAACCGCATACGATCAAACCAACATCAATATTCATACGCTCAAGTACTAATCCAAACCACTTAAATAAGATTCAAGAACGCTTCGGACAAACCATAAAATATTCAAACAATCCAAACAATGCACCATGGAACCCGAAACCTTCCAACCTCCAAAAACAACAACAACGCATTTTTTTTCTTCCAAATTCATATACTACACCAACAATCTACATGTTAACAACTTCATTTTCATAATTACAATAAATTGCATTAAAATCGCATTAACATCCAATTCAGCCCATTACACGGCCACACACCATCATTCATATTTTCATGAACTTCCTTCATTTCTACACACTACAACAACACACAAGTATGCTCAACACAATTAACTCATCATTCCTACACACTATTACATACACACGGCCAACACCTCAACATGCCATATTTCATGAATTTCATCCATTTCCACATTTCACAACATGCACAAACACCTATAAAACATGTAAAGAAGATTGAATCTCACCTTTTTCCACCCATGTTCTCCCACGGCTAGAATTGGTGATTTGCGACAACGAGCGGTTTTCTTATTCCAACAACCACTCCATGTTGATTAGGACCCTCCAATTAGTAGAAAAACTAGAACAAAATAATTTTTTGAAGAAGAATTTTGGTCTCCCCTTTTTTCCTCTCATGGACGAATGGCCTTACCTTGCTTCTCCAAGGTTCTGATTTTTCTATAAGGTGAAGATGATGAGCATGACTTAATTAGTCATCTTATCATACTTATATAATTCATCCACATGGCCCTATGACCCACACACACACATGGCCACATATGGCCATTTTCATGAAATGATAAGTTTCCAAATTTTCACTTTTGGCCCCAAATTTTCATAAAATGTCTAGCTTTCCATAATTCATCTTTTGGTCCCAAATTTTCCTTATTCCAAATTTACCCTTAACATTCCATACCAATAAAAAGATGAATATGCAACTTGTGCATTAAAATAAAATCAACAAAATCAAAAATTAAAAGTCTTGTCCATAACTTGTCGCAACCAACTTAGAATATTCCAACGTCCAAAGTACGGGGTATAACAATTATCCTCATCGATTTTAACATATGCTTTCTCTTGCATCGTAGACGGAGGTACATAAGTAAGAGATTTACCTTTTTGAGCAAGACGATTCTCTTTGAAATCATTTTGTACAACCGGCGATGGCTGATTTGATGAGACTGCCTCAGAGAACAAAACACTATATCTCACACCATGCCTCAAAACCAGAGACTACAAGCATAATCAGAACTTAATATAATTTGTGCAGTAAATCAGTCTCCTAAAATAGTCAAACTATTTTTCGTAAACTAGCAGTAATTACAAAACGAATCCCAAAGTACTGTAATTAGGGTTCATAAAATTGAAAGTAATCATTAATTTTAATGAAAAACCATTAGTTCCTCAACTTGCCTCTGATACCACATGTAAGGATTTTCACATAAACAATCTATATAAAATCCTATCAATAATTTCAGGATTGTGGAACTACATGTGTTTTGACAATCTTAAGATATAAGAAATTCAGTCAAGAAAACGTACCCGAATCAGCCATTGTGTTCTTCTTGACTAGGATTGAAGCGAAAGCAATTGTTTTGTATGTTGAGAAGAATCAGTTTCTCTCTCTTTCCTTACTTATAGAACAACTTTTGATAGAAAAAGTGTTCTTCTTAGGCAGAGAGAGGACCCCTATATAGTTGAGAGTTTTACGGAACTTTATTTACACGTTCCATCAATGTGTAAAAGTGGGGAAGTTTTAAACCTGTAAGTAACTTCCACATCCAAAAGGATTTAGCATACAACCAAAGTTACAACATAAATTTCTAAACCATATAAGCAAAGGTTGTATAAACTTGTTATTGGACATATTATGGTCTGGCAAGGTGATTGGTGAATAATCAACACGGAAAGTGACTATTAGTCCAAAATTGAGCAGAACCAACTTTTAAAGTGTAAATTGTTTAATGTCCGGTACAACTATTATTTACACTAAAACTAGTAATAAAATCTAGTCCATTACTCAAATGGTCACTCAATTATTCGAAGTTATCTAGTAAAGTCATGTTCTTTTTTTGTTTGTAACAGAGAAGTAACTTAACTATGTCTGTAACACTCAAAAGATCATTTAACCGGCCAAATACGTACTTTATCAAATTCAGAAGGTCATTCAACCGGCCAAATACCTAGTTTACCTTCTAAATTATCAATCTTCATTGTTTTATATTTTTTTCTCTTTTTAATTTATATAATGGACTTAGCTATAGAACAAATAAATTGTATTTACAAAGTAAAAAACTGAAAAATAATTTTCAAGCATATATAATGGTGTAATAATAAAACAATTTAGCACAGTATTCAAGTATTTATATGTATATGATAAAATATACCTCTATTTTAAATATTTTTTTGTATTACATGCATGGAATATATGTTTTAAAGCTTTAGTCCTCTTTCATTATCAATTGTGTAATTTTTGAATTTTTTTTGTTATTATAAAAATTATTGATACGAAAATTAATCAAAGTAATTCTTTTACTATGCTCAATTATTTTATTATTTTAACATTATATATGCTTGAAAATTATTTTTCACTTTTTTATTTTATAATAAACTTTATTTGTTCTATAGTATAATATAGATTAAAAATATATCATAATATCTAAAAAGTAAAAAAAAAAAAAAAAAACAAGAAAGGTTGATAATTTAGAAGGTAAAAGCGTATTTGGCTGGTTGAGTGACCGTATGTATGATAAATGCATAGTTAAGTGACTTTTCTGTTACAAATAAAATAAACATAACTTTCTAAGTAATTTCAGATAGTTTAATGACCATTTGAGTAATGGATTCTATTGAGGTAGAGGTAAGCCAAAGAAGTATTGGAGAGGGCGTGATTAGACAAGACATGACACTCATGCAGCTTACCGAGGAAATGACCTTAGATAGGAGGTTTTGAAGGACACGGATTAGGGTAGAAGTTTAGTAGTTAGTTGGGTGTGGTATCCTTGTATACCAGTTGCATTAGTACTAGTTTCGTAGTTTCTTGTCCTTCGATTTTTGTTATTACCTGTTGTTCTTTGCTTCAGTTATCGCATTAATTTTTTGTACTGTTCCATTTTTGTAAATGATATGTGATGAATTTTCTATTATTTGTTATGTCTGCTTTACTTCTATATTTTATTTTTAAAACCGCTTTGATATGTGCTACTCAAGCCGAGGGTCTTCCGGAAACAGCCTCTCTACCTCTATGAGGTAGGGGTAAGGTTTGCTTACACTCTACCCTCCTTAGAGCCCACTTATGAGATTACACCGGGTATGTTGTTGTTGTACTCCGTTGAAACTCAATTAATAATGAAAGAAATTATTGATGGACTCATCATTTAATTTAGAATTGTCTAAGTGCTAAATATGAACGTACAAAGATTGGGCTGCTCAGTGCTCATACATACCTTACACGGAGTAGTGCAAAAATGCAAAGATTGAAAAAGTAAGATTCTAGGCAAACTTGAGCCATCACACTATGACCCTGGAAAAATACATAGGTCACTGGCTTAGTTTACGTTACATTAAGGTGGAGATTATCCACATATGAGGAGACGCAAATCAATGAAGATCACAAACATGATGAAAATTTGAAAATATGGGAAGATGCAATCAAGGAGATAGAGTTCTTGCTCCTAGCAGATTTACACAGTGTAGCTTTTGAAAGATTTTAGTATTATTTAGTTTTTTCAATGTACCAAAAATAAATTGTCATTACTATGGCTTGCGCGGCGCGCAACTATTTCTCAAGGCCAGCTGGAGTTCATGTTCCTTTTCAAGCGACGAATAGCTATCGCGTGGGATTCTAGAAACTTCCTGGAATTTGTCACACGATGGTTGTGCAACACACAACCAGTCCTTAGATTCTGAGATATTTATTTTCTCCGTTGAGTTCTTTAAGCCGTCCTAACTTCTCCACTAAATTTCATACCTTATCGTACTTTTAGTAAGACACCCTAAAATCTAAATGCATCATTGATATCAAATAAACTTTAGGTATCATACCTATGCATCATTTACAACCATTAAGATCTTTATATTAGTCCAATTTAGCAATGGGAAAGTTAAAGGACTTTACAAAAGTACTCCTTTAGTCGATCGATTAGAATCATCCCTTAGGAAGACAGTAGGACGCCTTAGCGGGTGCCACTTGTATTATATGAAGATCAATCTTCTCATCTTTATGGACGTTTCCCAGGTGCTTGGCTAGATTCTCCTTCTGTTGTGCCTTCGATCATGTTTGTCAACGTGTCAATTTGAGTGTCTTGATCTTGCAAAAATTTGGTGAGGCTTTTGTCAAGCTTGCAAGTTGTTCCTCCATATAGTTATGAAGTGTTGGTCATCATTTGCCCATATGAGTGTTGTTGATAATGGAGAGTAGCTCATTAACTTAAATTGTCCCACAGATCGATCCTCAATTGGCTCACGTCATACGATGTGATTGGAGAGGATTCTATAATCTATATATATACTCGAAATACTATCATCTTTTTGCATGATAGAATTCTTAAATCTAAAGAGCCTAAGTCTTTTTCAGCTATTTTTGCAATGTTGTTTCCTTCTTTCAATCCACTAGTAGAGGATCGTGATTCTTTGGGGATGAAAAATAAAAAACACAAATTGAAGCGAACGACATTTAGGGTATTTGTACCATCATACTTTTTTTCTTTGTAATTGGTCCAACCCATAATAACCTCGAGGATGCTTTCCGCATCATGATAGAACTTCGAATCAACAACCTTAGAGAAAGTTGATTTTGAATTGATCTTCTTTGAAACAATTTCGACGTTCTTGAACTTTGAGTATTGAAAGATGACATGAGAGGTAGAGATTGTTCCATCTGGTGTGCCAATAATTTGTAAAAACTAATTTCCTTCCTAAAAAATAATCATGACAAGAAAAAATGAGTAATTAATATGATTTTTTACCTCAAGTATAATAGTGAATGCTACAGTTTTTATAATTCCTTTTTTTTTTTTCAGAAATAAATTCAAAGACCTTCAAGCTTGATCAAGAATTTATATGCTGCCATGAACGATAATATGAATCCAACTAGCATCGACAGATTATTTGGACTCATACTCTTTGAGTCTTGATTTATTCTTCTTTCTTGAGTTTGGATTCAGATTTTGATTTTGAACTTGATATCTTGAGTGCTTATAGCTTGTTAAGAAAGAGAAACTAGTTAGTTTATCCTTTCAGAGCAAGAATGCTATCAATATTAGTCAATTATTGATAAAATGCTATCAATATTAGCCTAACTTTTATTTTCTTTTAAGCCTATATATTATATCATAGGATTTTATATATCTTATTTTAAGCAACCATCGTGATTATGGAGAATGAATACTATATTGTCTAAGATATAAAGCATTGATCATGCTTGTAAAAACCATGTCTATTAGGACTCAATTAATTCGTTACTTGACATATGATGAAATGTCTCTTTTCTTTTAAAAGAGAAATTGAAAACGATTGACATAATGATACAATTTTCATTTTTCATAAGCTTGACGTCATATCTTAATGGATGTGTTGGTGTCTAAATGAGGTTTTAAGTATGGATAGGTCATTCGTTACATAAATTCCATTTTATTCCAAGTTCATAAAATGTTCTTACTTGTTTAAGAGTATTAGCAAGGAGAAGGCAAATCATTTAACAATGGCCATAATATAGAACACATTTCAGAAATTGAAAGACGTTGAAGTTTTCTCATGCTTGAGTTTAAAATCTTGGATTTTTGAAATTAAGATTTATTTCGAGTGAGTATTACGGAAATAGATTGGAAACATCTTAACAAGTTTGAATCTCAATTTTGAAACGATTTGGTGGTGAGTTGAGGTTGTTAGAGTTGAAATTTGAGCTATGATTTGAAGGGAAAAGATGAAGTTTCTACATGTATAACTGCATATCTTTCATGTATATCCATGTGTACATGTGTATGAGATACATGTTCTCTACATGTGCCCTAGATACATTTTTCAAGTCGATCTCAACTAAGAATTTTAACTAAAAACCAGCTTAATTAACCTCCAATCTTCTTCAAAATTTGTATATTGCCTCATCTATGTGTTCTCGATGAATTTGAAACATACCCATTGAGAATTTTTTCCCTAGATTTTTTTTAATGTTATATTTCATTAGTGACTTGATGGCCATAAATTGTAAATGACCTTCTATGGCTAAGTGGTTGTAAATTCTTTTGGTACAGTGTCGTAAATCTCTCGTAGAGAAATTTACGGAATTTGATCCACGAGCTTTCTCTTACTTCTTGTTATGAATTATGATCTCTTTTTTGGGTTGTGAGGACCCGTGTTTATAGTTGTGGGAGAGAAAAATTGTTATGAGAACAAACGTTTTCCTTTGATTTGATTGATTAACTTGAATCATCGATCAATCAGATTGAAGTTGTGACAAGAACATATTTGATTGGTCGAAGCATGTCACTTATATATGTGGAACATTTTTATTGACTTTAAATTTTGCTAGACATGCTATATTATTTAACACGTGGAATGATCATATTGACTCATTCATTTGATTGATATTTCATGTCATTTGACACGTGACACTCTTTGGACCTCTAGGGCAAGATGACATCTCGAGCTAATAATGTGGGCTCATCATTTGAAGGCCCAATAAATGGACTAGCCAAACAAAATTAGACTTTTAATTTTTACCTAGCAATGCAAAATTAGGGCCTTAATTACCCTATCTAACAGTAACAATCACATTTTCAAAAATCAGCGATAGTTTTATAATAGAACATATAAAACATCCAACAAATCTCACGAATTAGGAATTTTGAAGAACTTGCTATCTTTTCTTCTCAAAATCCTACCTGCCATTATTTTGCCTCCTGTCACTGTTGCTTCTCTGCCATCTAACGATCCTCCGCCCCCATCCACGGCTTCTCCTCTGAAATATTCTCAGAGTTTCATCGAAAATTCGATGACTAGATTTGGCCGTTGTTTTTCTTTGCACGAGAATTTTCTTCTTCGCTGGAGTTATTTTTCATGGCTTCTGCAACTTCTTCTCTCTGTATACACTTGTAGTATATCATTGCATCTTATTATATGTCAAGATATGTAGTTGACTTATAATGATATATGTTCACACAAACAAAAAGTACAAGATATAGACATGTCTTAATTACAACTTACAGTAATATACAAACTTGTATGTCGTGTGTATGTCACTATATGCATAGTGCTACGTAGAACATACAATAAACATACACCGATATACAATGAGATTCACCGAACATACATTCATTTCCATCTTCAAATCACCACCACTACAAAACAATCATAACTACTACCATAAACCACAATAATTTCCATCAGTTCCACCATTGCAATACAATACTTATTTTCATACAAAAAGTAGAGAATTTGCCAGAGCTAAATCTATCCAAATCTCTTCTCGCCGGAGCTATTCCGTCATGGAGATTTTGATGAGGCTATGGGGGAGATGCAATACTTGACCTGAGCGAAAACAGGTATTGCACAAGAATGAAAAGCACCCGTAGGAGGTGATGTTGTTCCCCCCGTGTTCAGAACTGTAGGAAACCACAACCAGAAACTGGAAAAACCAGTAAGTAGAAAACGAAAACAGAAACTGTGTAAAGTTGGAAAATTACGAGAAATTAAGAAATATCCGAGACCACGAGAATTTCTCGTGTGTCCTTAAGGAATTTAACCCCCTCACTGTACCCGAGGTTATGGATTATTTCCTCCCAGGATAAAACGGATATACCTGTCGCAGGAGTGGCGGTACCTCAAACGCCTACGACTTCGACGAACTCAAATTCGGGAACGAAACACACTAAGACTCGATAGTTTTTATTTTCGGGAAAAGAATACGAGATTTGCAATGCGGGAAAAATTTCGATGAGTTGAAAAATGAGGCATTGCCTCAGTTTATATAGCCTCGAAAATGCCTGTTCAGAATAGGCTTGGTGGCTGTTCGGAAAGGCCTTGCCTTTTTCGAAAAAATAAGAACGTTGGGAACAGTTGGGATTTAAATTTAATTAATTACCAATTAACCAATTAATATTTTCCCGCGGAAATTAAAAAATAATTTCAGAAAATGAAGATTGAATTTTAAATAAATTTGGTCCAAAAAGATTATCAATCAATCAGATCATTTGACCAAATCCAAATCCAAATCCAAATCCGAGCCGAGCGACGACGACGGCGCGAGGGGAGTCCCTCTTCTCAACCCTTTAAGAGCTAGAAGAAGTGCTTTCTAATATAAGCACATAACTTTCCCTTTCTACCACCAATGTGGTACAAAGCTCCTTTTCAAAGGAACTTTGCTTTGAAACTTCATTTTCCTTCCATTGTTTTTTTCCCCTCCATTTCTCATTCACACCAACTTAGCTAGCTTCAATCATTAACTAGCTTTAACAATCCCCCACATGAATGGGGAATGGCTATATGATGAAAAACATGCATGACAAAAAGCTAGTCGATTCGTAAGCAAGGATTAATCGCATCTGGATAAGTAGATTTCTCTTTGAATTTTCCGTAGTGAGCATATGTCGGATATACTCGGTCAATCGGTAGATTTGATAACTTTGAACCGTCGAGCTTTGGTGTATACCTAGACAACCACATGTCACACAATTAACCCTTTAACCGTCTTTGGTTCTCATTATTTTGTTCGTTTCGTATGAACACGCCCTGTTCATAAGTGCGTAGAGAACGGCCTTACAGAGTTCTCCTTGAAGCGCTTACACTTCACACTTACATAGGTGATTCCTAAATGTGTCATCTCGTAGATACACTATTTGATATACCCCGTATCAAACTTAGAAACCATTAAAAAGCCTTAATGCTTTATCCTCGTACTGAACATTGTCTCATCACGAGAATGGACCAAAAAGTTATTGTAACAATATTGAACTGTCATCAATGACTTTGTTTGATCTCTTTGAACCTAGATCTTGGGATCTCCAGTCTTCTAGGTAGATTTACCGCCATGATGACTTGTCCTCGGCTATAGTCCCATTCCCCTCGATGATCTTTCAACCACCTCTCTAGTTAGGCCTTTAGTTAGTGGATCCGACACATTATCTCTTGACTTAACATAGTCGATTGTGATAATTCCACTAGAGAGTAGTTGTCTAACGGTATTATGTCTTCGTCGTATGTGACAAGACTTTCCGTTGTACATAACGCTCTTGGCTCTTCCTATTGCCGCTTGCTATCGCAATGTATGCATATAGGAGCCAACGGTTTGGGCCAAAATGGAATATCTTCTAAGAAATTCCGGAGCCATTCAGCTTCTTCACCGGCTTTGTCTAGAGCTATGAACTCGTATTTCATTGTAGAGCGGGAGAGATACATGTCTCGTTTGGATGACTTCCAAGACAATCGCTCCTCCACCTATAGTAAAAACGTATCCACTTGTGGATTTAGTTTCGATTGAACCGGTGATCCAATTTGCATCATTGTATCCTTTCAATAACTATAGGGATACATTATAATGCAAAGCAAAGTTTTGAGTATGTTTCAAATACCCCAAAACTCGTTTCATTGCCAGCCAATGATTTTGGTCGGGATTACTAGTGTAGCGACTTAGTTTACTTATAGCACACACAATATCAGGTCGCGTACAGTTATGATATACATCAAACTTCCCAACACTCTGGCATAATCCAATTGAGAATGACTTTCACCTTTATTCTTTGCAAGAGCAAGGTTCATATCAATTGGCGTCTTTGCAACTTTAAAGTCCAAATATTTGAACTTTTCATGTACTTTTTCAATATAATGAGATTGAGACAATGCTAGACCTTGAGGAGTCTTATGGATTTTAATTCCCGAATTAAAAGGCAACTCCTAAGTCTTTCATATCAAACTTACTAGCAAGCATGCGCTTAGTAGCATTTATGTTAGCAATGTCGTTACTCATTATTAACATATCATCCACGTATAAACAAACAATGACGACGTGGTTTGGAGTGTTCTTAATGTAGACACATTTATCACACTCATTTATCTTGAATCCATTTGACAAAGATCGTATGGTCAAATTTTGCATGCCACTATTTGGGTGCTTGTTTTAGTTCGTAAAGAGACTTAAGAAGTCAACACACCTTCTTCTCTTTCCCGGGAACTACAAACCCTTCGGATTGTTACATGTAAGTTTCTTCCTCTAACTCTCCATTTAAGAAGGCTGTTTTCACATCCATTTTGATGGATTTCAAGACCGTAAACGGCGGCTAATGCTACTAACACCCTAATAGATGTAATCCTCGTTACCGGCGAGTATGTATGAAAGTAATTAAGACCTTCTCGTTGTCTAAACCCTTTAATAACTAGTCTTGCCTTATATTTATCAATAGTACCATCAGCTCTCATTTTCCACTTGAAAATCCATTTCGAACCTAAAGATTTATTCCCTGGAGAAAGATCAACCAATTCCCAAGTGTGGTTGTTCAATATGGATTCTATCTCACTATTGATTGCCTCTTTCCAAAATTGAGCTTCCGATGAAGACATAGCTTCGTTGAAAGTTCGAGGCTCATTTTTCAACAAAAATGTTAGAAATTCTGATCCAAAGGAAGTAGACGTCCTTTGACGTTTGCTGCGTCTTGGATTTTCCTCATCAGGAACATTTTCCTTTGGTTCTTCTTGAGGTCGTTTAGATTCTTTGCTAGACGACTCACATTCCTTTTTATACGAATATATGGTTTCAAAGAAGTCAGCATTATCTGATTCAATTACCGTATTCACTCGAATGTCGGGATTTTCCGATTTGTGAACCGTAAAATCGATATGCCTTACTATTTGTGGCATACCCTATGAAAACACAATCAACGATTTTAGGTCCTATTTTTACCCTTTTGGGTTTAGGAACTTGCACCTTGGCCAAACACCCCCACACTTTGAAGTATTCCAAATTGGGCTTCCTTTCTTTCCACTTTTCGTATGGAATAGATTTTGTTTTGCTATGGGGCACTCGATTGAGTATTCGGCTAGCTGTTAGAATAGCTTCCCCCCACAAGTTTTGGGGTAAACCAGAACTTATTAACAGGGCATTTATTATTTCTTTCAAAGTTCTATTTTTCCTTTCCGCAATTCCGTTTGATTGTGGCGAGTAGTAAGCCAGTTGTTTGATGAATAATGCCATATTCCAAACATATTTGTTCAAAAGGAGATTCATATTCACCGCCCCTATCACTCCTTATCATTTTAATCTTTTTGTTAAGTTGAGTCTCAACTTCAGTTTTGTACTGCCTGAATGCTTCAATTGCTTCATCTTTACTATTAAGTAAATAAACGTAGCAATACCGCGTACTATCGTCAATAAAAGTTATGAAATACTTCTTTCCACCGCGAGATGGGATTGACTTCATGTCACAAATATACGTACGGATTAAGTCTAAAGGACTTGAATTCCGTCAACCGACTTATAAGATGTTTAACATACTTAGATTCAACACAGATTTGGCATTTTGATTGATTGCATTCAAACTTAGGCAATACTTCCAAACTAATCATTTTTCGCAAGGTTCTATAATTGACATGTCCTAAACGTGAATGCCATAAATCATTTGACACAAGCAAGTAAGACGGCGTAAACTTTATTATTATTAGCAACAACCATTACATTCGCCTTGAAAAGTCCCTCCGTGAGGTAACCTTTTCTATGTACATCTCGTTCTTACTTATTACAACCTTGTCGTAAACATAAACACACTTAAAACCGTTCTTCACTAGAAGTCCGTTAGATACTAGATTTTTTCTATTTTCGTGAACATGACGACATTGTTGAGAGTCACCACCTTGCCGCAGGTCATCTTCGCGAAGATCTTTCCATAACCTTCAATCTTGGCCGTTGCGGAATTTCTCATATATATGGTCTCGTCGGGCCCGGTGGGAGCATATGAAGCAAAGGCTTCTCTAACAGCACAAATGTGGCGAGTGGCGCCAGATTCAATCCACCACTCTTTCGAATTTCCCACTAGGTTGCACTCAGACAACATAGCACACAAGTCATCAACCTCTTCGTTTGTTTCAACCATATTAGCCTGACCCTTCTTCTTTTCCTTTTCGGAGCACGACATACCGCAACTTTGTGTCCGATTTTTCCACAATTACTGCAGGCGCTTCCCTTGAATTTCTTCTTGTTGGGATAGTTCCTTGGTCCCGATGCCTTTTTCCTCTTTCTCAGATTAGTTGGGGCAGTTTCAACAATATGTGCTCCTCCTATAGTTGATCTCCCATTTGCCTTCTTCTCCGCTGCCTTGTTATCTTTCTCGATTCTCAACCGGACAATGAGATCTTCCAAAGGTCATCTCCTTTCGCTTGTTTCAAGTAATTTTTTGAAGTCCTTCCATGAAGGAGGCAACTTCTCTATCATCGCCGCAACTTAAAACGCCCCCACTAATCACCAAACCTACAACAAACAACGTAAGTAATCAAGACCGAATACTTTTGACAAAAGTATTAATTAGATTTATACCTTCGCCGAGAGATCATGGATGATAACCTCGCAACTCTTGAACTTGAGTAACAATGTACTTGCCATCTACCATTTTGTAGTCCGTAAACTAAAATGATAAACTTTTTAATCCAAAGATCTTCTCGTTTTATATTTCTTTTCCAACGCATCCCATAGTTCTTTTGATGTTCCCACATTACTATAGACGTTGTAAAGATCATCCTCCAAATCCGCTAAGAATATAATTCTTGCACAAAAATCCGAGTGCTTCCACGCCTCGCTACAACAAAACGTTCATTCTCGTGTGTTGATTCCTACAGAATCGAACGTCCTCCTTAATAAACTTTTGAAGGCTTAAAGTAGTTAAATAGAAAAACATCTTTTGTTGCCATCGTTTGAAATCAATCTCGGTGAATTTTTCGGTTTCTTCCGCACGGAGGTCTTAGCGCAAGACGAACGGAGGACACAACATTGCTCGTAGAACCAACCACGGGCCGCCGTGGTAGTAGCAGATTCAAATTTGGAGTTTGGTCTCCCATTTCTATCGCAGAAATAACGAAAAACTTTAATAAACGGTGAATATTTTTTATTTCTTCAAACCGAATCAAATTTACACAAACGAATTAAAAAAAACTTCAAATGTAATGTAGAAACCGTATGTTGTATACTTCGATTAAGTTTTTATATCTTCAAATCAAGTACCCAAATGAGTAGAAAGTTCTGAAAACTTTAATCTCAACTGGAGTAGAAAATTCAAAGATTTTAGTCTCCAAACAACATACACGTTCGTTACATGCAAACAACAAAGATACAAGTTTCTTTTATTTTCTGGACAGCACTGTTTTATGTTAAAGAAAACACTTTTTTTCCCAATAACGTTCTGTAATCGTTAAACAACAATAAATGAACACAGAAATAATTATTAAATTCCTTAAGCTTGTTGTTCCCCCCGTGTTCAGAACTGTAGGAAACCACAACCAGAAACTGGAAAACCAGTATGTGAAAAAAAAAAACGAAAACCGTAAATCGTGTAAAGTTGGAAAAATTGCAAATTAAGAAATATCCGAGACCACACCATCCACTGTGTCCTTAAGGAATTTAACCCCTCACCGTACCCGAGGTTATGGATTATTTCTCTCCCGTAGATAAAACGGATATACCCGTTCGGCAGAGTGGCGTGACCTCAAACGCCTACGACTTCGACGAACTCAAATTCGGGAACGAAAACACACTAAGACTCGATAGTTTTTATTTTTGGAAAAAGAATGCAATTGCAATGCAGAAAATTTCAAGAGTTGAAAAACGAGGCATTGCCTCGCCTATATAGCCTCGAAAATGCCCGTCGTAATAGGTCAGCGGGCCGTTCGGAAGGCCTTGCCTTTTTCGAAAAATAAGAATGTTGGGGAACACTGGGATTTAAGTCGAAGCCGAGCGACGACGCGAGGAGTCCCTTTTTCTCAACCCTTTAAGAGCTAGAAGAAGTGCTTCTAAATAAGCACATAACTTTCCCTTTCTACCACCAATGTGGTACAAAGCTCCTTTTCAAAGGAACTTTGCTTTGAAACTTCATTTTCCTTCCATTATCTTTTTTTTCACTCCATTTCTCATTCACACCAACTTAGCTAGCTTCAATCATTAACTAGCTTTAACAGGTGACACTACTAACGATGGAAAATTCTTCGGACAAGCTGCCGGAGCATGTGCTGAAGCAGATCGAGCCACTAAAGCACACATTAAAGCACTGATGTCGCTGGCGATGGTTAATACGCTGGAGGGCGAAGTACTGGGGAAGAAATTAAGAGATACTATATATCTTATTTTTGGGGGAAATTGTTTTTTCCTAAAAATGAGGGATATATCTTGTCTTATTTTGGGAGAAATCGATTTTTCCAATTTTAGGGGCTAAAATAAAGGAATATTTCTTCTCTCTTAAATTGCTATAAATTTTTTTAAAAAAATAGTGTTATGTTTAGTACTTAGTTAAAAGTATCCATAACAAAGGGTAATTAGGAGCCTTTTTACGTATGTGAATGTATAATTCTCTAATTAAATTCACATGTATTAGACTTACATAATTAATCTAATATACTAGCCGACAATTGTGGATAACGAAATTTTATTAACTTTCAATTCACAAGAAATTCGAATTATATTAAATCGAAGATATGTTAGTCCAAATAAATATTGTTGGCTAGTATATTTGGATCAATTATTTAAGTCCAATAAATACGGATTTAATTAAAGGTCCAATTTCTAGTCCATTGATTTGGGCTACAAATGATGAGCCCACTTCGCTAAGCCCAAGATGTCATCTAACTTAGAGGTCCAAATCGGCGCCACGTGTCAAACGACGTGGCACGCCAAGATGATGAGGAGCCAACAGATCATGTCACGTGTCAAAATAATGCAGATGCCTAGTCAAATCAAAGGCTAATGAAGATGTGCCACGTGTACAAGTGACATGTTCCGACCAATCAAATATCGCCAATCAACTGAAATCTGATTGGTCGAAAGAAGCCTGTCCTTATCACGACTCCTCCATCCTACAACTATAAATAGGGGTCTCATAATTCAGACAAGGGACAGAAATTCTAACAAGAAGCCAGTGAGAGCTCGTGGATCAAACGCCGCAGATTTCTCTACAAGCTAAGGGCATTCAAGCACTCAAGTATTTCTCTAGAAATTCTAGAGATCCAGATGAAGATTCAAGATCAAGCTCAAAAGCCTTTGAATTCAAGTCCAAGTTAAAATCAAATTCATCAAGTTCAAGATCAAGCTCAAAAGCCCTTGAATTTATTGTTGAAAAGATGAATCGAGAATCATAGAGATTGTAACACTCATATATTCCGAAATCAAATACAAAGATTGTTGGATATTTTTCTCTCCTTGATTATTATTTTCGACGCGAATTTTATTGTCTACAAATTCCGGCACGCCCAAAGGGACAATCTCTACCTCTCATCTCAACTTTTCAATCATCAAAGTTTAACAACATCGTGATAACTTCGAGAAGATCAACTCCAAATCAATTCTCCAAGGTTGCTAGCTCCAAGTTCTTCGCTCGATGTGGAAGGCATCCTCGACATTACCTTTGGTAGCATTGGACCAGTTACGAGGAGCAAAGCAAGCATGTTGGGACAACAAGCACTCCAAGTGTCATCTGTTACAACTCCTGTTTTTGGATCTTCATCTCCAAAAGGAGCGAGATCCTTTACTGATTCATCGGAGGAAGGAAGCAAAGACGGGGAAAAAGATTAAGAAGACTTAGCTCTACTTGATCTCTCCGGGATCCAAGAACTCGCGGCGAAGGAAGATGACGATACTTCAAGTGAGCTGCATCCTCTCCACTCACACCACAAGTAGGCTACCAAAGATCAACTTACGCGATAATCCATGCTATTCTCCAACATCCCCAACAATTACGCAAGCAATGGTAACTAACGCTTCGTCGACGGAGGAGACACCGGCAAACTTGGCAAAGGTGACGATGGCTTGGCCAAGACGTGCAAAACCAAGACGCTTTGACGAGAAGTCCGATGGACAAGACATGGAAGGAGAATCCCCACGCACCCGAAGTGGTCCGTATACAAGAGACTAAACCTCGTGCTAAACAAGTACCACCTACCAAGGAAATTCCCGCTTATGAAGGATGATTCCACTGACCGACTAAAGGAGTTCATCGAAGCGGACTATCAAGGATAAGTACGAAGTTGTCGCCAAGTCTTCGTTTACTTACGCAAAGCCGTACACTACAAGAATTGATAGCCGTTAAGATGCCCTCGTTATCAACCTCCCAAATTTCCCCGCAATTTGAAGGCAAGGGAAATCCAAAGCAACATGTTGCACATTTTGTTGAAACAATACGAACAACGCCGGGACCTACGAAGACTATCTCGTCAAATGCTTCGTCCGCTCCCTCAAAGGAAATGCCTTCGACCGGTACACCGATGTCGTAGCCTAATTTATCGATGTTTCTGGGAGCAACTAGAAGGAGTTCCTCAACCGCTTTTATAGCACAAGGCGTACCGCGCAGCATGGTTGAACTTACAAGCACTCGCCAAAGCGATGACGAATCCAGTTATCGATTTCATCAATCGATGGAGAAACGCAAAGCTTCAACCGCAAAGATAGGCTCGCGAAGCTTCGCAATGAGAGATGTGTATCCATGAATGCATTGGGGGCTTCACTATATCTTGCAAGGAATTAAGCCAAGGTCTTCGAAGAACTTAACTACTCGTGCTCATGACATGGAATCGAGCATGTCTTCTACCGGGAATGAAGTAATGCCCGTCTATGACCCTCGCAAAGGAAAGCGACAAGCAGAATCCAAGAAATGGAGCAAGTTCGTTCCTAAGAGTGACAACAAAGAATCTAACGAACGTCAATGTCTCGCCTATAAAGTTTACTACGAAGGTGAGCAAGGTAGTATGAAAGCAACTTCCTTCCAAGATAACTAAAGTCGAAAGTCGACCTCAAAGGAGATGCAAGAAAGAGAATACCCCTTTCCGGATTCTCGATGTCCCCGAAATTTTTGATGATTTACTCAGAGCCGAAACTCATCGAGTTACCGAGATGAAGGCCCAACGAAGCCGAAGAACAAACGACCCGAATTATCGCAAATATCATCGACTGTCAGGTCATCCTTTGGTGGCGGCTTTGTCTTCAAGGACAAAGTTATGCAATTGGCTAATGAAACAAGATTTTGCTCAATGATGAGAAGGCAAGTTCGAATCAAATCTCTATCACCTTTGGCCTCTTTCGATCCTGGGCCCGTACATTTACACAAGAATACGAGTGAGGACCATCGAGGAAGATAGAACCCAAGTTGATGGCCAAATGAGAAGGTTGGATTCCGGTGACTAGGCGGAGATGTCGTAAAACAAGTCCACGAAAAGAATCATCTAAACAACCAACAAGGAAAAGATGGTTAGGAAGACTAAGGAAGCAGAACCGCCGAGCGTCCGAAGAAAGCAAAAGTGAGAGAGAACTACCACCAAGAACCACGACGTGGACTTTGGGGGGGGAATTCCTACCAAGCCGGTTCCGCAACAAGATCGCTCGAGACAACATTGAGGCATCATACTTCAATACCGATAAAGACGAAGCAAACGATGAAAGCCTATCAACATTGTCTCGTCGTCATCCGAAAGCTTCGTTGAATCTTCTTCGAAATATGAGACACATGTGATACAAGAATCACATTCGCATGACGATCTTCTACTTGGTGAAACACTGATAATCGTCCATTGTACATGGTGGGTTATGCCCTCGAGAAGGATAAACGAATATTGCATTTAATGGATCCGGAGTTAACGACGGATCCGGAGTTAACATTCTTCCTATTCGCATAATGGTTGGAACTTGGCATCACAATCGGGTTAACTTTCTCGAAAGCCGTCGATGATACAAGGATTCAATCAAGGGGGGCAACAGAGCCATAGGTGCTATCAAAGTAGATATCACCATCAAAGATTTGCGATCAAGTGCAAGGACGCATGTCATCGACGCAAAGACTTCGTGATAATATGTTGAGCTGGCAGTGTGCCATGGATACACGAGAACAAAGTTGTCCCATCCTCCTACTATCGTTGTTTGAAGTATCTCAAGGCAAAGGTTGTCGGAAGAAGATAGTTCTTGATGATAAGCCATTTATCAAGCGTAGTCATACTTCGTCGATGCGAAGTTCTACTGAGAACTACATCAGAGAGAAGAAAAGTCGACGATATCACAACGACCAACGCTGAGAAGGTCGCAATTAAGAGAGCTGATGAGACCATTGGAAAAGGTGGAGTCAATGCTGAGGTGCCGCACCCCAGTCCGAATAAAGGAAACATTGTGTCTTTGAAAAAGAAGAAGAAGAACACAACTCCCGTGCTTTGCTATGTTTCAAAGTCAAGAAAGAGAAGGCAACCATCCGAAGCTCAAGGAAATGTGCTAGGGGGCTAACTCTCCCTATCGACGGATTGACGCAATAAATTTGTCCTCAAAGCTATTTGGAGACTTCGTGGTTCAGAATCCGCCGCAAAATATGGCACTCCCTGCAAAACGTACAAATGAAGGCTTTGATCCAAATGCTTACAAGTTATTTGTCAAGGGTGGGTACAACCCCAACGAGCCTTCAAAGTTAGGGAAACTTCCATCAGGAGCTATCATGATGCAATCACGTGAAGGTTTGGGATACAAACAACCTCCGCCGCTAGCATCTCCATAAGAAGTATGGCAACTACCAACTACATCACTGTGGAAGATGAGTCTGTTGCTTCCAACAAAAGGCCTTTAGTGTTTGATCGTCTTGGAAAGTCGGCCGCAAAAGCTTCTGTGTTTGAGAGATTGGGGCCGTTGAAGCTGAAGAAGAAGAGGAAGAACAAGTTCCACAGAGATTATCAAAGCGTTAAAATGCTCGCTTTGCCTAGAACCCAGAAGGATATACAAAGTTTGATTCCTTCCGGTAACGAGCGCGAGAAACAAACCTTATGATTTCACGGAGAGGTGCTAAAGCAAAGTCTCACACCGTGGTGTATACCAAAGAACGTGACGAAGATGAGGAAAGTGTAGGTTCTTCATATTATATTACTACACAAAGTGATCAAGATAATTCATTTCGAATAAGGTTGCGAGAAGTTGGAGGGCATCTCCGCGTGTTGCACACATATCTTTCAACGATAGCGATCCTCAAGAGAACGAGGATGCTGTAGAGATGCTCCTCCGTAACTTGAAGAAGGGGTGAAGACCACGAGACTCCTTGAAAGAAGTTAATCTTGGTACCGATGAAGACCTAAGGCCCACCTACCCAAGTGCTTTTCTAACAGGTGATGAAGAAAACACTTACATACGGAAATACTCAAAGAATATAGGGATGTTTTTGCTTGGAGTTATAAAAGAGATGCCCGGATTAGATCCCAAAGTAGCCCCATCATCTCGGCGGTCAAGAATGGTGCCCGCCCGTTAAGCGTGCCCAAAGGCATTTCGCATCGATTTGGTTCCTTCAATCGAAAATGAAGTCAACAAACTCATTGAAGCTGGCTTTATTCGTGAAGTTAAATATCCTACATGGATTTCAAGTATCGTTCCCGTGAAAAAGAAGACTGGCCAAATTCGAGTTTGTGTTGACTTTAGGGATCTTAAAAACGTATGCCCTAAAGATGATTTCCCGCTTCCATCCTGCAACTGATGATTGATGCTACCACCGGCTACGAGGCGATGTCTTTCATGAACGTTCATCCCGCTATAACCAAATTCGCATGGCACCAAAAGATGAAGAGCTTACCGCATTTCGTACACCTAAGGGTATTTATTGTCACAAAGTGATGCCTTTCGGTTTGAAAAATGCTGGTGCCACATATCAAAGGGCTATGCATTATCTTTGATGATTTGCTCCACAAAAATGTCAATGTTATGTGGATGACTTGGTGGTAAAATCAAGAAAGGAGCGACCACTTGCAAGACTCCGAGAATGGTGTTCGAGCGACTTCGGAGATATCAACTTCGAATGAATCCATTGAAATGTGCTCGGAGTTACTTGGAAAATTCCTTGGTTTCATTGTTCGACATCGAGAAATCGAAATTGATCAAGCCAAAGTTGATGCGATTTTGAAAATGCCCGAGCCTCGAAATATTCATGAGTTAAAAGTCGCAAAAGAAGCTAGCTTACATTAGGAGATTCATTTCGAATTTAGCCGGAAGGTGCCAACCATTCGGTGTCTCGTGAAGAAGGCGCCCCTTTCAAGCCGGGGGAAGCACGTACTAATGCCTCGAGAATATCAAGTCATATTTAATAAAGCCTCCAGCCTCTAGTAGCCCCCGTACCGGAAAACCATTGATACTATACATTTCGGCACAAGAAAGGTCGGTTGAGCGTTGTTGACCAAGAGAATAGCGAAGGGAAAGAAAATTCTCTTTACTACTTCGAGCAGAATGATGACACCTAATAAGCCGAATTACACGCCAATTGAAAAGTTGTGCTTGGCGCTAGTCTTCTCGATTCAAAAGTCGAAGCACTACTTTCAAGCTCATAGTGTTAACCTCATTTCCGAGCAAATCCCATCAAGTTTGTGATGTCAAAACCAGTCCTCGATCGACTAGCAAGGTGGTACCTCCGCCAACAATTTGAGATTACATACATCCCACAAAAGGTCGTAAAAGGACAAGCATTGGCAGACTTCTTAGCGTATCACTCGATACCCGATGACGGGAGCTAAATCGATGAACTTCCGACGAAGATGCAATGGTCGTTGAAATTCAATCTCTCGTGGAAAATGTACTTTGATGGCGCTGCACAACGTGACGGAGCCGGTACCGGTGTGGTGTTTGTTACTCGCGGGAGAAGTTCTACCATACTCCTTTACTTTGACACAACGTTGCTCCAACAATGTCGCCGAATATCAAGCACTAATACTTGGACTTGAAATGGCCGTCGACATGGCTTGCCAGCTTGTAAGTCTTTGGTGACTCGCAGTTGGTGATCAATCAACTCTTGGGAAGCTATGAAGTCAAGAAGCCTGAATTACTCCCCTATCATGGTTATGCTCAGAAGTTGATAGGATGGCTTGGTGATGTGACTCTTCAACACGTTCTAAGGAAGGAAAATAAGAAAGCCGATGCTCTAGCTGCTCTAGTTTCAACGCTAACTCTGCCAAATCAAACTCAAGTGACTATCTGCCAAAAATGGGTAGTACCTCCACCAAATGAGGATGAAGGCGCGGAAAATGAGCTTGAGCATCTTGTAGCTGTTTCTGAAGCTGCAAAGGAAGACTGGCGACAACCTATCATTGACTACTTGAGTTATGGGATACTACCAGAAGACTCAAGAAAAAGAACTGAGATTCGTCGTCGTGCACCTCGATTCCTTTACTATAAGGATACCTTATATAGAAGATCTTTTGAGGGTTACTCTTCCGATGTTTGGGGGAGGATGAAGCAGTCCAGGCTTTGCAAGAAGCACATTCATGAGCATGTGGATCACATCAATCTGGACCAAAGTTCCACTTTCACATAAAAAGGATGGGATATTATTAGCCAACGATGGTAAAAGATTGCTTGGACTATGCTCGAAGATGCAAGGCTTGTCGGCTTATGCGACTTTATACATCGGCCGCCCGGTTACACCCGACCGTCGCATCTTGGCCATTTGACGCTTGGGGGCTGGATGTTGTTGGTCCGTTGCCAAAATCTTCCGTGGACACTTGTACATCTTGGTTGCAACCGACTACTTCTCAAAACGGGCCGAAGTCGTCGCTTCCAAAGAAGTGAATAAGGAGAATGTTGTGAACTTCATCCGAGTAAATATCATCTATCGCTTCGGCATTCCTCGGTACATAATAACGGACAATGGCAAGCCATTTGAGAACAAATTGATGATCAAGATTTGTGATCTCTTTAGCTTCAAGCAGCGTAAATCTTCTATGTATCATGCTACCGCCAACGGTCTAGCTGAAGCGTTCAATAAAACTTTGTGTAACTTGTTGAAGAAAGTTGTCTCCAAGTCCAAACGAGATTGGCATAAACGAATGGAAGAAGCTTTATGGGCATATAGGACGACTTACCGCACACCAACGTAAGCAACCCCATACTCGCTTACTTATGGAGTTGAAGCAGTCCTATCACTTGAGCGCCAAATACCTTTCTTTACGACTTGCTATCCAAGAAGGGCTCACCGAAGAGGAAAATGCTCGATTGCGTCTTGCAGAGTTAGGAGAACTTGATGAGAAAAGGCTGGAGGCACAACAAAATCTAGAATGTTATCATGCCCATCTATCTCGTGCCTTCAACAAAAAGGTTCGCTTGAGGTCCTTCCAAGTGGGAGATCAAGTTCTTGCAGTAAGAAGACCCATCATCGTTTCCCATAAGTCTGGGGGCAAATTCACCTCAAAATGGAATGGACCATATGTCGTACAAGAAGCATATTCAAGTGGTGCTTACAAGCTTGTTGATGCGGATGGCTTGAGGATCGATCCTATCAACGCAAAGTTCTTGAAGAAGTACTATCCTTGAAGCAAGACGACGCTCCCCAAGGCACGAGCATAAACTGCATGCAACTCCTGGCCCGCAAGAGTATAAACTGTGCACGGCCCAAAAAAAAAAAAATGTCCGCTAGGTTGAAAATCACGCATGAGGCTGCCTAGGCAAAAGTTAGGACGCAAAAAAAAAAAAACTCACTTTTCTGAACTACGGTATGACTTGATCCTCTTCACCGAGGTACGTAGGCGCTTAGAGTTTTATTCTAAATTCAGTCGTATGAGTAAAAAAAAAAAACACATCCCCCTATGCGTTGTTCAAAATGAAGTTCGCCTGACTAGGCGCATGGAGATCGTACATACAAGCATCCTTTTGCTTCAATTTGGACTTTCACTAAATATCAGTGGTCCAACGAAGGCAAATCTCCATGACAAATGGGTTTCTCCAATGGAATGATCTAATCTCTTAGCAAGTGGTTAAATCAAGGAGTTAAAGTCTCAAAAGCCATTGTTCTCCAAATCAAGGCCTCAAATCCGCAACCCTTTGAGTTGAAGTCCAAAGCCATCGCAACCGCAAGGCGAAGTTAGTCTTCAAGCTAAATTTTAAATTCACCATGTCCGCAAGTTAAAGTCTTAAAATCCGGCAAGCCTTCAAGTTCAATCCTTCAAATCCGTCAAGTTTTCAAGTTGGAATCTAAGGTGGATTTCCCGAATTTATCTGGGATGATCCAGAGGGTTTCCAACTTTGATTTTTGGATACATATTAGATTAGTAAGTCTAGTTTCCTAAGAATTTAGCGGCTCATGACTTTGATGTTCCTACATCGAGATATGAATTTTCTCGACAAAACTGCGCAAATCTGAAACTATCGACGTTTTAACATGTATTGTCAACTTCTTGAATTTATCTGGAACTATTCAGATTGTTGTTGGCTTTGACTTTTGGATACATGCTAGATTTATGAGTCTACTTTCTTGAGAATTTTGCGGCTCGTGATTTCAACGTCCCTACGTCGAGATATGAATTTTTTAGCGAGACTGCTCGAATCTGAGAAATATTGGCATTTCAGCATGTAGAGCCAAATTCTTGGATTTATCTGGCATGATCTATCTGTTTGTTGACATTGATTTTTGGAGAAATGCTATATTTGTGAGTCTAGTTTCTTGGAAATTTTTTGGCTCATGATTTCAACGCCCCTACGTCGAGATATGAATTTCTTTGGCGAGACTGCTCGGATCTGAGAAATATGGGCGTTTCAGCATGTAGAGCCAAATTCTTGGATTTATCTGGGATGATCTATATGTTTGTTGACTTTGATTTTTGGACACATGCTTGATTTATGAGTCTAGTCTCTTGGAAATTTTACGGCTCGTGATTTCAATGCCCCTACGTCAAGATATGATTTTTTTGGCGAGACTGCTCGAATCTGAGAAATATTGGCATTTCAGCATGTAGAGCCAAATTCTTGGATTTATCTGGGGACGAGTGGCCATCCCTTTGCGCCGTAAGATTACCTTACCGTTCTTAGGGCGGGGACGAGTATCCATCCCTGTGCGCCGTAAGATTACCTTACCGTTCTTAGGGCGGGGACGAGTAACCATCCCTGTGCGCCGTAAGATTACCTTACCGTTCTTAAGGCGGGGCCGAATGTCCATCCCTATGCGCCGTAAGAGCATCTTACCGTTCTTAAGGCGGGGACGAGTGTCCATCCCTATGTGCCGTAAGATTACCTTACCGTTCTTAAGGCAGGGACGAGTGTCCATCCCTTTGCGCCGCGGGGACGAGTGTCCATCCCTTTGCGCCGCAAGATTACCTTACCGTTCTTAAGGCGGGGACGAGTGTCCATCCCTATGCGCCGCAAGATTACCTTACCGTTCTTAAGGCGGGGACGGGTGTCCATCCAAGATTACCTTACCGTTCTTAAGGCGGGGACGAGTGTCCATCCCTTTGCGCCGTAAGAGTACCTTAACGTTCTTAAGGAGGGACCGAGTATCCATCCCTTTGCGCCTTAAGATTACCTTGTTCGTGCAAGAGTCATTCCCTTGAGCAGGATCTTATTATTCTGATCTACAATAAAAATAAAAAAAAATAAAAATAAAAAAGGGAACAAAAGAGACCATAAAAGAAATATAGGCAAGAAAACAATTACCTTGCACTTTGATGCTTGCAAGTCGGGTTCCAAATTCTTGTGGAGGAGCTCACAGATTTTTTTTTTTATGGTAAGATTATGAGAACTCCGATGCTATTTATAGACACGGTAATGCGGTGCTATTGAAAAACATTAACGGTGTGGGACTTCTAATTAATTGGAGTTCAAGAAGATTTAGGAATCCTAATTCAATGGGAAGTGAAGCTACATGAGGCGGAAGTTTTGGCTAGATCTTTGGGAGTTATGGTAAGATAAGGAAAAAATATATCTCTAGCAAAGGAATGCATTGTCATGCAAGGGAAAGTCAACTTCGTTAATTATCAAATTTGGTCTAACGTGGACCAATCTTTACCAAAGATATATGTGGACATTGAACTCAAGTTCTATATATATTCTTATTTGATGTGGCATAATTAAGGTGTCGATCCATGTTAATACTTCAATTCTAGTCTTCAAAGATCCATACCCGACAAGTCTTGAAGTAGGGGGCATTTGTGGATAACGAAATTTTATTAACTTTCAATTCACAAGAAATTCGAATTATATTAAATCGAAGATATGTTAGTCCAAATAAATATTGTTGGCTAGTATATTTGGATCAATTATTTAAGTCCAATAAATACGGATTTAATTAAAGGTCCAATTTCGTTGGGCTAGTCCATTGATTTGGCTACAAATGATGAGCCCCACTTTCATGTTCTTCGCATGTCATCTAATCCTAGAGGTCCAAATCGGCGCCACGTGTCAAATGACGTGGCACGCCAAGTAAGATGAAGGAGCCAATAGGATCATGTCACGTGTCAAAATAATGCAGCATGCCTAGTCAAATCAAAGGCTAATGAAGATGTGCCACGTGTACAAGTGACATGTTCCGACCAATCAAATATCGCCAATCAACTGAAATCTGATTGGTCGAAAGAAGTCTGTCCTTATCACAACTCTTCCATCCTACAACTATAAATAGGGGTCTTATAATTCAGAAAAGGGACAAAAATTCTAACAAGAAGCCAGGGAGAGCTCGTGGATCAAACGCGCATTTCTCTACAAGCTAAAGGCATTCAAGCACTCAAGTATTTCTCTGAAATTCTAGAGATCCGCATTTCCAAGATTCAAGATCGTTCTCAAAGCCCTTGAATTCAAGTCCAAGTCAAAATCAAATCCATCAAGTTCAAGATCAAGCTCAAAAGCCCTTGAATTTATTGTTGAAAAGACGAATCAGAGGAATCATAGAGATTGTAACACTCATATTCTGAAATCAAATATAAAGATTGTTGTGATATTTTTCTGTCTTGATTATTATTTTCTCGACGCAAATTTTATTGTCTACAACAATATTTACTTGGACTAATGTATTTGTAATTTATAATTTAATTCAAAGTGTTTTATGAATTTTAGATCTGATAAACTTCAAATGCCTACCTGCACCATTTTCTGCGGAACTACTCAAAATACCCTAGATGAACTCGAAATGGGCATAGGACACGCGTGGGGGGTAAGTAGAACATCTTTTTTTCGACCTTAAGTTGAAGAGTACATATTCAAAAGCAAGACGTACACTACCAATGAAGCATTAAATAACGAAAATTCAAAATTATCTGCATGTCGGCAAGTAGTAGTAGTAGTAGATGATATATACATTTTCCCCAACATACGATACTATATGCTCAGTAACTTTTTGTTGATTCTGTGTATCTATCTTCTCTAATTACATGACATAATTGAAAACTTTAATGCCAGAATCACTTGAGATCTAAAAAGAAAGTGTGGGACAAAAGGTAGAAAATCAACATACTCAGATTTTTGCCAGCTCTTGATCTATAAATTGAAATTTACACCAACTTAATAACTTGTATTTTATATACACCATTACCACTTAATTATAATTAACTATTCCTTCCGTCCCATTTTAAGTGTCTTAATTTGACTGGATACGAAATTTAAAAAACAAATGAAGACTTTTGAATCTTGTGCTCTTAAACTAAATATGTGTAGTCCTTTAAATCTTGTGGTATAAACTTGCTCAAACTTACTAAATTTAAAAAGAAATACTCTTTTTGGGACAGACAAAAAAAGATAGTAAGACACTTAAATTGAGACGGAGGGAGTAATACATATTCTTTCTTTAATTTTATTATTTAACAAATTAATGTGATTTGATATAAACCCCGATTTCGGTAAGTTTTTTCCCCCGTTTTAGTCAGTTCTTTGATGGAATATGTTCACTGTTCAGACGCATCAGATGCAACAATGATAGAAGATTTAACGTTAATTTGATAGTGTACTGTGACGCACATTTTTTTATTGTTGTTAATAGGCACGTCATCAGCTCTATCATTTAAGGCATCTTTTGACTTTAAAATATTTTTAGTAACCAAACACTTAAAGACATTTGGCCTTCAGCTGATTTAAATTCCATGTCCTAGCATCACGACAACAATTAGTTTAAGTGGCTTAATCTGGCACCCATTAGGAACAAATAAAGGACAATTAAACTAATGCCATTGTTTATTAGTTTGATGTAGTAATTAATAAGTTTGTTAGGAGTTGATAAGATCGAATTTGGACTGTTATACTCACCCTTTTTGTATTGGCATGACTATTTTTCAAGAATTAACGAGTACGTTAATATGATGTCTGGTTGTTAATTTTCCAACCTTTCTTCCTTTTTTTTGTTTTTTTTTTTTTTAATTATTGGTGCAGATTTATTCTGCTCAATTCTGTTCTGAGCTTTAGGACATGCGGTTACAAGGGAACAAGGACAAGAATATGTATTTCGTATTGTTTATTATAATTATTGTTGTGCTTTTGATCTACAAGAAGTAAAGAAAAGAAAAGTCTCCACTGGTCCAAAGTGTAAAGTAGGTTTAAAGGGAAATGGATAACTCTTATTCTCTAAGGAAACCCTTTTTGCATTTAGAGCCAAATTTGTTACGATAAGATGCTTGTATTGTCTATATTATTACTTGAAAATAAGTAATCCCTCTGTCTCTATGTGCATCATTTCCTTTTTGGTATGTCTAAAAAATAATGTCATCTTTCTATATTTAAAAACAACTTAACTTTATGAGATGATTTACAACCACAAATTTATATAAGGCTTATTTTGGACCACATATTTCAAAAGTCTTCCTTTCTTTCTTAAACTCCGTGACAAGTCAAATGGTGCCACGTAAATTGAGTATTTAGGAGTATTTTACCTTTGAAAGCTTTTAGCATTCTTGTTTAGTTTTAATATATCACGCATGAACAACTAAAACAAACAATATTATATTAAAACTGAAATAGTTGGTTTTTGTTATGCGATAGAACAACTCATGTGCCAATTTTAGTTGGATGATTTTCTATTACTTGGAGCCAAAGGATGCTCTATCACTTGGAGCCAAAGGATGCTAAGATGTGAAAGAGAATTGAAATGTCCATGTACCACATTCGGAGCCCTAGTCATTGTTTGCCTATAAAAGAAGAGGCAATTCTAATTTGTTCATCATCCCAAAAATAATACAATCCTTTGTAGGGAGTAGAGAGTTGAGAGAACAATTCTCTCAGGTGTAATTGGGAAATCTCCCCTTCCTTTGTTAATAATATAAAGGCAATTGTTCTTTGGTGGACGTAGGATCATTTTGATCCGAACCACGTTAAATCTTGTGTTCTTTATTTTACGTTTCCGCTAACAATTGGTAACAGAGCGTTCGAGCTCTTTGACGATCCAAGGAGGAAGAACCAAAAAAGATGAGTTCCGTGAAGTTTGAAATCGATAGATTCAAAGGCACGCAACAACTTCAATATCTGGAAGATCCAAATGATGCGTTATTGCTGAGGGAAGGTTCAATCCATGCTATTGACGGAAAATATCCCGATGGTACATCGGCTTCCAACAAGGAGAAGATTGAAGGGGATGCATTGAGTGTAATCCAAGTGTCCCTTGCACCCAACATGCATTGTGAGGTTAGTACAAGTATCGAAGAGACGGCCAGGCGGTTATGAGACAAGCTATAAGGGCTTTACCCCGACCGATCGGTGACAACAAGGATATTGTTACAACATCGTCTTCAAACATTTAAGATGGGGTCAGGTACTTCGTTACAAAATCATTTAGACGCGTTCAATAAACTTGTCATGTACTTACAGATTGCAGGAATTAAAAAGGACAAGGAGATGCTTGCATGTGCTTTGTTATTTTAATTGACTTCAGGATATCATGATATCGAGAATTCAATGATGTATAGCAAGGAGCCTATCAACCTTGAGCAAGTGCGGCAAACACTTAACTCTAGTGATGTGATTTTGAAAGAGACAGAGATGATCAGGCAAGTAGGCTCTTTGTGAGAGGCCGGACTAGCCAACAGGGAAGAAGCAAATCAAATCACAGATTAAAGTCTTGTGTGAACATGAAGAATGCATATTGCTAGGGCTGCGGCAAGAAGGAGCACTGTTATACCTCATTTTTCGTATACGTTAAAGTTTTATCCTAAGTCATTTGTTGTAAACTTCTATTGGGAAATCATGTATAAGGCGTATGAGTGTATCTCGGAGATGTATAGTTTTTAAACATGCTTGGGAAAGAGTATGAAGGTTGGACGTTAAATGAATCGGAAAGAATACGTTTTGTCGGAATTGGGACTGGGACCATTTTCACGCCCACTTTCACGGACCGTGAATAATTTCACGGGCCATGAAAATGGTGGTTGGCCACCGTGAATTGGAGGCAGTGGAGAGGAGCCACTGGACTGATTTCACGGCCCCTGAAATTTTTCACGGTCCGTGAAAGTGACCGTGAAATTAAGGCTGTCGAAAATTTCTCTTTTGTTATAATTAAAGGGCCACGACTTTAGGTTTATTTATCACTAAAAATTAGATCCTTCTAGACCTCTAAGCTCTCTCAAACACCCATAAACATTCTAAATCATCCCAAGCTATTTCCAAAGAAGATCAAACCTTGAAACCCTAAGCTAGTTCATGGAAGAGGTGTGTTCTTGCTTCTAATTGAAATTGTGGTGGATAAGCTTTGGAGTAAATTGTGTGAAGTGACGTTCTTCAAGTGATAAGGTATGATTCTCACTTTATTTCTTATTTTGGGTTGATATGAAGGCTTAGCAAGTCTTAAATGTGAAAATAGTTATGGAAGAAAGGTTATAAGGTGTGTTGGGTTGTAGTTGTTGGCTATGGATGGAATTTGAAAAGGGGATTTGGGATTAATTTGAGTCTAGTTTGCATATAATCTCTTGGCTATGATATTGTTAGTGATGTTTGGGTGTTGTTGAAGATTGGTGGAAGTAAGTAATATAGGGGAAATACTACCTAATTTCGTTAGCTTACCTATTAGTTTAGTTTGACCTTATAAGCGTTTCAACGACTTAACCTTAGTATGAATCGTCTTGAATGTAGATTTGCAAGCTCGGGGGGATAAACGTTGAGTGATTAAGTAAGCAACGAGATATGTTAAGGTTACCCCTTTTCTTTCCTTTTTGGCATGATCCTTATGAACAAGGCGTACACGTAACGTTAATCCATAATGGTTCTACTCTTACAGATAGGGGTGATCCATTTGATTCATATTCCATAATGTATCTTCAGAAAGTCTTCCTACAGATTCAGTATGATCTCTGGAGTTACTAGTATTCTTAGTATGATCATGCATTGCATTTCATTTATATATGCATATATAGACCTGTGACCCCTCAGGCTCTATATGCGCGTATACTATGTATTATATATATATATATATGTGTGTATGGGCTATGGAGAAGGTGACAGCGTTATATACACACTACCACGATCACTACAAAAAAAACGGGTTTTAGCGACAGATTTTAGCGACATAATTAATTCCGTCTCTATGTAACGACGGATTACCTACAGAATTAGAGTTTTGTCGCCAAAAAAATGAAAAAAGAAATGATATCTAAATTAACAACGAAATAGCGACGGATTTTTAAATCTGTCGCTATATTTTGGCTCGAAAATTCCGCGCCTTTATTTTAGCTACTAAAATTACGACGAATCATGGGCGGCAAAATTTATTACAGATTAGCGACGTAATTAGCGACGGATTATGTCCGTCGTTAAATAATATGTATGTTTCACCGTTAAAATTTCAAATTAATTTGTAGCGACAGAATGAATCCGTCGGTAAATAAAATTTAGTTTTATTTTTATAAACGAAATAAAATAAACCCCCATCGCCTCTAAATGCACTAAAACCTCTTTCTCTTCAAACCCACCATCTTCTCTTTCTCTTAAAACCCACCGGAATTGCTTCAAACCCACCGGAAAATTCGACGCCTTTCTCATACTCTCACTCTGTTTATTTCTCATTTACCATGGTGATTTACTTTGTTTATTTCTCTCTCTCTTTCTTGCTTTTCTATATCAGTTAAAAAAGTAAATATCATCATCGCTTAGCTCTCAGCAGTAGCAGTTATACATGCACTGGGTATTATCAATAATAATCATAAAAACCCTAAATACCTCAGTAAGAATCGCTTAGCTCTCAGCAGTAGCAGTTGTTTCATCAAAGAGAGGGCTCTCTCAGAGCCCTTTTTCTCTCTTCGAGGGGTTTTGAGTTGAATTTCGTATCAAATCTATTTCTTTCTCTGAATAAATTGTGGGTCTATTTTTTTTTTTGTTGAAAATCATCCTTCTTTCTGTTTGAGTTGAAATTCAGTTAATTTTTGTGTGTACTTTGTTTTTCTTGTACGAATTATAGTTGAATAAATTGTGGATCTTGTGATTTGGGAACTTATTGCTTAGCTTGAATTTTGTATATGACATTTAACAATGTTTATGCCGTTAAAGAACATAAATTTTGGTTTTGTTGCCACCTTGTATGTGTCAGTGTGTTGGAAGGAGGAGAAATTTTGCAATTGTTTTATTTTGGGTTTCTTAAATATAGTTTAATTTCTCTGTTTAGCATCAAAAATTAGTTTTCCAAGAAAATATGGGTGCAACTTCAGCAACTGCAGTTTTCTCTTCAAATTCCATATGAAAACCCAAGTTAGAATCCGAATACCCCCAAGGTGTACTCTTTTTAATCAACTCCTTTATGAAAATAAGTTATAAGAGTTGTGCTCTTATGCATTCTTGAGATTATTTGGAATTTAATTGGGAAGTTAGTATGAAAATAGTGGCTTTTATTACTATTGAAATTGCAAGCAAGAATTATTCTCAGTTGACCCCATTTATCTCAACTTGTTATGTGCACATTAATCTAAGTTAGAATGTAATAAAAACTAATAATTAACTAGTAGATGTATGTATAGCTATCCTGAAACGTATAGATAAAAAATTGACGGTTTGGGTATCTATTTCTTCTTTTCTTTTGCTATTTTGTTCAATGCTATTTTCCTCTTTTATGACATTTAACGATGTTTATGCTGTTAAAGAACGTAAATTTTTGGTTTCCTGGCTAAATCTCTGTTTCACTAATACTGAAGGATTTGATTTATATTCATTCTTGCAGGGTTTAGGAAACAGTTTCAGGGTTTAGGAAACAGTTGTACTTCATCAAATTCTTCAAAAAGCTCTCGAAAGGTTTGTTAGGATTATTGCTATTTTCTCTCACTGTTAGTGAAGTTGTGCAGCGAGTAGGATTATAGTATCTATACTCTTGTTTTAATGTTGGTAATCTTTCTTGTCTTTACTAATTTTTCCTTGGTTGATTAAGAAAGTTTATTATTACCTTCTTAAACTTCATAGCCAAGACACTTTCTTTTGCGTAAAAAAAATTGGTCTTAAACTCAACTTGTTTTCCTTTGGATGGCATTCTGATTGTCTTACTTATTTACAGAAAGTAACTCTAAGTTTCTTGTTTATTTTAACATTAAATAGGATTATGGATAATCTAGAGCGTGGTTGGATGTACGACAAAGTTGGATGGTCGAGGGGGTATTAATTCTAGTTTCATAACTTTGTTAATAAGTTTCTGAGTTCTCATGTTCTCGCAGAAACCGCATGAGTGGTGACGATGTCAAATGTCCGTGTAAAAAATGTCACAATATTAAATTCACGGATGTTGAAACCGTTAAATTGCACCTTCAATCGTTTGGATTTGTTGAGAACTATTTTGTTTGGAAGTATCAAGGGGGAAAAAGAAGTGACCGGTGAGATGTATAGTGATTTACATACTTTTACTCAACCCGAATTGGGATATGATAATCCATATCGCCAAATGGTTTTAGATGCAAATGACCGAACTTTGGCCGTGGTTCGAGTAATACCGAACTCGAGTCATCTCATCACCGTGAACCTTTGGTGGAGGAGGAATCTAATCCTTCAATGGAGGAGGAGCCTAATCTTGAGTCCCGCAGGTTTTATGATCTACTCGAGAAACGCAATAGGTGAAGGTTCATCTAGCTCGTAGTGATGCAAGGTGAAGGAGAGAGCAACAAGAACGTTCAAAGACACTTATTTTTCTTTCTCTCTTCGTGGTTAGTTTCTCGCTTGCACCATTATTATTTTTATACCGTAATTGCTTTATAATAGACTTCATATAATGTCTTCAAATTTGTCCAGGTTGGAACCATCGAGATTATGCTCGAGACGATAACCGAGATTTTCAAGAATGAAATCGAGCTAATGGAGTTAATCGGAAAAGTGTCTCACAAGAGACAAAAGATTTTTATCTTGAGAATTCGAGGTATAATAACCGAAACGTTTGTCACTAATTACCGTTAGTGTTCAACGAAAAATAGATTTTTTTTAATTTAACTTTGACTATGAGATGTGAGCTTTATTCTTAATCGAAGCCGTCATAGTAAGTAACCAAGAAAACGTCTAATAATCCCTCCGTCTCAATTCCTTGCAACACGGGCAACATCTCATTTTTTCACCCGTTAGAGAAATGATCAGCTTCTTTACTTTCCCGTTTATTGGGTGACATGGTGCTTTTCTTATAACTCGGTCTTATAATTTTTTTTTTTGCCGAGATGATGAGTTTATTGTTATATTCTACTCGTAAAATTATTGCCGAAGGCATTCTATTGGGATTCTTCGATTGATAGTGAAGTGAGGAAGCAATGGCGTAGAAAGGCAAGGTTCTGGGTACCGTGATTTCATTAGCTCAATAAAAGGTGAGGAATTCGCGCTTTATGTTCCGAAAGAAACATGGGAAAGTTGGAAGAGCTATTGCGATCCTAAGGTTATTGAAAAATCAAAAACAGCTTCAAAGAATCGTCGTGGCGGTGAGGATACAGCTGCTTTGGGACTCACACGGCGTTTCTATTTCCATTTGAGAGCATCACAAGAGACTTGTAAGTTAATTTCGTGGCTTTGGCGTTCGCCTAACTAAATTGCCATGATGTCAAATTCTAAATTTTTCTTTAAATATACTATGAGCCCTATGGCGTACAAAACATATCCAATTAGAAAGACATGTATTCTATAATTGTGTTTATTGGACTTGCGATATAACCTATTTGCGAACAAATTCTCAAGATAATGATCGGTCGGTTATCCATTGACCGTATGGGTTCATGGACCGCCAGACTAATTAATACTATTAGTTTTCATTTTTTTGCACGGATTGCCCTTCTTTTGGGGTGGTCTTTAAATTTTGCCCCTCATATTTGTGTTCTTTAAGTTTTGCCCTTCGCTTGGATACCTGAGGTTCTGGGTTCGAACCCCCGCTTAGGCATAAAATAAAAAAATAATTTCGCAAGACAAAATGGGAGAGTGTATGCCTTGATCCAAGATACAATCCTTAAGAAAACCAAAGTTATGCCGGAGGGGGCAGACTTTGCCTTGAGACATTTTTTTTTTTTTTTTAACTTTTCAAGGCACACTTTTAGTTAAGGCATACTTTTGGTTATACCTTAATTAAAAGTCTGCCCCATAAGGCATAATTTTAAGGAAAAGTTTTGCCCCATAAGGCAAAACTAAATTATGCCTTGAGGAAAGTTATGCCCCCTCCGCATAACTTTAGTTTTTCCTTAAGGAAGTTATGCCGGGGGGCGACTTTGCCTTGAGACATTTTTTTTTTAAACTTTTCAAGGCACACTTTTAGTTAAGGCATACTTTTTTGGTTATGCCTTAATTAAAAGTCTGCCCCATAAGGCATAGTTCCTTAAGGAAAAGTTTTGCTCCATAAGGCATAACTAAACTATGTCTTAAGGAAAAGTTATGCCCCCTCCGCATAACTTTAGTTTTTCCTTAAGGAAGTTATGCCGGAGAGGCGTACACTCCCTCCACCGCTCTTGCGAAATTATTTTTTTATTTTTATGCTTGAGCGGGGGTTCGAACCCAAAACCTCGGTATCCAAGCTAAGGGCAAAATTTAAAGACCGCAAATATGAGGGGCAAAATTTAAACACCGCAAATATGAGGGACAAAATTTAAAGACCACCCCAAAAGGGCAATTCTGCGAATTGCCCATTAGTTTTTAAAAAAAATTTCTCTCATTTTCACCATAACTGTTTACTGATTTCCTGCCTTCAATTAGTTTTTAAATTTTCATGAACATATTCTAATATGGACTCTGCATATGTAAAAGGAATATGTCAAAATATATTCTCTACTGTGACATTGGTTGCTGTTTTTGTTGGTTTTGGAAGTTACTAAACTATGTATATTTTTTCTTGTATAGGCTATTAAAAAGGGTCGAGATCCAACACCAAGTGAGGTACATTTGCACGTCCACACACATGGTCATGATGAAAAGTCTTTTGTTGGTGAGTGAGACCGAATCGGGCACGTGAGTCCAACATTCTATAATCTTCTATAGGAAGTTTCTTTGTTTAGTCCCATCACATTCAAGAAAAGAGCGAAAGCCAATGGTTGATAGCAATATTAGAAGCCAAACCTGATCGAACTTTTTAGCCCTCATAAAGGCCTTCATTAAAGTTCTATAAGTAACCACATCAGGACTAGTACCCTATAGAAATAGTAGCACCACTATCAGCAAAACCTTTACAATCTGCTCACATAATCCCTGCACAGAAGGCAAGTTTGTTTAAAAGATGGAATCTCCTCAAAGCTACATAAAGACACTATCTTAAACATAGTGGGAAACATTAACTACATATATAAATCTAGTAAGTTGAGTAATAAGAGTCCCTTTATTATTATACCACTGATGGTGTTGGTGCTTTAGGATCTTTAATTCTTGGATTTGGGATTTGGAGATGGTTTTTGGTTCAGCCAAACCGGGAAGATAGAGAGCTGGTGATGGTAAAGGTAGTGATTGGGTTGAAAAGTTGAGAGCTTTTAAGATTGTTCAAACTTTACATTGTTTCAAAAACCTATTAACAAGATTAAGCTTAATGATTTATTAGTAGGTACTAATTCTTTTGATAGTGGAAATATTGTAATTTCAACTAGAATGGTGTATCTTATAGAGCTATGTTGGCGGATGGATCCATTAGCTATTAAAAGGCCGAGTAGTTGTAAATAAGCGAAAAACAGCTTCGTCCGAGATTTAATCAGTTGGGGCAACTTAGGCACCGAATTTAGTGCCTTTATTAGGTTTTTATATAGTTGATACCGAAAGGTTTTTGGTGTATCAAAGATATGCACGGAAGTTTGTATTCCCTTTTACATAGTAATCTTAGTACTGGTGTTAGGAATGGTGATTTCAAGCTCGTTTTGCTGCCAAGGCTTGCTCATTGTGCAACTAGAGGACTTGCTGGAGAACACTTATATCTCATTATTTAGAAAGTGGTTTTCCTTTTACTAGCTCGCGATCTTGTTGCACCATATTTTCCAATACCTCGCAAAAAAGAACACATGGTTAGGAAAAAAAAAACTACCATCATACTCTCTTCCCATAGGATCGGAGCATGATGGCAACAAGGCATTCTCCTCTTGATAGCATCAGAACTCCCATTGTTCCAGCTCTATCCTACCAAAGTTGCCAACAGCTTCCCTGGTCCTTTTGCGAACATACAATGCATTTTCACCTATCATAAATACACCAGGGACTACCATCCTACTCTCCCCGACCAACTTTGCCCATTTCTTCCAACAAACAAGGCCGCAAGAGCACCTTGTGCCTTTCCATGCTGCAAACAGGCCCCTTTCTTGTCACCACCTCCAAGCCTTCTCTCGCACCCCCCCCCCCCCCCCCCCCCCCCCCCCCCTTTTTTTTATTTATATACCCTCCTGGTTACCACCAGCAAAATAGGTGCTGCATTTAGCTGCACCAGATCTGAGTTGATGTATTTTTTACATAAAGTCAAAAACAAAAAATTGAATATTTGTATTTCAGATTACATTTGAATACGTTTATAAGTCGATATTACCTGTTTAACATGAATCGAATGGGTATAATTGACCCCAATAATTGATTGTTTTTGCATAGATTGGATGTGTTCAACGAAGATTGGATACAAAAATCAGTAGACCTCTAAAGATTATATTGAAATTTTGACCACTAAAATATTTTCTCATGCTAGGAAAGATATTAGCTATATATATGTATTGTGATATGTACATGAGGGAACGCGCATGTATATGGCCACTTATTTGTTAGTTTGATAGGTTATACTGTCTGCATGTCGTTGCACATATTTCAGTAAATTATTTAGCGGGACAACCCTGATATAGTACATAAAGCATCTAATAATATTAGTGGGATGACCCTGATAACAAAAGGATTTGCTGCAAAGCATTTTAGCATTTGCTGCTGTTTTACAAGTTGCCAAGTTTTCCTCCAAAGCAAAATCCTTGTTTCTGCATGACTTACTGCAACTTCCAACAGCAGCAAATGCTAAAATGAATCAGTGACAACTTTCTTGTAGTTCCTTCCTCCAGTTGTACACTCACCTGAGAACCAACAGCTCTGTAGCTTTGATTCTAGACCACACCAAGTGTAACAGAGCTCGCTCGTAAAATGTTCGATTGTGTTAGCATACTTCCCGTATCCAAAGATTTTTAGGTCGCCACCGTCGCAAGAAATTGTCGTACTGTGCCATATGTAGTCGTCGCACAAGATCAACTACTATGCATAAGACAGCTTGGTAAGCATTGTAAAATGGTTTTATGAACCTCATTTTTAGGCTTTGCCAACCACCACTTCATAGCTTTTTGTATTAACCTGTCCATGGATCAGATTAATTCCACATGAATTGCAGAAGAAAGTCCAAACTTGATTAGCAATATAACCACAACTAAACAGATGGTAACTAGTCTCCTCATAGTGATTAGTAGTACAAATACCATGTATGGAAGATAAATTCACTCCAAACCTTTTAACCGCATTATCAAGTAGCCTTCAGCGAGACAAGAGATTGCAGATATCTTGAATTGTATCAAGCTTTCGGGCATTATTCTCGCTCGTATTTAATGGTTCTCGTACATGTGCTATCGGGTAAGAAATGAGTTTAACTAATTATCACTCTCTTTATAGGAAAAAATATCAAGAAATACTACAAAAATCCACAAACTCAATCAAGTTGATCAATGTCAAGCCTATTACGAAGCCGCAGGAGGGTAAAGAAAAGAAGAATATATGGTCTGGATCTCAAGCACACTTATATTATGGGCCGAATCTTCGTCCTTCTTCTCGCATTCGATGCGTACATCCTCGCACCACCTCCGAATGTTCAACCAGCAGCGACGGGAACTTTGGATTAGTTAGTGACGCGATTAATTCCTACACTGACTGATAGCATAATTCCTGCACTGACTGATCGCTTGCTTCCTATTATTGTTGAGCGGGTACGTGGATTGAATCCTTCAAGCCTCTCTTCTCGTATGGACACTCCTAATGACCATCCACCATCTATGGCACCTATAGTTTCAAATAGGCCACGCCAACATTGATCAAGTTCATTGTCACACCCCAACTTCCGACAGGCGCGACGGGCACCCGACCCTTACTTAGTGGCGAGCGAACCTTCCGATCGTCATGGCACTCGTAGTCATAATGGGCCCCTAACCGCCATAAATGCGTAGTGAAATTTTTTTTTTCGAAAAGCAACATACGGTATAACTTTTGAATCAATATAACTTCATGCGACCGTACAAAATCTATAATATCCCGTGTAATAATACGACGTGCTTGTAGCCGCTCACAAACGGACATCTTATATACATGACTGTCGCAAAGTCTCTAACATAATCGTATACTATAGCACACGTATATACCGACTCACAGCTACTCCGGAAGAACGGAGCTCGCCAATCCCCGCGGAACACCTTCGCTATCGTTCTTCACTACCTCGGGTGTACCGCGCGTACGAACGCAAATACTTCGAAGAAGGGGGTCGACGTGAGTATGTACTGAGTATGTAAGGCACGGATAGTAATATACGGAAAATATAAAACAAGGATAGTGACATAAAAGAGTTGTAACACATGTCCTGGGAGAGAAACATAACCTGTACATACAAGTGCCTCGCGATGCCGGGCTTTCTTAGCTTTCCTTATTCATATATATAGATATACATATATACATAAAAATAGAATATATTATATTGCCGAGGCGTTATCGCCCGATCCATTTAACCATAAATATGCACACCCCGCGTCCGGCATCCCGCGTCCGGACGATATCATGTGCAATACCCAACCGACGTGGATACGCGTATATAACGCCCGCCCTTATCCCCAATGGATACGCGTATATAACGCCCTCGCCCTTATCCCCATCTTCCCCATGAATATATGCATATTTCGTGTATAAATATCGGCGTATAGCGCCCGTCTCTTTCATCATATACATATATCGCCATTATACCGATTCTTTTGTGTCATATGCACACACTTATATCATATATATATTTACCGCCGTCTATAGCGCTCTGATTCTGCTATCATATACATATACTTATGTCGTGTATATTTATCAGCGTCTATATAGCGCTCTGATGCTGCTATCATTTACATACACGTAGGTCGGGTACACACATCAATCGGGGTCATAAGACATAATTACATGTATTTAGAATCCTGAGAATAGTCCTTACCTACCATAGGATTGGGATGTCTAGAAATAGTTTAACATTCTCATATCTTCATTTTTTTATAGCAAGGTATATCGTCTACATATCTAACGTAGGCACTTTTCTCACCTTTGGCTTCCTCGTTACCTCTATAAGATCACCTTCATCATGGATACACTTGCACTAGATGATACCGTACTTATCGTTCGACAATCGGGACAAGGGGCGAAGATTTCCTTAGGATTCTACTCCAAAACAAGTCAAACGAAGTAGTAAGAATATTCCGGGAACAGTGGGCCCACCTCGGGCCGAGTGAGATAGCGTACACGATTTACATATATTACGTCTCATGGCGTTGTCTATAATGATTTAAGATAATCGGGTCCTCTTTACGCAAGTTCTAGGGGTGTAGGGGGTCTTTCCAACATTTTACACCATTTCTAGTTCAATTCTACTGAATGAATAGTAGCGAATTTCGATCTTGGATTTCTAGGATTAGAATGGTCCCCGAGACACGTATTCAAGCCTATTACATCTAAGACATGCCATAGAAAGAAAGTGAAGCCTTACATACCTCTTCCCGCTCCTTTTGCTATTCCAATTTCGCGTCGCAACCTCGTCGAAATCTGCAAATTGGTCATGTTTACCAAAACTCTTATTAGGGTTCTTAGAGTTAGAATCTTAGGGAAACACTTGGCTACCGAAATTTCGGCAGCATTTCTCCTATAAATCCATCAACCCCGAGAATTTAACTCGGCCAATATCAACAACAACCAAACCAACAATCACAATAATAATATTGATAGGCAATTCAAGATGTCCCAACCAACATCCAATCTTGTCCGAAGCCTTCCAACTCAACTAGAACAATAACAACACACTTTTCTCTTTCAAATTCATCAACTATATCAACAATTCTATATATTAACAACATCATTTCCATCAACACAAGAAACTATATTGAAATCACACTATGTTCTAAATCAGCCCACAACAATTATGACTTCCATTTGGATAATCAAACCTTCATTTTCATCACATAATCCACAATAATCAACCACCAAAATATCATATAAAATGAGTTCAACATACCTATATCAATTCAGCCCATATTCGGCCACAACACAACATTCCAAAGTCCATAATTTTCATCCCATTTCTACACACTACAACAACATACAAACATGCTAATTACCATTAATTCATTACCACAACACAACAACATACACACACGGTTCAACACCCATCCACACGGTTCAAACCCAACATCCATATTTTCATGATTTTTGATCATTTTCATACTTCACAACATATACAACTCACCTATAACACATGAAAAATAAAATAGAATCATACCTTCCCTTCACCTCCTCTTCTCGGCTAGGCCTTGTTCTTTGCAAAACGGATGGTTTTCTTATCCCAACAACTAGCTCATGAGATTTATAAGACCTTCCAAAGTGGTCGAAAGGCACGAAGAACAAAATTTTTCTCATCAAACTGCATAGGGGCTGTTCGGCCAGCCCCCATGGCCGACTGCTTCCCTTTTTTTTTTTTCTCAACTTTTCTTGAAATTTCCATGGTGAAAATGACAAGTTGCCTTGCCTTCATGACTCACATACATATATATATATAATAGAGGCACATGGCCGGTCATGTGCCTCTTATTTTCCTCCAAATTTCTTCAATTCTCTAGAGTTTTCTAATTAATAAAAGATGAATTCCAAGTTTACTTAGTCATCTTTCATTACATGCATTTTGCATTCATGTGGGCCATAGTCCACTCCAACTTGGATGACCACAAGACTTCTTCAACAAGTCATAAAATTCAATTTCCAAATTCCAAATTTGCCCTAGACATTCCATGCCAATAATACTTACTAGCAATTTGCGCCCTAAACAAGGTCGGAAACTAGCCTTGTCCTTAACTTTCCGCCAATGTCTTAGAATATTCAACTGTACAAAATGCGAGGTGTAACATTCATGCATCGGTTTCTGATGATGATCGTGGCTCTCCAGTCTCTCATTAGTTAGTTTTGTGGTTTGGACTTTATGGTTGTTAGTTTTGTTGTTTGACTTTATGGATGTTGCATATGATTTTGGATTTTTCTTGATATTATCGGCCAGGATGCTCCAAACTTATTTTGCATTCTCGCTATGTATTTTGGACCTTGTAGAATATTAGTTTCATTAATTAAGTTATTATAATGGGTACCTAATATATGCTTGAACTGTGTATTTAAAATATTATATAACATAAAAATAAAAAGATTTGCGACGATTTTCAAATGTCACACAAATTATTTTTGCCGAAAAGGAATGCAAACGCAGTATATTAAAAGAATTGGCTACTTAATTAGCTTATTAAAACTATTGGTCGCCACCGTGAAGAAACGTCCAAATAACTCATATAATTAGCGACGAAATTATTAACATCGCGACGCATTTCATTCGTCGCTCATATCAAAAAATAAAATCGTCACCAATCCGGCGTTAATCCAACACGGATTAATTTTTTTTTGTCTAAATAGCTAGCTACGAGATTTTACCGACGATTCTAATTTCGTAGTTATTCGTAGCTATATTGGTTTAGCAAATGATAGTTATTTACCGACGATTTAGTCCGTCGCTAAAACCCGCTTTTTGAGTGGATGACAGGATGATTTAAGATAATGATGTCGCGCGTAAGCCGGTACGATACAACGGGATGCCTACGGTAGCTTTGCTGTGCGTATATACGCATATGTATATGTATGATCTCACGCACGTGACGAAAGCAAGCATGCACGTATATGTGTACAACATTGGTTCATGTACATACGTATACACAGATGCTTCTATTATATTCTATATTTTCATGTCTCTTTCTTATAATTCTTATGCCTTACATACTCAGTACTTTATCCGTACTGACATCCCTTTTTTGTGGTGGCGCTCCGTTTAATGCCCGCATGTGCAGATAGACAGACTAGTGATCCGCCCGCAGTGGCGCTCACCGACGCGGGAGCACCCTCTTGTTCCGTGAGTTGTCGTCGAGTTTTGCATGTATGTTATTCTTTTGTGTATATACGGCACGTCGGGGCCTGTCCCGACTTTATGCGTACGTATATTTCGCAGAGGCTTGTAGATAGTCGTGGTATGGTTAGACACGGTCTATATTCTATTGTACAGTTTTATCCAGTTTAGTATATCATTATGGGCTCATTCCTTGTCAGCATATCTCTTATACGACTTAGCAAATTTCTATCTTGTTCATGATAGCGGTGCTCGGCAGGTAGGGCTCGGGTGCCCATCATGACCCTCTAGTTTGGGTCGTGACATGCACTTTGAATGAGATTGCCCAACGTCAAAGTCCAAGGAAAAGGAGAGTGCATCCACAGTTGAACAGGTACATGATTCTGATAATGATTATGTACTCACAACATTGTGCAATAATGGAAGTTATGGAAACAAATAGGTGTTAAACTCTGCTTGTACTCTGCATATGATGTTATGAAGAGACTGGTTTAGCAGCTATGAGAAAAGTGGAGGAACGGTAGTAATGGGCAATAATTCAACTTGTGCAATAGTTAGCATTAGCTCAGTTCGAGTTCGCTGCCATGATGGAGCTATGAGGAATATTATACAAGTCCGTCATGTTCCTAATCTAAAGAAGAATTTGATTTCCCTGGGTACTCTGGATGAACAAGGCTACAAGCACATAAGCGAAGGAGGAACAATGAAGGTGACTAAATGTTCTTTAGTCATGCTAAAAGGCAAGTTTGGATGGCTTTTACACATTGACAGAAGCACCATTGTTGACTCCGCAAACGCATCTACAACGCAGCTTATCTAACGATGACAGGGCAAGATTATGGCACATGATATTGGGTCATATGAGCGCACATGGACTGGAAATGTTGAGCAACAGTAACTTTATGACCACTGCATTCTAGGAAAGGTAAGTTAAGGTCGCCTTCAACACCGACAAGCACAAGACAGGAGTGGCACTAGATACATCCATTCAGTATTTGTGGTCCCTCAAAACTTCCATTAAAGGGTAGAAAGAGGTATCTTCTCACTTTTATCGATGATTTCTCACGAAAGGTTTGGGTGCTTTTTTTGAAGGAAAAAAATGATGCTTTTGAAGCATTTAAAGAGTGGAAAATTTTGGTTGAGAATCAAATGGAGCGAAAAATCAAATATCTGTGAGGAATATTATACAAGTCCGTCATGTTCCTAATCTAAAGAAGAATTTGATTTCCCTGGATACTCTGGATGAACAAGGCTACAAGCACATAAGCGAAGGAGGAACAATGAAGGTGACTAAATGTTCTTTAGTCATGCTAAAAGGCAAGCTGGAGGATGGCTTTTACACATTGACAGGAAGCACCATTGTTGACTCTGCAAATGCATCTACAATGCAGTTATCTAATGATGACAGGGCAAGATTATGGCACATGATATTGGGTCATATGAGCGCACATGGACTGGAAATGTTGAGCAACAGTAACTTTATGACCACTGCATTCTAGGAAAGCGGTTAAGGTCACCAAGACCGACAAGCACAAGATAAAGTGGGCACTAGACTACATCCATTCAGATTTATGGGGTCCCTCAAAACTTCCATTAAAGGGTAGAAAGAGGTATCTTCTCACTTTTATTGATGATTTCTCACGAAAGGTTTGGGTACTTTTTTTGAAGGAAAAAAATGATGCTTTTGAAGCATTTAAAGAGTGGAAATTTTTGGATAAGAATCAAATGGAGCGAAAAATCAAATATCTTAGCACAAACAATGGCTTGGAGTTTTGCAGTGAAGAGTTTAATGATTTCTGCAAGGTTCATGAAATCTCAAGACATAGGACTGTCAGGCACACCCCACAACAGAATGGAGTTGCCGAGAGGATGAACATAACTTTTGTTGAAAAGGCTCGTTGTATGCTTCTACAAGCCAAAATGTCCAAAGTATTTTGGGCTGAAGGAGTTCACACTGCTTCTTTTATTGTCAATCGATCTCCAATATCAGTGACTGACTTTAAGACTCTGAATGAGGTATGGTCAGGTGAACCCTCTAACTATTCATACTTACGAGTATTTGGGCGTCATTCTTATTATCATGTTAATGAAGAAAAACTTGAACCAAGGGCTAAGAAGGCCATATTCGTAGAGTATGTGGATGTAGTAAAAGGGTACAAACTTTGGTGCTTGTCTTTACTCAAATTTATAGTTAGTAGAGATGTCACCTTTGATGAATCCTCTATACTTGATCCCCGTAAATTTGTGTGGAGTTTTCGGGAAACGAGAAGAACGAGCAGGTGGAGCTTTCGGTGGAGCTTACCAAGGAAAAAGGTCAAGAGACTCAGCTTAAAGATGAGTCAAAATATGTATCTCTTGAAGAACTTATTGTCAACCTAACCATACACAATTACGAAGGGAAGGGAGAAAAGGTAGATAGGAAGGCCAGAATGCCTTATAGATCAAGCAAACTCGATTGCATATGCGTTCATAGCCGTAAGGAAGAGATTAAGGATTCGGACCCCTCCTCGTATTCCGAAACAACTTCTTGCAAGATGATGCTGTATAATGGCGGTTAGCCATGGTCAAGAGACGAGTCTCTTCACAATAATCGATACGGGTCTTAGTGCAAAGAAAAAAAAAGGGGAAGAGGACAATGGATGCAAATAGGTCTACGAAAGAAAGAGAGAATACCCGAAGCGAAGATGCTAGGTTCAAGGCGAGATTGGTGCAAAGGGTTTCGGTTGGCGAATAGAATTCGACTACAATGAGATTTTCTCTCATGAAGAAGAAGCATAGCTCAATTCGCGTGCTACTAGCAGTGGTCGCATAATTTGAGTTGGAGCTTCAACAACTTGATGTCAAAACTGCTTTCTTGCATGGTGATCTAGAAGAGACAATCTATATAGATCAGCCTGGAGGTTTCCTAGCTGAGGAAAAAGAAGATCATGTATGCCAACTAAAGAAATCTTTATATGGTTTGAAGCAATCCCCTAGATATTGGTACTAGAGGTTTGACGCATTCATGAATACACATAAATTCTTAAGGAGTGAATTTGATAGCTGTGTGTATCACAAGAAAATGTCTGGTAATTGAATGATTTATTTATTGTTGTATGTTGATGATATGCTTATTGCTGCTAACAACATTATAGAGATAATTGCTTTAAAAACCGTGAGTGAATTTGACATAAAGGATTTGAGAGATGTAAAGAAAATCCTTGGTACGGAGATTTCAAGAGAAGAAGACGGTGTTTCGTGCATCCGTCTCGAAATAATATGAAAGTGGTCCCCAGATTCAATATGCATACGTACAAGCCTGTAAGTACTCCGTTAGCTCCTCATTTTAAACTTTCAGAGTTACAAATGCCTTAATCCGAGGATGAGGTGGAGCATATGTCAAAGGTTCCTTATGCTAGCGCAGTTGGTAGCATTATGTATGCTATGGTGTGTACACGTCTAGATATTGCTCAAGCTGTATTGAGATATCTCAAGGGAGCTTCTGATGTTGGTCTGACCTTTCAAAAAGGTGGTGGAGGTATTTCAATTCTTGGTTATGCGGATTTTGGCTATGCAGGTGATCTTGACGGAAGGAGGTCCACAACTGGATACATCTTTACTTTTGTTGGCAGTGCCGTTAGTTGAAAATGGACTCTGCAATCGATTGTCACTTTGTCTACGACAGAAGCAGAATACATGGCAGCAGCGGAGGTAGTGAAAAAAGCTATCTGGTTGAAAGATTTGGTAGCAGAATTGAGTTTGGTTTAGCAGGAATCAACTCTTAGATGTGATAGTCAGAGTGTTATTCATCTAATTAAAAATCAGAGATTTCATGAGCACACTAAACACATTGATGTCAGATTCCATTTTATTCGAGATGTTGTTGGAAAGGGAACTATCAAGGTCGTGAAGGTTATCACAGACGATAATGCTGCTGACATGTTGACCAAGATAGTCCCGCTCGCTAAGTTTGCACACTGCAAGGACTTAGCTGGAGTACATATCAACTGATGCAACTCCGCAAGAACAATTGTTAGGTGGAGGTGGTATGTTCAGCAATGGTTTGATTCTTCTTGTTTCTTATAATGGGGTTGCCCAGTAAGCTTAGAAGTTTTTGGCCGGAGTTGTTCATACGCTTGCTCGTGATGCAAACCAAGGTGGAGATTGAAAGAGTTGGTTTTTGTTATGTGATAGAACAACTCATGTGCCAATTTTAGTTGGATGATTTTCTATTACTGGAGCCAAAGGATGCTCAATTACTTGGAGCCAAAGGATGCATTGCTTGGAGCCAAAGGATGCTAAGATGTGGAGGAGAATTGAAATGTCCATGTAGCACATTCGGAGCCCTAGTCATTGTTTGCCTATAAAAGAAGAGGCAATTCTCCTTTGTTCATCATCCCAAAAATAATACAATCCTTTGTAGGGAGTAGAGAGTTGAGAGAGCAATTCTTTTAGGTGTAATTGGGAAATCTCCCCTTCCTTTGTTAATAATATAAAGACAATTGTTCTCTGGTGGACGTAGGATCATTTTGATCCGAACCACGTTAAATCTCGTGTTCTTTCTTTTACGTTTCCGCTAACAAAAACAACACACATGATGGATTCTAGTTTTTTTTCCTTCTTCGTTCATATACTTGGTTAACAAAGAATAGGAAGATACATTTAGCAAAATATTGGTCATAGTGCACGAGAATTCTAATTTATCATCATTGCAGTTCGATTTCTGACTTCTAATTAGTTGTTCCTATAGATTGTTGTTAATAATAGCGATTTAAATTATCAAATTATTCATCTCGTGCTACTATTAATTTTTTTTCCGTTCTCATTATTTTTTTAAGAATTTTTGCTGGCTGCAACCCAATTATATGATGTCATATGTGGAGATGTCATTATTCTAGTTCTAGATAAAATAAATACAGTATATTTTATCTTTTTCCCTGCGAGCTGACTTAGTCTAGTGTGAAAGCAACTTCATTGATATTTATGCTTTCTTTTTGAATTTATAATTTATATGGTTTTCTTGTAAAGGAACACCATCTACAAGAAGAAAACAATTACATTTTTGAAGTAGATGCTTGAGTTTGCAAAAAGAATTGTTATAATTTTAGTGGGTCGCCAATAGTTGAGGATTGAGGCATGGGAGACCATAAGATGTTAACTACTTGTAGAATTAAATAATTTATTTTGTTTGGAGCACCTCAATTCTTTTGAGAAATTTAAAAATAACATACAAAAAATTTGAAAAGATTATTTTCTTCTATTCAAAATTATAATATAAATGATCATAGAAGACTATTGCCTTGAAATGGGGCACCCTCTTTCCCTGTCATGAAGGCAACTATAATAAAGTCTTCTTTCATTTTCAATGTGGTTCAATGGGGTAGGTATGTATCTTCCAAAAGTCTATCTTCTTTCATACTGAAATTTTATCAAATTAAAGGAATCTGTTCTTTCCCTCTCTTGAACAGTTTACGATATTAAATTAAGCACAAAAGTAAGGTAGTAGTATATAAGTTTCTTTTTCCCAAAAATCATAGTTTTTCATATTCCCCATTAAATGTCTACTTTACCACTAAGCCATACTTGTTTGTCGTGTAACATATAAAATTGAAGAGGTAAACTTCATTATGACATGGTGTGTTGATTACTAGTTTGCACCATACCTTAATTGTAAGGATAAGATCTGCGTATATCTTATTCCTTTTAGATTTAACGTGTGAATTACACTGAATACGTTGTTGTTGTTGTTACTGTTGGTGTAACACACCTCAATCAACACATTTGACAATTTATTAGTCTACAAGATAATTTTATTTCAAATATAGAACATAACCAACTATTGTAATTAAAACAAAGAGGCTGTTTGGCTAAACTTATAAATAAGCAAATTAAATTCGCTTATAAGTATATTTTGACTTATTTATGCTTTTGATAAACACTCAAAGTGCTTTCATTCAATTATCCCCTTGAGGTGTCCAAGAGGTGCATTTAAAATCTAAAATAGTATTTCTAATTTGTCTATGTGTAACTGTTAAATGAACAAGCAAAAGCTCCTCGACCAAAGTTAGTTCCATCATTAACTGCAAAGTCATAAATACTAATAATTAGGTTAGGTGGGTGATCTAGTCATTATCAAAAATCAAGAACATGCTCAGAAGAAAACAAAAGATGGTGGATGGGGTGAGGGAAGAGAGAGGGAAGTAGGACTTGGTGGTAGTGTTGTCTTCACTGTTTGTATTGTACATGTGATGACTGAAGAGATAGTTTTGTTTTTTCCTTTTTTCTTTTTAAGTCTTTTTTATATGAGAATTGGGAAAAGCAAAGGCAATAGTACTAGTATATAGAAGTACAGAAGTAGTCTTCAGGTGGGAGCAAAAAAAAAAAAAAAAAAAAAAGCAGCACAAGATAGCATCAAACCAAGAGCCAAAAGCTAAGCAGATGTTTGTATCAGTATGCCTGCAAATGGATCCATCTTTCTCAAGTAAAAGGTCTCATCCCTTTCACTAGCTTATCTCATTTTTTATCTTCTTTCCTTTTTTGTTACAACTTTCTTGAATGAATTTAGGAGTTTGCAAATGTGGGGTTTGTAAAACAGGAGTAAAGCATATTTCTTTGATGTTTTCATGGAACTTTCTGTTTCATACATCAGATTTTTGGTTGGTATTGTTAGGATGTTATTAGCTTTGAGGCCAAAAAGCAGGTCAAAGATTGCTAACCAAAATAAGATAAAAGAGGGAAGGAAAATGATGATACCTTGGTTGGATCCTGTAATTTTTCCAAATTTCCTGATAAAGTTGGCTGCTCAAAACATAGTAAAGTTCTACTGTTTGTGCAAACGGGCTTGATTTCTAGTAAGGGAAAGAAGATATAGGGTATGGGATATATATCCTTTGCTCTTAGGTGGGTACTTTGTAGGGAAAGAAATAGGGGAGCCTTTAAGGGGGTAAAAAACAATTTTATGCAGATAAGGGCAATTTTTTGTTTCTAGTCAAAGTCAATTTTTGGTACAACCATTAGGTTCCTATTAGTATAGATGAGTATTTGGTATTTGTATCATGGTGTAGGCTCTCAACTTACCACTTGTATACCAGAACTTAAATCTGCAACATCAATAAATTATGTACCTTATAAAAAAGCTACTGTTTTGTGCATACGACGCCTCTGCTTTTTCTCATACTTACTATGATGATAAGTTAAATGTTATTTACTTGCTGCTGCATTTAACTTTAGGAAGTTGCGATTTTGGCAGTTTTTCCCTGAATCTTGTGTAAAACTTTGCTTATATAAATTTCAAATGCAAAAATAAAAAAAATTGAGTGGTTGAGCATATTCAGCTATTTCTCATGTATGTTGGGTTTAATGGAAATTATGGAATATGAAAAATCCAGGGAATAAAAGTCTGGTCATTTGATTAACTGAAGCAATTTTCCGATGAAGCCTAAAGAAAGTAGTCTGGAAGACAGTATAAAGAAGCTTCTTTTCATTCTCAACTTTTCTAGTTATCTGAATCTGAGGTTTAAGCGTAAGTTCTTTGTACATTGTAACATTGTTTTAACTATTGAACAAGTCTGGTTAATGAAGGAAAAACAAGATATTTCACTTCTATAGGGTCTAATACTTTTTGTTCTCTGTTGCTTCTGTTTGGAGAGATTCTGTGTTATCTCTTTTTTATAAACAGCTGAAAAGAACCCGCAAGGGTGGCTCAGTTGGTTGAGCACGGGGCTTCCGTAATGGAGGTCTCAGGTTCGAAACCCCCTGCCTACAACAGCAGGGGATTTGCCTTCTGGGTTGAGCTCATCGCACGGGACTTGCCTAGTGCGGGTTATCTCTCCTATGTGGTTTGCGAGCTATTGCACACGAGCGGGGTTTACCCCGCGCGCACCCGAAGGGTAGCTGCTGCGGGTTCCCTTGTCATAAAAAAAAAAAAAAAAAAGAGATTGATATTCTGACATTATGTGTCAGAGTTCTATCTGCTCGTCAGTCTTTACTATTCTTCTTGGACCTACTTCTCCTGTAATTTGAGGTGATAATAAACATGTGCCCTTACTATATGAAGAGCAGAGTTAACATACTGATTACTGGGTGACCAGACCCACTAATTTGCTTGTTACTTCTTATTGGCTTGTGGTGAAACTGTTGGTTGAGGGGAACAATTATTTCACCTTGGCTGACTCTGGTGCTCATTTTGTTGATAAGGAGAATATCTGGACATTATTATCTGTTGCTGTTCTTCAATTTTGGCAGGAGCACTAATCATTAATAAGTAGTCTATGAGTCATCAGTTCAGTTTCCTATTGGTAGGCTGTCCTTGTGTAATTTGTGATGTCTATTACCCGAAATTTATGTCAGTCAGCCTTCTTCTTCCTTGTTAATATGTGTGTTTTGCTCCCATTTAATCAGGTAACTCCAGTCTAGAGAGCTAAAGTGTATTACAGTACCATAGAGGTATTCCGTATATTTGGTGCAAAGCTTCTAGAGCACCAGTTTTGAAGAAGATGCTAAGTTTCTCGAAGAAAGGTTGCCCTGGAAAAGATGGTCAATCTTTTGCTCCTCTGTTCATGAGTTGCTCATCTATGTGGAACTCCAGTGACCAACCAGAACATGCTCCCTCTAAGAGTGTGCTGACTGGAGTGGATTCTGCATTGGAACATCACTTCGATATCAAGAAATCAGAATCCCAGTTCCAAGATCAGGATTCAACTTCTACTCTGTCAACTGGTCAATCTAATCATGCGGAGACCGCAATGGCAAAAAGCAATACTGTTCTGCAAAATGTTGCAGCTCATCCAGGTACAAAATGTATGAACTGGAATGTAATCTTTTGTTAAACTTCAATTATCTCGGACAGGGTGCTCAAAAGGGTAACACATTGAGACCTCATCTCCTTGTGGTGGAAATATCAGAATATAAGTAACTCGAATGATGTTCTTGTCAATATGACCGCAAATAGGCTGTAGCAGGAAATTTAGCTTTTTATATCTTTGACACATATATTTTATATGTACGCTGACATCAATTACATGATATGCCTCCACATAGGTTGGGGTGGAATATATGAGGTGCAAGCAGAGAGTGGAAAAAAAGCATCCTTATCAGGCGAAAGGGAAACCAACACTCTTCCTCAGCCGCAAGTGCATCATAATCATCCAACGGTCTGTAATTTTTACCTATTTTCATCTTAATCTTCTACTTATTACCTGCATTTTCATTGTTTGCTTGCTACTGCCACAGACTTACTGGTGCAAATAGTTGGTGTCATCCACCGATATTTATCCTTCTTTTTTTCCCTTTCACAATTTATCTTCCACTACCTCTGTCGTGACTTTGGTTTTTTTTTTTTTTTTTTTTTTTTTTTTTGGGGGGGGGGGGGGTGGGTGGGGTGTGTGTGGCTGGGGAGTTAAGTTACTCTTAAACTCTTAAGTCTAAAACATTTCTCTCCCTCTAATTTCTTTCCTTTGTTTCTGTTTCCTGTTCTTGCTTCTGGTTACCAGAGGAAAGTCATTGATAAAAAAAAAAAAACCTGGTTTTGATGAAATTGCTCCATTTTCTAAGTTTAGCATTTTTCACTGTTCCAACTCACTACAACTCAGTAAATTACTATCTGGCTCTGCCTTTCTTGAACATATCGTAATGTTTAGCATGAGTTATTGGTGAATATAGGTGGCACAACATTGGAACTATTTTTGTTCCTGAAAGCAAAAGAGGGAAAAAAAGAGATGCATTTTGTGGAGTGCACTTTAAATCTGCATTCAGCAATTCAGACGAAAAGATTTATGAAAGCAAAATAACTTGTAAAATTAATCAGTCACTTTTTCTTCTAGGCTTGCCTATCCTACCCTTGGGCTGACACTTACTTTGGAAGGCTCGTTACTACTTATGGATCAAATGCCATCGTAAGTAACCTTGACGACATGCTTTTTACCTACAAATATTTGTTAGAATGCTGTCTGTATCTTTTATAGTATTTCTTTTATGACTCAAAATCCAAAATATAAGGTTACTGGAGTGGAAGAGTCAAATTTGGACTAGTTTATTTCTGCCTGATGTTGCTAAATGTCACTGCGACCCAAGTGGCTCGTATTCTCACCTTTTCATGTTGGTATAATTGTTTTATTTTCCATGTCAAAATGTCTCATTTTATGCATTCATCTTTTTTTCTTGGATCTGAGTGGCATTTGGTGCTTCTCATAAATTCTGTTGTTTGTCAACGAGTAACTATTAAACTTAATGCTATTGATTTTGTATATGGTATATGTTCTTAAGAGGAATAGTGAAGCTAAAGCTGGTCATCTTTGATGCACTGCTCTTGCTTTTAAAATAACCTGAAATGAATCGAGGTAGAGCTAGAGGTGAGAGCCATTTGGTGATTGAGTTCCAGTTTTTGAAGTTTATCAACTTATCAAGTATCTTTGGACACTCATCCTTTACTAATTTTGTCTCTGTTTTCTCACTAAACCTAGAGTTCCTGATACTGTGAGATTTGTCAGCACTAACAAACTAAAAGTAAATTATACTGCATGAAATATTGAATTTACAATATTGCCTTACTGGACAATCTCCATACAGGCTTGACATCTCAAAATCCTAATTAGGTTGCTTTACTTGGTAAGTTGGTAAAGTGATATTTTCTCTACTATCATACTCCTTCCATTTCATTTTATGGGTCTTAGTTTGATTGGCAGGAAGTTTAAGAATGTATAAAGAAGACTTTTGAATCTTGCGGTTTTAAACTAAAGGTGTGTACGACATATTCCCATAAAGGAGTGTCATCAAGGGTAGAGCGAAAATTTGGAATAAAAACATACTAAACTTAGAAAGAGGGCATTCTTTTTTTTAAACTGGCTAAAAAGGAAAAGTAAACACTTAAATTGAAACAAATGATGCACCAAAACAGATAGAGTTTCTTTTATTAAACACAAGAAACCAAAACAAATCTGATCTGTGGAGAAACAAATGATGCACCAAAACAGCTCTCTTTCTTTTACCATGTGAACTTTGTGATTTGCAAGACCTATGGAATGCAACACGCGACTAACTTAGGCCCTCTCTTCCTAGCAACTAGCAGTTGTTTGTTCGAGTTATTAAATAGCAGAGATTAGCAATTCATCTAGCGTCTTTATTGCAAATGAAGAGCTCTTCTTCTCATATAATGCTCTGCTGAGCTTCTCGATCTTCAACTTAAATGAAAACCTAGAATATTATTCACTTGGTACTGAATGTTTTGCTGTTAATATGAAACTCTTTTCGATCTTGGCTTTATCTAGATTTATCCTCAAATGGTGGGTATCACCTCTACAAGAGTTGCACTTCCTCTTGAATGCACAGAGAGTTTGCCCATTTACGTGAATGCGAAACAATACAGTGCTATCCTCAAAAGGCGACAGGTCCGTGCCAAGCTAGAGGCTCAGAATAAGCTTGTCAAAGACAGAAAGGTACGTCCGTCCAATACATAACTCTTGCACTTGCTAACAATGAAATTGTGGTCTTACGCCATGTCTTGTATGACTCAGCCCTATCTTCACGAGTCTCGACATCGTCACGCAATGAAGAGAGCTAGGGGTTCTGGAGGGCGCTTTTTGAACACAAAGAATATGCAGCAATCCAAGCCTTCATCTCCAAAGTACGATAGAAATATCTTTAAACGACAGGGAGGTGGCAACTTATGTAGTTCGATGGTTCAGCACTCAGAGAGTGGTAGTTGGGGGACTCCCACCCAATCTGGTTCTGATGTGACAAGCATCTTCAGTGGCGATGACATGTTCCAGCAGCCAGAGTTCCGAGTCTCTGGCTTCTCTTTTCACATGGGTCCTACCATGCAGGAAGCTGAAGATTTCATGCATGTTGGAACCTGACAGCAGGCTTGTGTTATCCATGGTGGCGGTGCCAACACAGAATGCATTCTTATTGGTGCACACAAATGGATAATCGGCAGTTCATCCTTGGCTATGTTACTCTTTCCTTTTCCAGAATTGAAATCATCAACAGCACTTTTTCCTAAGCTTTGGTTGTGGTGCGGTATATGGTTTGTGGTTAATGATAAATAGAGCGTAAGTTGGTCCTGCATGTCATCAAGAAGGGCAAGAAAATTATATTGTTCTTAATCAGAAATAGCGGAGAATAAGGCTGTTATCTCCTTTTCTTGGTCGAGCCATGTGTGGATCATCCCGCACTTTTAAGTTTGTACTTGTTACTGTTATTTGCATTTGTGGATTTCACTTTACTGTGCTTTGTATTGTTCTCATTGTTAATACTTTTAACTTGGGCTTTGTGCAACAAGATGAACTTATTGAACCATTTTCATGCTTAATATATCTTCTGTGGTTGTGAAACATGCTTTATCTTGATGAGGGCTTTAGTTTAAACCTGGATGACGTAACTAATTACAGTTCAATTCTTGTGTGCAATTTGTGTTGCGGATTCTATTGGATCAATCGATGACGACTGTTAATGTTTACTAAGAATGTTCTATGGAATAGAGTATAATACAATTATGCACAAATTTTTTTTTCTTCCTGAAATGGCTGGGAAAATTTATGTACCTGCAATAATATAAGGTCATGACATTTCTATATATAATTTTTTTTCTTGAAAACATATTAAATTCAATTATAAAAATATAATTTATATCACATTTTTCTATTGTATAATTAATTTATTTTAATGGCACGTTAATCATGTTTTGTTGGTGAGTCTTCATAATTATTAAAGTTTTTTACTCATAATTGAATAATTTTTAAAGAACAAATTATTTATGAGGAAGGAAGTTTGAAGGAGAATTAGCAAATACAAAGGGACACAATATTCTTTACTAAAGAAGCAAAATTTTGGAGGTTTAAACAAATAAAGGGTGTGTTTGCTATGGAGAAAATTTTGGAGGTTTTTTAGAAAATGTTTTTCAATTTTTTCATGTTGAGCAAAATTTTGATCTTTTGACTTCAAGTAGGAAAATTAAGTTCCACAAATGATATTCCACTTGAATACATCTTCAATACCCCACCCTCATAGCCCCCATCATCACCACCCACCACATCCCCACCCCCACCCCACCTCCCATAGTACTTGTCTAGATTATATACAATTGATTTTAGGATAATATATTTTGCTTACATACGGAACACAAGAAAATAAGTAAGAACACACTTGTTTTGCTGAAAAACATTTTTGAAATGATATTTCCTTCACAAACACACCCAAAGAGTAGAATATGGGGTACTAAGTATCTAATAAATGTTACGAGAAAACACTCCAAAGTTGCATAAATTTTAGCAAAATTTATAAGAACAAATAATGTTAAAGGCACACTCTCGATTCTTTTTTACTTGTTTCTTGTTAACTTGACACTTCCCTTAAGAAATTATTTATTAGGAGTAAAATATTCTAATTAAAATTTAAGTGTGACTACTAACACTCTATAAAGTTACTTAATGATAACGGTAATATCGGAAGAATTATTAAATCTTTCCTGATTTGCTAAAATAGACATGTAAAAATATGTTTTTTAGTATGACGTAAAAACAAATGGAATGAATAATTTAATAAGGGAAAACAAGAGATTTCAAAAAAAAAAAAAATACATGATCCAATTTCAAAGGCCCAAGTGGCATGGCTATGAAAGAGAGCAAAAGTAAAAATATGTAGGATAAAATCCGCCACGTGACGCAACATCATAGGACAAAACATAATGTGAGGACTACAAAAAGTCCCATATTGGCTCTTATCTATAATAGTAATATACTAAGTGCCGTGGGGGGACGAACACGTCCCCCGCTTGTTTGAGTCGAATTGTACCCGCATTAAATTCTTGTATAGATATAACTTATACACTTTATCCAAATATTTTTATATTCCACGTGTGTCATAGTACTTAATATTTATTCCTTCTCCTCAAAATTTAATTTCCTTCGTACACTTTTACTTGTTCACTTTTGACTTTTCGGTTCTAGCCGAATATTTATTCTTCTCATATATAGACATATGGACTCAATTTTAATCCTCCTACACAAATTTATTTCTCTCGCACTTTGATTTATTCACTTTCGACTTTTCACATTCTTTTATAATTAATAAATCCCACGTGAATATATGCTATAGTACTAAATATTTATTTTCTTATGTATAAACGTGAATTTTAATTCTCCAACACATAATTATCTCCTCCGTGCACTTTTTTGTTCAGCACAAGGTACCCATTGTTTCATTGTTTAAATTCTTGTACCATGAGCTATATAATTTGTACACTTTATCCAACTATTTTTATATCCCATGTAAGGAGCAAAACTTAATTCTCCGATACATTTATTTTCTACGACTTTTATTTGTTCACTTTTGACTTTTCGTGTTCTTTCTATATATACAGTCTAACAACATATCATTAAATTCAATGAGCTATATAATTTGTACACTTTATCCAACTATTTTTATATTCCATGATATACGTAAGACGTGCTGCCCTTTTATTTGTTCACTTTTGAGTGTTCTAGAATATTTATTCTCTTCTCATGTATAGACATATCAGCTAATTTTAATTCTCCTACACAAATTTATTTCCTCCATGACTTTAATTTGTTCACTTTTATCTATTCACATTCTTTGCTCACGTGGATATATACATAGTAGAATATTTATTCTCTTCTCATATATACACGTGTGCAATTTTAATTCTCCGACACATATTTATTTCCTCCGTACACTTTTACTTGTTCATTTTGAACGTTATTTAAGAATTAATAAATGAAGTACTCCTTCCATCCCATATTACTTGGCCACATTACTATACTTGACTTTTCACGTTCTTTTTAAATAAAAAAATGAAGTACTCCCTTCGTCCATATTAACGTAGACATGTGTCATAGTACTTAATATTTAAATCCCTTCTCATGCATAGACGTTCTCCGATTTATTTCCTCCGTGCACTTTTACTTGTTCACTTTTGATTTTCGTGTTCTAGCCAAATATTTATTCTCTTCTCATGTATAGACATAATTTCAATTTTAATTCTCCTACACAAATTTATTTCCTCCGTGCACTTTAATTTGTTCATTTTTGACTTTTCACATTCTTTGACAATTAATAATATATGCCAAAAAGAACACATGAAATCTCCGAATATATTTATTTCTCCGTGCACTTTTACTTGTTCATTTTTGATTTTCAGAATTAATAAATGAAGCATATTACTTGGCCACATGCCCACAACTATAACTTTTACGTTCTCCAATATATGTCTATTTTTCTAATAATTTCTATTATCAATACTTTAAACGTAAAGAGAAGTCACAAAAGTTATTTTAATGCTCCTACACATAACTTGTTCACTTTTGACTTTTCGCGTTCTTTGAAAATTAATAAATCAAGTATATATTTATCATAATATCCATATTTATTGATATATAGTCTCAATAGCCTCGAAAATTATTTGAAAATGAATAATTAACAAGGGTAAAATAAGAAGAAGAATATGTATGGTTTTCATTCATTGTCAATACACTTATATTCTTCTTCACCTCGATTGTTGTTTTTTACATTTATAAAATGTATTACTTTATATTTTCATTTTCGAATTAAAATTTGGTGATTAACGATATAACATATATCTTTCTAATTTTGATTTCTTTGTAACAATTAATATAAAAAATTATAATATATTTTTTAATTAATTTAATAAAAATATTTTAATCCAATATATACAACAAAATGGTTTTTATGTTTGCAATAGTTACTTAATTGAAATAGATATCAACATGCATATAAAATATTAAAGAATTTAAAAGAAAAAATTTAGAATCAAAATATTAATTTTCCCTCATATTCTTACTAATTTTCTTTTTACATCAATGAACAACTTTTTCTCATAATAAAAAAGTTTTTAATTTCCATCTCAAAGACATTTAATTACAACTAAAGTGATGGTACATAAAATACATTTTGTACATATAATAACAATTAAAATGTTTTTAAAAGTTATTTTCAAAATACAAACCTTAAAGACTGACTAATTAAAGTGCATAGACATGTTCGTCGCCTACGTATCGCACGGCATATATTGCATTTACTAGAAGTTCTCATGTTTTTGCTTTTTTCGCTAGTATGTGTACACTGGTATATTTGAAACACAAGGTGATGAATAGAATTTTAGTCGTGTAATTAATCAATAGATTAGATTGTATTCTAAGCGGTATCGAGAAAATAAGATTTCTCTATCCTTAGTTTCTCGTGTTCGAGTCCCCCCCCCCCCCCACAACGTGGGTATCGGATACCGGAAATAAAAGAACTATTAGGATATGTGTAGCCAAGTAAGATGTCTAAATCTAATACAGTCTACAACATATCACAACACGATAACGAATGCTGCATGATAGTGTGATTTTTTGTTTGCAGCACCAGCGTAAAATCCAAATGAACTCATGCATCATAAGAGTAAACTTTTAGACTAATTTTAAGAAAATATAAGCAATTTGCATTGTAGAACTTCAAAGGAGTACAAGTTCATTACTGGAGTTCTAAATCCGCAAAATTCTTGTCTAGACGAACAAAAAGAAGAAATTAACTGATATTGTAAAGTAAGAGCAATATAGGATGCAAAGTACATCTCCAATGTCACAAAATACATCCCGAAAGTCACAAGAATTAAGTGACAACTTGAATTGATATATGTATTCAAGTAGTACACTAAATAGAATGTATGGACATCCACATAAATTAAAGAAAAAACTTACGGGATACGACTTAAGCCTACTAATTACCCGTTTTAGCAATACTTTTAAATTATTGCCAAAAAAATAGTTAGATTTTTATTTTATCACAAATTTTTACTGTATGTATATATGCATGCATGCATGTATGAATGATGATCGATGTATGTATATACATAGAGAAAATACATTTTTACCTCCCCCCCCCCCCCCCCCGAACTTGGATCTTATTTTCAAACCTAAAAAAGGGTCATATTTGCTTCTTGTACTCTTCTTCAAAAATAGTTATGTGTGCCTTCTGTTATATTTATATTCTTTCATCCCATTTCATATTTACATATTAAACCTTATTATCCTAAGTGACCACGTGGATATTATTTTCTTTCAATTTAAACATATTAAATTAAACCCGACCACCCAAATAAACCGACCCACTTGTGCCCTAAAGTAATAGCCACAAGATGGCCTTCCCCACCACTAGCTCCTCCACCCCCTCCCATCTGAGTCTCAACTTCCGAATCATTATTCGGAAACCCATTAGTGCATGGGAAATCACAAAACATTCTCTCCTCATTCCCACCAGATTTCCCTTTTCCGGTACAGTTGTAACCACTAGAGCCTTTCTTTTTCCAATACAAGTAAATAATCACTAGTCCAATTAATGCCACTCCAAATGCATCAGCCAAACAGATCAATATAATAAATCCAGGTTTTAACCCCTTACGTGAATTCGTCGCGTCATTACCTGATGAACCCTGAACTTGATCCGACGAATTATTGTTTGAACTGTTTTTACAGTTTTTTTGTAAAGAAAATCCACATAGCATGGGGTTATTAAAAAATGTTGTTAGACCTTGATATGCAAATGAACCAGTCTCAGGAGTTTGACCAGATAAATTGTTGCTCCTAAGATTAAAACTAACAGTTAAAGGCAAATCACCTACAGATTTTGGAATTTTCGCACCGAAATGATTGTAAGAAAGATTCAAAGTTCCAGAGATCGACTTCAATTCACCCAATTTTCCTCTCCTCCGACTTCGATTCCACCCGTTTCTCCTCCGCCGGACTTTTCGCCGCTTCTCGCATCGAGAAGCTTGAAGGTCTCCGTGTGTTAATGGCAATTGCGTTTATTTTTCAAGTGGGTTGGTTTATTTTGGGAAGGGTAGGATTTTATTTAGTATATTTAAATTAAAAGCAAATAATATCCACATAGGATAATGAGGTGGGGACAAGGGCAATTAATGGTTCAGGGGTATTCAAAGTAGGATGGTAAGGGCAAATATATTTAAAAAGTATAACGAAGGACAAATATATCCAATCATTTTTGAAGAGTACAAGGGTAAATATGACCCTTTTTCGTTTTCAAAAGACACATTAACTTTTTGAGGGTCCTATTACCTCTTAACCAATTCAAAGTGGAATTAACAACCCCTTTTACACCTATGTGGCATGGGGCGTGTGATTCACTCTCTTTAAGAGAGTGAGCAACAAAAAACTTGTTAAAATTTTATGTTTTTTTATAGCATTTTCTTTTATTAAATGTACTTTCTTATTTTTTCTTTTCATTTTCCTGTTTTCTCTTCTTATTTTGTTCTTTTCTTGTGTTTTTCCCTTCTTCTTCATTGAACCTCAATCTCCATTGCAGACGGGAAGTTTTTAAGCTAGAGATTTGGAGGTTTTACATTTTTATTTTTTATTTTTTTACATATTATATCTTGTCCTTCTCTTATCTATAATTTTACCAAGAATATGACGTTTTGGCCGAAAAAATTTTCTGCCATTCTCTCTGCTGTTCTTCGTCGCTGACGGAAAAAGATCCGGAAAAAAAAGTTGTAGAAAGTCAATTTTTTTGGTAAAGATAGAATATTTTCAGTCTCTTTTGAGAATATTTTCAGTCTCTTTTGTTAGATATTGGGTTTGAGTTTACAAAGGGAAGATCTGAGAAAGTGTTTTTGATCAGTGCTTTAAAATAAAAACATTTCACCTTGTCCAAAAAAATGGTGACACCGGCGAATAAGCTTTTTGGCTAATTAATCCTAACTTATTTCATTGACTTTTTTCTTTTTCTCTTTCATTGATCAAACTCAATAATTAGTTTGTTTATAGTTAAAAAAAAAAAAAAAAAAAAAAAGAAGAAGAAGAAGAAGAAGAAGAAGAGAGAATGGTGGGGAGAAGTGATAAGGGGAACAAAAGTCATGAACTTCTGGAGACGCAGTAAAGAGAAAAGGGAAAAGAAAATGAGAGAGAAAAGAGTAAAGAAAAATGAAGAAATATAAAAATAGAATAATGACGTGTCAGAATAAGAGTGGTCCGTGATGTTTACACTCTTCATTAAGACTGATATTGAGTGTGGAAGGTTGTATTAATTCCACTTCGAATTGGTTCAGGGGGTAATAGGACCCCCGTAAAATTAGAGTGTCTTTTTGAAAATACGGTCTAAGTTCAGGGAGGTAATGATGTATTTACTCTATGTACATATGACAGTAGGTATGTACGACATCTAGTGTATGTATGCATGCATAATTTATGTATGTATAACAACTAGTGTATGCGTATGATATGTTTCGAAAAAAGGATTAATACATAGACAATTCTTAAACTTACTAGCATATTTCATTTATACATTCAAATTACGATTTGTCCTAATTGAGCACATGAACACATGATAAATTGTTCCTATTAGACACTTTCGGTTCAAATTCTGGAAAAACTTTTGCACGTGTTCTCAAACATCTATTAGGTAGTTAAGTTAACCACATAAAATATGACATCTCCTATAATTATACACATCATTCTCACTTAGAATAGGCCTGAGGTTTTACGGTTTCGTGAGGATAATTTATATAATTAAAGGAAGTGATATATATTAAGCGGTTAAGTTATCTACGTAATGGGCAACTTGGAAACATGCTGGGAACCTTTTGAGAGTGAAAAGTAAAGATGTCCTCGTGAAATACAATATCCCTACTCACAAAAGCCTTTCTGTATCCAAGGTCAGAGAGTTTGTCAACCTTCTCCCTGTCCGCATAACCTAGTAACACTACTTTGATTGCCGTTGCAGTAAACTTGTCCTTCCTAGGTAGGTTTGTGGCATAGCAAAGGCACCCTATCACCCTCATATCTGATAAGTCAGGATCCTTTCCATAGAGTATCTGGTATGGAAACTTATTTTCCAGGTCTTCTACTGGTCACACGAACAACTCCCTCTATGCGATCACCCCAAAACCTGACCGACAAATTACCTTGAAATCTTCTTACTCTAGCTATTTTAAGGATGCATCTATGCCTTCTTTCTACCACCCCATTTTGCTGTGGGGTGTAGGGATAAGAGTTTGGTGGACAATACCATGGTTTGTAAACAAATCAGTGCAGCAATGATTAAAAAACTTTGAGCCATTATCAGACATCAGAATCTTCACTATCTTACCGAACTGATTCTCAACCATTAGAAGAAAATTTCGAAGAACAATAATAACATCAGAGCAGTAAGAAAATCCATGTTCATCTAGTGTAGTCATCAACTAATCTAAGGAAATATTGCATACCATTGTGAGTAAACACTTTATAGAGACCCATACATGTATAAATATCAAATGAAAAGACTCAGTGTCACGACCCAATATAGCTAAGTCGCGCGGGCACCTATCTTTTCCATCTCGGTAGGCGAACCCTTATCCAACAATCTCAAATACGTGAAATAATAAATAAATAAGTGGAAGAGATAGAAATACGTAAGTCTGACATAATAATAAATAGAATAGTGATGAAGTACATCAACCACCCAGAAATCTGTCTAATCATACAAGAGCAACTAACTAACATCTACGAGTCTGGAAATATTAAAAATACATCAAAAGTCCGAATATGTCTCGGAATATCAAGTAAGACCTAAAATAAGGGAAGAATCTCCGAGGCGGCGAACGTCCCCGTGCTCACCCTGTAAGACTCTCCAAAGAAATCTCGCACCACAATTAGCCACGAGAAGCAGAGGTTGATCCTACTTAGAACTACGCATTCATAAAAGACTGCAGCAAGTGCAAGTCAGTACAAACAACAAGTACCGGTAGGTATCATAGCACATATGTAACACATATGTAATATCCGAGCTAAGTGTGTGCTTGAGAATCGGACCACCGTTTTTGGTTAATGTAAAATACGGCCAAAGGATACGGCCCGTATTTTAAAATACGGCCCGTATTCCTTGGGCGTATTTCACCCACCTTCCTTGGTTGCTCACTGTTTTGCTATCATTAAATACGGCCCGTATTTTGAAATACGGTCCGTATTTCTGGGCGTATTTCACCCGTTCCCTAGACTGCTCACTGTTTTGTTAACGTTAAATACGACCACAGAATACGGCCCGTATTTTGAAATACGATCCGTATTTCGCCCGCCGCCAGCTGTGTATATATATAGCGGGTTCAGTTAATTTTATCACTTGTTCACTTTCTCATAAACCCTAAGGACGAAATTCTTTTCTCCAAGTCTCCAAACTCTAAGGTAAGAACATCTTTAACGTTATTAATCAATCCTAGCATTAAACCCATGATTCTTAACATGATTCTTGAATGAAAAACCTGGGGTTCGCAAAGTAATCCTTCTCAAAGTAACTCAAGCTAGGGTTTTGGGTGTTCTTCGCTAAGAAGGTGAATTGTTAGGATACGTAAGGCTTAATTAAGGTATGTCACTCTTTTAAAAACCTTATTTTGGATGTATGCTTTCTTTTCAAAAGTTCTTTATTGAATAGAAAGGTGAACTTCTCATACTTTAAAAACCCTAATTCGTGTTTTGATTGTGGTTGGTGTGCGTGAGGGGACAAGCCCACATTAAACCTTGATCATATTATCCTATATATACATATATGAAATCACAATCGTTTTCTTCTATAAGAGATGGTTAATAAGGATGGCTAAGTGTTGGTAACAATGTTTTTCATATTGAACTATGACATTGAAATCTTGGTTTAAGAAGTGTAAACGTTTTCAAGACGTTCTTTGAAATGATTTATCTTTACGATATGGCATAATGAACTTTAATGCTAATTGATGGTGTGACTACTTTGAGACAAATTGTGAATCGGCTTCTATGTTATGAACTTTATTTTTGTGTTTGGCCTAGCTACTCGGGAGAAAGGATAGCCACTATAGATCCTAGTGTGGTAATTGCCTAGCCATTTGGGAGGAAGAGTGGCCACTGTCGGGTTCGCTACCCGGAGTGCTGTTTATGCCTAGCTATCCGGGAGGAAGGATAGCCACCGAGAATTACATATTCCGGTGTGGTGCGCTATGATTAGGGAACCTCTACGGTCATCCCTTCGATGTGATTGATTCTTGGGCCTGTATTGGCATGTGTGATATTCTTACTCTTTCATGGAATTGTTATTGATAATCATGATCAATTTGAAGGGCCTATTTGAAAGTTGTTGTCACGACCCAACCCCGTTTGACTAGTGCCCGAACCGAGACCCAAACACATTCATTAATCCGAATCACATGCGGTTTTATACGTACACAAATATCGATCGCTCTCATATATATCACGGCCGGCAAGGCTATCCGTTGTCCGCAGGCAAAATATATATAAAATGCAAGCACAAGGCTGCCACGACGAATGGGATCGCCCGAACAAAACATATTGAACACGCCTATACGTATGATAACCATAACTATGTTCATGGTTCGATTGGGTTCGGTTATTGGTTAAAACCATAACCAAACCAATTTAGCGGTTTTTAAATATCTAAAACCATAACCAAACCAAGTAAAATAATAACCACCGGTTTGGTTATTGTCGGTTTGGCGGTTTGGTTCGATTTTTTATTTATGACTAGCCGTGACAATTCAAATATTCTCTCTCTACATTCTTCAAATTTCTTATGAAGCTCTTTTCTCCTCACGTTTTGAAGCGGGCGAACTTTGATATTGAGGGAAAGACATGCGATGACAATGTAAAATAAGAGATAGTAGGGTTTTTTTTTTTTACCCTTATGCTTACGACTTATTGAGTTGGGGGATTGTTGGACTTGGACATATTCTTTTAAGACACGGGCCTTAAAAATACGTAGACCAAAATTAAATTAATAATTAAAAGGTATAAAATATCTTTAATTATTTATGAAAGTTAATATTATACATATAAATAATTATAAATTTTATGTATATAATTATCGGTTTGGTTCGGTTATTTATTCGGTTATTTTTACTATAACCATAACCAAACCAAATATTAATCCGTATTCAAATTTAAAATATCCAAACCAAACCAAACCAAACCAAATGTCGGTTTTTTATTCAATGGTTTGGTTAAATTTTTGTCCGTTTTGGTTTTAACCAAAAGAACAGCCCAACCATGTACATACATGTCTACCGGACACCTCGGCAATCGCTAACATAATCATATGACGGGAACTTACCCCGAATAAACACAATACATTGAACGGAAGAACATATATACCAAAATATGGGCTCCCAACAAAGACTCAAACAATGTTTTGTCCTAGAGTATCATCAATGTATCAAAACTTTCGAAAGGTCGGTACGAATATGTAATTGACAATCGAGTCATAATCAATGTATCAAAATAAGTGCAATATCCAAAATACCAAAATGTTTACTTTTCAAAATACAAATCATGCATGGGGCTCGAAAATATGGTCGCAGTCAATGGCGCCATAACACATCATACTCTCTATAGTTTCATATCTCCGAAACCCGACATATCACATATCACATATACACGGCTATACAATAAGCCATAATAGAATCACAATCCTCATATTAACACCGATAACACGTAAGATACTACAAAATCGGCGAATCAAGACATGTCACCTCCAATATAACATACCACACGATAACATAACAACAATAGAACGAAGATAAGTCACAACATTTGCACGGAGTGGCTAACCATATGCATAAAATCATTATCATAGACTCAAAAGTTAAGACAATATCCAACCATACTTCAAGTCGGGATTTAGTCATACCATGTTTTTCGACAATATCACGAAGGAAATGCTGCGGGACCCACGGACGGCATCAACCCAAGCCGGGCCCGCCTATGGAAAACATAGTCATTATATGCTATAAAACCTCCTATGAACATATCGAGGCGATCCAAAAAAGTCTGTCTACTAAAGTTACGGCCCTTTTTCTGACGTAGAACTTTTTACGAGCAAAACTTTTTATGCGAACATTTGAAAACCAATTATTCCAAAGACATAAGGGCCATTATTTCATCACATTACGAATTTCAAAGATAAAATGCAAATAAGAGTCGTAGGCATACTCGGATCACAAGAATAGAATTTCCTCGAGGCTCGTGTCATAGCCTATTTACAACTAAGGCATGCCAAAATCAAGGAAGGGTTAATTTACATACCTCGTTCGCTCTCAAAGCTAATCCAAACCAAGCCTATGTCTCGGACTCCCCAAGATCTACACAATATCATTAAATACCAACGTTACTATAGGCATTTAGGAGTTAATTTCCAAACTAGCACGTAATTCTACGAAAATTTGGGCAGAAGAAAACAACAACCCGAGAATTCAACTCGGCCAAATCAACAACAACAACACCAACAATCATTCTAGCAACATCAACAATCGATTTATAATGCATTCTAACATTAGTAGCTCTTTTCTACATACTTCAACAACATTCCATCATATTCAATTTAACTACTTACGTTCAAACCAACATCAACGCTCACACGTTCAATTTCTAATCCGAAACTATTCAAACAATATTCAAGAACACTTTAAACAATTCACACAATATTTCAAACAACCCAACAATACACCAATTCACCCGAAATTGTCCCCAAACTCGAGAACCACAACCATAACACATTCCTCACTTTCGAATCATGATTTGCACCAACAATCCACACTTTAACAATGTCATTCTCTTAAATATAAAAATTACATTAAATGCACATTAACCTCCAAATCAGCCCATAACAATTACAACATCAACTTGAATCATTAAACTCTTATCGCCAACATAGAATTCATAACGACAACAATTAAAATACTAAATAAAATTGATCCATTCTTTGTCATGTAACATGACCTATATTCGGCCATCACTACACACACACATATTGATGATTCTCATCCATTTCTTCACACTACAACAACGAAACATGATAACTAGAATTAATTCATCATTTCAACACAACATCACACACCTACACGGCCATACACCATGCACACGAATGAATTTCCATAGGCCATATTTCATGAGTTTCATCCATTTTTATCTACTACAACATGCACACATCATTCACAACACATAAAAACAAGATTAAACCTTACCTTTCTTCTTAACTTCCAACTTAACTAGGATTGGCAACGAATGAAAACGAGTCGTTTGTTGACCCAAACAACAACTCCACGTTAACAAGGACCCTTCAATTAGTGGGTTTGCTAGGAAGAAATATTTTTTTGATGGCTAATTTTGATCTTCAATTTTTTGGGGGTTATGGCCGAATGGCCTTTGGTGTCATCCAAGGTTCTTGATTTTTCTCTAAGTGTGGAATGATGAGAAGATGACTTATTAGTCATCTTTTGTTGACTTATGTAAGTAATACAAGTGTCCTTGGCCCACACATGGGACTAATTAAATTTGGCCACAAAATGTGTGGGACCATTTCCAAGCCACACGGCCAACATGGCCAATTTTCAAGAATTGCCAACTTTCCAATATTTCACTTTTAGCCCCAAATTTTCCTAAATGTTCCATACCAATAAATTCATGAACAACTTATGCCTTAAAACGAAATCGAAGGTCAAAAGTCTCGACTTCGCATCCCGAATGTCAACTTATCGTGGTTAACTCGGATTGTCCCAATGTGCAAAATACGGGATATAACAGTTGTAACTTGACAAGAGGCTTCTTAATCGGTTTTGATAATGCTTACTGAGATATACAAGTTGAATAATTGTTTTACATTGATTTCACGTGGTTTTCAGAACTGATTTCTTTACGTATTATTGTACTCTATTTTCGTATTACTTGTTGTCCCCGATATACTCAAGAAAATACGAAGTACAATTCCAGCACACCATTGTTGTTTTTGATGGTATGTTAGGTAACAAAATTTTTAACAAGGTAAATCTCTAATTGGCGCTTGGAAGGATTTGTCGTTGTCGTTGACTTGGTGAGCCCACATGTTCATTCGTGGGACACCCTAATTATAGTTATTCATTATTTTAGGATTTTTGCGGGTTGCGTCCCGATGTGTTAGACAATCATTCTTTATCTTAGAAGCTCCATAGTAGACATTCTTATAGGTAGTTGTCGAGTTGTTTAACTCTTGGGCATGTGCTACGTTTTGATTAAGTTTTATGACATTAAATACTTCCGCTGATTTAATTCATATATCATGACTCATTTGAATTTTTTTTTTTAATTTGTCGGAGGTGATATTGAACTTGGCGGGTTCAAGTGTTAATAGTGATCGGTTAGGTTCTTCCGATGTTATTCATAACGTCGGATGCCGATCACGTCTAGGGTGGGTTTTGGGAGCGTGACCACATATCAAGTCAATAAAGTAAGATAAACAGGTAAATCAACAAGGTATAAGTCAAACACGAGCCAAAATCCAAGTACATGTCATCACCTATGTTATAGCATCTAAACCCAATTGTGTCAATTCTCAAGTACTCAGTCCGAATCCGTATATCACAAATACATCATAAGAATATCACAATTGAAGCCATGATGCAATGCAATGCAATGCAAAAATGCATGGAATGTGAATGCAATGCAATGCTGTGTACACATGTACTCCGATGATAGAACATTACATCTCGGTAGCACAACCCATGGGGGACCCGCGAAGTCCATGTACCTCACGGTTCCGGCACAACCTCGACAACCGCTACCTCACGATTCCGACAACTACCTCGGTAATCGCTACGCACAACCTCAAATCCGGGACAACCATTGAATATTGGTCCTCACGTCACTCATCGAATAGCCATACGAAAGTTTTCACAAATCATCAATATATCAACGATATCATGTGGATCGAATGCGTGCAATGTATGAGTTCAATGTCAATAATCAATTCAATATCACAAGTACCACGCATGGGCATACCAACAATATCACGAAAAGGCTATACAATAAGCCACAATGGGATCACAACTCTCTATAGTACCTCATAGGGCACATAAGTAATATCAATGATAAGGCTATACAATAAGCCATAATAGAATCACAATCCTCATATCAAATGACAAAACGTAAGATACTACAAAATCATAATCAAGATATGTCCAACGTCTCCAATATCTACTATCTCCACGTGTAATTAAGCTAACAACAATAGAACAAGATAAGTCACAACACAACGGAGTGGCTAACCCCAATTACACAACAGGGCCCAACCTAAGACAATATCCAACCCAGCTTCATACCCGAAGGTTTACATGCTTTCTTCGACAATATCATCTAAATATATGCTTCGCTAAACGAAGTCTCACTATAGGGTAAACCGTAACCTATCTGGAATGCCGAACATCAATATCACCAATAATCACACCTTAGCCTTTCCTCTCCTTTGAGCCTCGAGATCAAAAAAGTCTAAGCATATTCGAATCATGGAATTAGAATCAAGAAGAACATCAAATAGACCCTACTTCTATTCAAGCCCCAAATCCCCAACCTATGGAATAGGGTTTACGAACTAGAAGGTGAAATTAGGAATCTAAAGGTCCCAACATGAGATTAAACCTCTAGGTGATCAATTCCCATCAATAGCAAGCTAGAATAATCAACAATTCACTCAATTTCGAATTCTAGGCAAAACCTCCAAATTTGGGTATAAACCCTTATTTCTAAATCCATAAATTAGCCACTAATTAGGAAGAAGTTAGTAAATAAAGGATTCTAATCATCCATTCAATGCTTAGAGAAGTAAACCCAACCAACAAATCATGATTTAGAAGCCTAGAAAGAATAACTCATTAAACCCACTTTTAATCTTCAATCACTTAAAGGACTATCAAGATAAACGGATTCTAAGGTGATTAAGGACAATGAAATAGTAAAGGGATTAGAAGAACTTACCACCAAGAATTTCCTCCAAGAATGCCCTAAAATTTTTCTCCTAATAGCTCAGATTTTGGAATAGTAATAAATGAGTAACTAAGGCCTTTTAATACACAATAAATGAAATAACCAGGCCCGATACCGTTTCATAGCGGGATCACTGAAGTGGTCCCGCCTGGATGGTCACTCAGACCGCCGTGACGGTCGGCCTTCAAATGTACATGGCCACTGTGGCAGCCCTTCCAACAGCTATGGAGGTACTGCTGAGGCGGTAAGGGTGCCGCCAAAGCAGACACTAGCACCGGATTCTCCCAAAAAATAATCACAATCTCAATCCGAAATCCTGACTAATACCCGAGGCCATATGCTCACAAACCACATACACAGACACACATAAAAACACGCTACGAACGCACTCGTGGCCTCGAAATTTCCAACGGAGGTCTCGTTGACCGAGTCAACTCCCGATACCTCAATTTCAATTTCCCAACCCAAGTCCCAAAATGCCCCCGAGGGCATTGGCAACCGAACCAGATATGGACATAAGTTCTAAATGATCATCCGAACCTCTCGAAATCGACGGATTTTCAAAAAGGTCAGTTTACCCAAAAGTCAACCTCGAGTCAACACTTTTTCGCTTAAAGCCAAATTTCTCAAAAAGTCACCCAAATCAAATCCTAACACCTCGGGAAGCACGTCAATAGTCCCCTCGGGTCACAAGTAAGCTAACAAGCTCGAGGAAAGGTCAAAGAGCACCGAAAAGACAATAACGGCCAAGCGGGTCGTAGCACTCAACTGCTTTATTTTTTACTAATATCGAAAGGAATTCTCGTCTGCCGACTAATGAACTTACAGTGTAATGGTTTGTTGTAACTTTTTTACTATCAAAATTATTCAACTTCCTAAATACTAACATTGGTATATGCCCCTTTTTGATGCCAAACTTCTGCTATAGTGGTGTCCTTCAATACTGCCTTGGATTTCCCATTTTCAGCTTTGTTTCCTCTTATGATGTGAGCTAAGCACATGCAAGCAATCTTTCTCCTGACCATTCTTCTTCACCCTCCCAATGAAGAGATCATGAAAAGTAAAAAATTCAAGAAAAAAATTCACACAATATTTCAATTCTTTTGTTACCTTAGACACTGATGACAAATTGAATGTAAAATTCGGGACACACAAAACATTCTGTATCATTAATATCACTACAAGAAAAATGCAAAATTGTGATGGAATATTTGTGACGGATTTGTGATTATTTTAGAACATAATTCATCAATATGAACAAATTTTGTGATGGACATGATGATAAGTCACAATTCAATTACAAATTTGTGAAGGAAATGATGGTTTGTCACAATTTCATCGCAAATATATGAAGAAAATAAGGATTAGTTATAATTCCATCACAAATTTGTGATGGACTTGTGATTCCCTCACAAAATTTTTAACAAGGTAAATTCTAATTGAAATAATTTGATTTTGTGACGGAATATACCGTCTCAAAGAATTAGTGACGAAATTTTGATGGATCATTCTGTCACAAATTTTGGCAAAACAAATGTCTCATATCGAAAGACAAAGAAACATGTAGTGTAAGTGGTTATTATACAAGAGTGAGAGGGAAACCTATAGAGATATGATTTATTAATTAAATTATTAATGATTTAATTATCATTTAATAACTAAATATGCCATTTGTCCCGAAAAGATTTTCTTAGTTACTATTTTAACAGTCAAAGAATGTTTTTTTGATCATAGTTTTTTCAAATAATTTCTAAATATTTTGAATTGTTAACTTTTTGGACTTATAGTACTTTTTATGTATTTTCTGAATACGTAATTTTTATTTTAAAAAAAAAAATTAAAGATTTTATGTTCGAATTCACACCAAATATTAGTTAGTTTGACCATCGTATTCTGAATCAAGGTATGTGTTTTGGGATGGAGGGAGTAATTAATAAATAAGTGTTTATTAATTAATAAATTATAAAATTTATTATCTAATTATAATTTAGTTAAAAAAATTAATATTGTGATGGATTTGTCACATACTTATCTTTTTTGGTCCATCACTCTTGGTGATGGATTTAACCTTTATTACATCAAATAGTTTATGAACGATTAGTAAAATCCATCTCTTTTAGACGGACATTTCTTCACAAATCTATCACAACATTTTTGGAGAAGTCATTATTTCTTCACAAATATTTTAAGACGAGCGAATATGTGATGGCCGAAAGTTTGTCACAAATCTGTCACAAAATTGAATCTATGACAGAATATTTATGGATTCGTTCATCACAATTTGTGTTGTCTTGTATTTCCTGCCAATTGGAAATTCCTATTTGTGATACAGCTGCTGAATCCCCATTTGGTAGCTGTACTTTTCATGTCTGTTCTATTGATCCATCATTATCTAATAAACTTTCATCACCAATCATATGATTAGTGGCCCGTGTATGTACTATCCGTTTCAATTCAACTAGGATTGCAAAGAAGGAATTGCCCCCCATTTTGCACTAGTCTCATTCACAAGTCTTGTTGAGCATTTTGAGAACCTGGCTGTACTGATCCCGTGTTGAAGAATGCTACTTGTTGGCCCTGACAGATCCAATATTGATTTCCATATCTCCACCATTTTTAGCCTCCATATTGACTCTCTTCTCCCCTTTGAAATCTGCTGGATAACGTACTATCTGATAGTAATTCTTTTTTTTAGATATCCCTTCACATGGCACTGATCACACTTCATTAGTTTGTAACATGTATCCTTTGTATACCATTTTATATTATAGTAATCATACATCGTCTAATTATAGTTCTTCTTATTCTCCTACATCTGTCCATCTCTTCTGGCTGTAAACAATGCAATAGGTTCTATATTTTCTCCATTGTTGTAACTTCCTCTTGTAATGTTTGTTGTCTGCAGCATCATCAATTGGAGTAATATATGCTGTTGCTAGCTTGGTTGTATCCTTCACTGAGCCGTAGGAGGAACTGGAGCAATCTCTATTGTTCGAACTATTTTGTGTAATATGTCGACCTCTCACAATCACATAATGGAGGGTGAACAATAGAGTCAGACTCATCCCAGAGTTGCTTTAGTCATGAGTAACAGAAACTGAAGCAACTCCCTATGTCAAAATGAAAAATCTCCTCATGCAATTGAAAGACATGTTTACTTTACCAAATCTCTCCTTCAAGTCTTTGAAGAGCAAATGCACATTAGATCTAAAAAGATTTCGACTCAATAAATCTTTACTTACCTTGGGTGTTAGCCATGAAACTGCCAAAGCATTACAATGGTCCCATTGCACTCCTTGATCTTACTCAAAATCTTCTTTAACTATAGTCCCATCGAAAAATCCAAGCTTGTTTCTGGTCAACAACACCAATTGCATAGCTCGGCTCCATAAAGAGTAATTCTCCATCCTTATCAACCGTATTCCGACCTAAACTACTCCAGGAACATCAACAGAAGACAAATAGAGAGGATGTTTGTGATAAAAAAAACTCTCGATCTATTCTCTGCAATCTCCGTAGTTCCTAGAGTCCCATTAGATTTGTCCATGGGAGCCATGCAATTAGAATTTAGATGCAAAAAGTGTATATCTTTCAATTTCTTTCCAGTAACAGCTAATTAACTGTGTAGCCTAAAGGATCAAACCTTTCTTGCTTCACTATATTTTTCTCTATCCATTACAGAAATCATCCTCTATATTCTCGAACTAGAATACTTTCCAAAATGAATAGGAGGACATTATTGTAATTTGCATAGAACTTTTCATTTTACCTATCGGCACAAAAAAAGAGGATAAATAAGCAATTATTAGCTCAAGAAAATATCGAGATTGAGAACCGAGAAAGAAGGGGAGCAAGTTGACACATTGAATACAATCTGCATAACATATTGGATTAATCCCAAATGATACTTTTTGTAGATACATTTCATATAAGATGTCTTCCAAAGATGGAATTATATAATTGAAGTTGAATTTTTATGTTTTAATTTCGGATAATTAACTTTAGGGGCGTCTTATCCAATGAGAGTTACTGTGTATATGGAGATAAGGCGTTTGCATGCTATTTATTGAAATTGGTCAGAGCAATCAATCTTTGGAGATAAGTCATTTGTGTATATTTTTAGCACAATAAAAAAAATTCTGCAGTTTTTCCCCTTCAATTTAGTCCCCTTGTTTGTACAAGGGCCTCTGTTTTTTTTTTTTTTTGTTATGTTAGATCTTTAGTTGACAAGAAGCGTCTTGTTCAATCTTTACGTATACTAAGTGGATTTCTCTTGATTCACCGGCTCAAAGTTACATCATATATTTGCACATTTCCACCGACACTGTTCACTAATTACTTCTCTAACTAATTTTATTAGCTTAATTAGTTTCCTAACTACTCAACTAATCACTTTTACAGAACTGTCCACTAATTGCATAGCTAGCCATTACATGACTAGCCTATATTGCTATCTCCAATACTCCCCCTCAAACCAGTAGTTGTGAAAACATTGAGCTCTTTTAGCTTGGACAATAACAGTTCATGTTGTGGTCTGCCTAAACCTTCGGTCATGATGTCTGCTTGTTGATCCATGGTTCCCAATAACTGAGTTTTGATTAATCCACTTTGTATCTTCGGATGAAGTAGCAATCAATTTCGATATGCTTTGCCCTCTCATAATATACTGGATTTACAACAATTTATAGTGCTGCTTTTCTATCACAGAACAAATACATTGATAGCACAATTTTCTGGCCAAGTTCTTTAGACAAACTTGTAATCCATTCAATTTTTAAGACAATTGTAACTGTACTTCTGTATTCTGACTTAGCTGAACTTATAGATATAGTGGATTGCTTCTTGGACTTCCAAGATACCAAACTATCTCCATGCTTCACCAAGAAACCAGTTACTTCCTTGTATTTGGGCAAGCTTTCAATCTGTATCATAATAAGCTTGTAAATGATCAGATTTTCTGCTACTCATCAGAATTCCAAGTCTTGGTTGGTTTTCGATATATCTTACAATTATAATTCCTGCTTCTATATGCGATTTCTTTGGCCTTTGTGTCACAATCCAATTTCACTAAGTCGTGCGGGCACCTACCTTTCCACCTCGATAGGCGAACCCTTATCCCAACAATCTTAAAACATAAGTAAAGCAAAAGAAAATAGAATAACGTAAGTCTCACGATAATAATATAAAGAAAGTGCGGAAGTAATGTAAATCCAACCCCAGTATCTGATCTGGTCACACCACAAAGATCTAAACCAAATACTATAAGTCTGAATAATGATAATAATACATAAGTAGTGTCAAATCATGTCTCAGAATGACGAGTGAGACATAAGTAGTAGGAAGAGTCTTCGGGCAGCGAACGTCCTCATGATCACTCTAAATGGACTCGACAGTAACCTCGATAATCAACCACGAGGAGTAAAAGTAGATCCAACCTGGTACTCTGTATTCATAAAAGAATGCAGCAAGTGTAGGTCAGTAAAAACAAAAAGTAATGGTAGGTATCATAGGCCGACTAAAACTAGTTAACGTATATAAAGACAACAAATCAAGATAAACACGTAAAACAACAAGGTACAAGTCAACACGAATCAATGTCCACGGTACAAGTCATCACCTATGTTATAGCATCTAAACCTAACTGTGCCAAGTCTTAGTATAACCAATCTAAAACAGTATATCACAATCATATCACCTATGTTATAGCATCTAAACCCAACTGTGCTAAGTCTCAGTATAACCAATCTGAACCAAAGATATCACAATAATATCACAACCATATCACAGAAAACCAAGAGGTACAATCTAATGCAATAATGTATGAATGATGAATGCAATGCATATGCACCGTACACATGTACTCCGACCGATGGAACATCACATCTCGGCAGCACAACCCATGGGGGACCCCAAAAGTCCATGTACCAGTCACTCCGCACACAGCCCAGAGATGACTCCATTCCCACCAATACACCTCATATCAGTCATTCCGCACACAGCCCAGAGATGACTCGATATACAATGTGTTTCAACGCATCTGTATTTCCTTCTCACTTTCCATCCTCAGTACCATAACAATGCAATATTAATGTATCATGGAAATGAGTATGAATACGATGCAATGTAATATCAAACAACCAATTCAATCCCAAACAGTACCACACATGGCGCACAAGCAATATCACTAATAAGGCTACACAATAAGCCACACTGGAATCTCAATTCTCATCTCAATATCAAATCAAAGTCAAGCACCGAAATATCATAATCATGATATATCACTGATCACCAATATCCAATGTCTCAACGTGGCAACGAGCCAATAAATAAATAGAACAAGATAAGTTAACAACGCAACGGGGTGGCTAGCCCCCAAATCATTCAACAAGGTCCAACCTGTGGCCATATCCAACCCAACTTCGTACCCGAAGGTTTACATGCATTCTCCGACAATATCATCTAAACATACGCTTCGCTAATTGAAGTCTCACCATAAGGTAAACCGTAACCTACCTGGAAAGCCGAACAGCAAATCTCCAATAGTCAAACCTTAGTCTTGCCCTTCCTTTGAGCCTCGTGATAATGGAAGTCTAATCATATCCGAATTATGAAGTTAGAATCAAGAAGAAACATCATTCAACCCTTACTTCTATTCAAGATCCAAATCCCAACCTATGGAATATGGTTTATGAACTAGAAAGATGAAATTAGGAATCTATAGGTCTCAATATGAAATTAATGTTCTAGGTGATCAACTCCCATCAATTATAATCTAGAAGAACTAACTATCACTTAAATTCGGATTTAGGCAAAACTCCCAAATTTGGGTATGAACCCTAACTCCCAATTCTATAAATTAACCACTAATTAGGAAGGAATCATGCAATAATAATTTCTAATCATCAATTCCATAATTAATCAAGCTTAATCCACCAACAAATCTAGGTTTTATAATTAACAACTTATTCAAGAAAGAAACCCAGAATCTTCCAAGTTATATGGATTTACTACCATGAATTCTTACTTAGAAAAGGTAAATGAAAGAGATTAAGATTAAAGAACTTTCCCTCATGATAATCTGACCAAACTCTCCTCAAATCGCCTCCAAGATGCTAAGAAAATGTAATATAATGAATGGGAGGAGTAAGGGTTTTCATAAGGCTTTTAAATAAGAATCTGGTCCGTCAGCCGCTTCCGCAGTCACCACACCGCTAAAGTAGCACCGCTATAGCGGTCACCCCACCGCTAAAGCGGTCACCAGACACCAAAAATTTCTGGTGTCTTCCAAACTTGGAATCGATACCTGGAATCATCCCGAAACCTCTCGGTCAAACATGCAGATATACATAAAAACGCGTTATGAATGTGCTCGTAGCCTCGAAATTCCCATCGAAGGTCTTATTGACTGAGTCAACCCCCGATATCTCAAAACTAACTTTTCGCCCCAAGTCCCAAAATGCACCCGAGTGCATTGGGAGCCGAACCGAATATACACACCAATTCTAAAAGACCATGCGGACCTCTTGGAATCGACGAATTCCCGAAAAAGGTCTGTTTACTAAAAAGTCTACTTTGAGTCAACTTTTTTTTTCACTTTAAGCCCAAATTTCCCACAAAGTCACCCAAATCATATCCAAAGACCTCGAAAAGCATACCACCTATCCGCGCAGGTAAAATATACACTGATATAGCTCGGGAAGGATCAACGGGGTCAAGCTAGCCGTAACGACCAAACGGGTGGTTACATCAGATATCAATTAAACAATCACTGTCACAAACCAATCTTACATAAATCGTGCGGGCACTTACTTTTCCCACCTCGGTAAGCGAACCCTCAACCCAACGATAAGTAAAGACAAGAATAAATGATCGAGCAAGCGAAAAAGAATAAATACGTAAGTCTCACAATATTATATAGTAGGATAGTGCGGAATAAGAAATACCCCCAGGGTCTAGTCTAAGTCACACAAGAGCTTCTAATGAAAATATACAAGTCTGGAATAATAATACATAAATCCGTCTATGTCTCAGAATAACAAAAATAAGACATAAAATGGAAAGAGCCTTCAAAGCGAGAGCGTCCGTGCTCACCCTGGAACTTCACAACAGTGTTGAAGACGACAATCAACCACGAGTGATGGAAGCAGACCCAACCTGATACTCTGCATTTATAAAGGAATGCAAAGAAATACAGATTAGTACAATACAACAGTACTGGTAGGCATTATCGGCCGACTAAGCATAGGTAACACAATTAAGATAATAAAGCAAGATAGGCAGATAAACCAACAAGTATAAGTCAAACATAATAGAAGCCAAGTATGCGTCAACGCCTAAGTAGAGCATCTAATCCCAAATGTGCAAATTCTCAATATATCAAGTCCGAATCCAACATCACAAGTACAACATCAAATCATCTCCAAATCAAGCCGTGATGCAATGCAATGCAATAATGTATGGATGCAATGCAATGAAATGCAATGCCATGCAAATGCTGTGTACACATGTACTCCGGACGGAAATATCGACATCTCGGTAGCACAGCCCAAGGTGACTCGCAAAGTCTAAGTGCCACCCGTCCTCGACAGACAGATGGGACCCTGGATCTTTGCCCACGGGGAGTTCTCACCTACACCATCCTGGGGGACCCGCGTAGTCCATGGACTCTCTCAATCCACGATTCCAGAACTAACATCGGATATCGGACTCTCACATCACTCTCATTTAAAGACCGAGCCATGCTCATCACAATGTTTCATCAGTGTCTCAATAGTGTATCATGAAGAATGAGAGTGCGTGCAATGCATGTATCAACATCAATAATCATGCTCAATATCACAAGTACCAACAAAGGGGTACGCCAACTATAAATCAGAGTCACAAGTACCAACAATGGGGTACGCCAACAATATCATAATCAAGAAGGAACAACAGATTCCAATAACTACTAGCAACATGTGGCATCAAGCCAACACAATAGAACAATCAGGTCACAACACAGCGGGGTGGCTAGCCCCAATCACGCAACAGGGCCCAACCTAAGACAAAATCCAACCCAACTTCATACCCGAAGGTTTACATGCTTTCTTCGACAATACAATTTAAATGTATGCTTCGCTATACTAAGTATCACCAAGGGTAATCCATAACCTACCTAGATGACCGAATCGCCAACACCAACAAATCACTCCTTTGCCTTGCCTTTCTGCTGAGTCTCAAAACCAAAGTTGTCTAGGCATATTCGAAATCTAGATTAGAAATCATAAAGAATGATACTAATATTGCTATCTTTCAATTTAGGTCAAATCCAACCCTAGAATTTAGGAAAACGGGGACCACAATTCAAAACGGGAAATTCGGGAGCAAAATATCAAATTAAGCACTAGGTGATCATAACGCAACAACTAATTGCTGATTTAAATCATAACCCAACAACTAATTGTTGATTTAAATCAAGGAACCACCTAATTTTGAAACCCCCAATTTTAGGTATAAACCCTAACTCTTTGATTCAAGAATTCAAGTTTAATAGTGGAAGATATATGATCGATAACCTTAGATTCATCAAAATCTAGCATAAACACCATCAATTTCTCGTTATACCTCGCATTTCGTACATTGGAATATTCCGAGTCAATCGCGGGAAGTTAAGGGGGAGGCCATTCTCCGGTTTTGCTTTAAGGCGTAAGTTGCTTGTAGACATTATTGGCATAGAGCATTAAGGGCAAACTTGGAATTTGAAAATTATTATTCATGACTTGTGGGAGAAGTCTTGTGGCCATCCAAGTTGGAGTGGACTATGGCCCACATGATGCAACATACATGTGATTAAAAAGATGACTAAGTGAGCAAATTCATCTTTTATTACCAAGGGAAAATTCTAGAAAATTGAAGAAAATTGGAGACAAAAAAAGAAAGGGGAAAAACGGCCAAGAGGCACATGACTAGTCATGTGCCTATAACTATATATATATATATGCAAGTAAGGAAGACATGAGGCTTATTCCTTATTTTGCAAGCCAAGAGAATTCAAGAAAGATAGAAGGAAAGAGAGAGAGGGAGTCGGCCACCGTCGTCGAATGCAGCCCTATGGGAATTGATCATGGAAAAATAATTCCTCCTAGCTTTTCCACCAATTGGAAGGCCCTCGTCGATGTGGAGTAGCTGTTGGAACAAGAAAGTCATTCGTTGTTGCAATATGGAGTCCTAGCCGAGAGGTGGAGGAGATGAATGGAAGAGGTATGATTCAATCTTATTTTTCACATGTTATGAATGGTTTGTGAGTGTTATGAAGTATGAAAATAAATGAAATTCATGAAAGTGTGGTGTTTGAAGTGTAGCCGTGGGAGTGTAGGTGTGGCCGTGTGTTATGTGTGTTGTGTGGAGATAGTGAATTAATTGTATTCAATATGTTGTGTGTTGTTGAAATGTGTAGAAAATAAAGGAAATTCATGAAATCAGGTATGATGGAGCTTGGCCGTGTAAGGGGCTGTTTTCGGTGGAACATAGTGAACCAAATTTTATGTTGTATTTTGGTGGTTGTTTGTTGTGGATTATGTAGTGAAAATGAAGGTTTGATGACCCAAACGAAAGTCGTAATTGTGCGGGCTGATTTGAGAATGTAATGTGATTCTAATGTAGTTCTTGAATTTACAAAAATAATGTTGTAGTGTATGGGATTGTTGGTGCAGTTATGAACTTGGGAAGTAGAAAATATGTTATGAACGTTCCAAATGAAGTTGGAAGGTTTCGGGTGCATTGTGTATTGCACGGGCTGTTTTGAAATATTGTGCGACTTGCTTAGAATGCATTATGAATTGATTATGGATGTTGTTATTATGATTATTGGTTTGGTTGTTGTTGATATTAGCCGAGTTGAATTCTCGGGGTTGGTGAATATATAAGGGAGGTGCTGCCGAAATTTTCATAAAAGAAGTGACGGCTTGGAATTGGGTTCTTTAATGCTTATGTCACACCCTTAATCCGATAGGGTGTGATGGGCACCCGACCCTTACCTAGGGCCAAGCGAACCCGCAGACTTTCATAATATTCATACTTATACGGGCCCGCAAAATATGTCAAAATGCAGAAGGAAAATTTTTCGGAAAACAAACATACTGTTCGTCTTTTTCTAATCAAATAAAATCTATAAACACATGAAATTCATAACACAATGCGTAATGAAACATCGGCTTACATAGCCGTTTATAAACGGACATCTCATACACACGACACTGTCTGCAAAGTCTCTAACATAACTCCGAATACCATACAAAGCATTCCGACTCGAAGACTGGGAGGAAATGGAGCTCGCTAATCCAGCCGAACATCTTCTCGCTAACATCATCTCGCTCATCCGTGGGTACCGCGCGGTATGAAACGCAGCCCCCGAAGAAAGGGGGTCGGTGACGGAATATGTACCGAGTATGCAAAGCATGAAATACAAACAACGAAGTCATAACCGAAGTCGGGAGTACGGAAAGTGCATAATAGCGTAATACCCAAGTGTTTGCTTCTGCCGTACAAATCATACTTAAGAGGTACAGAAGACACATACGATAATCAGAATGCCAAATGCTTCGCTCTCTTTGAAAACATTTCTGTCTCATATATGCGAAAAATCAAACACATATACCGCGGCCAAATACCCAAAGCGTCAATATCATACACATACCGCGGCCATATACCCAACGACATTATCACACATACACACATACACATATACACACATACCGCGGCCAGGAACCCAGCGGTAATATCACATATATACATACCGCGGGCAGGAACCCAGCGGTAATATCCCATATATACATACCGCGGCCAGGAACCCAAAGCGGTAATATCCCATATACACATATACCGCGGCCAGAACCCGCCGTCAATGTCACACACACCGGCATACCGCGCCAGAACCCAAACGGTCTCCGGAATATCATATACAACACAAACACTTACAAAGACTCAACAGCATAATCAAAGTGAACTATCGTTTGTAAGCCAAAACAGTAGTCAAATCAGATTTTCTTCCGAATATCACTCGGGAACATATCAAACCGAACTTCAGAAACCATAGTTACGTATCAAAATCATGTATATAAAAGTCTTTATTTCAAACCCGATGCTTAAATAAGTAATCATACTCGGGGGGTCGGGAAAATAGTCATATTAAGCTTTTTCAAAAGTAGGTCGTTAAAACCAAACGTAGAAAGTCGCGGGACCTACGGACGGGCGTCAACCCAATCCGGGCCCGCCTATGAAAATTAAAATCATTACTCGTCATGAAATCGTTTGCGAAGATATCAAAGCGATCCGAGCTCTTTCTTGAAAGTTACGGTCGTTCGTAGTTTCGAAATCGTTTAGGAACAAATCTCTTTTAAAAACAAAACTCTTTTGAAAACCTTAAAAATTCAATCATACAAAAGACATAAGGATCATAACTCGACCGCATTAAGGATATGAGTATCAAGAAACAAATAAGAATCGTTTACGGGCTCAAAGCAATCCAATACCGTTCATGAAAGTTACGAACATTTTTAGACATAAGATCTTTTCGAGTAAAACCGTTTACACAACTTTTCAAACCCAATCATATCAAAGACATACGAACCACAGCCTGACCATACTAAGGATGCCAACATCAAAGCAAATATGAATCACAAACATACTCGAAACTTAAGAATGGAGTTACCCCGAGGCACAAATCATGTCATACCTTAATCCCGTCTAAGACATGCCAAAAGAAGGAAAGGTAAGTTTTACATACCTGGTTTGCTTCCTAGGCTAATCCAAACTTAAGTCTCGGGCTCTCCAAGAGCTACAATAACGTCAATAAATACCAAACATTAGTCATCGGCACTTAGGAATTCAATTCTAGGCTGACACTTTATTTACAAAAATTTAGGCAGCATTTCCCTTATAAATTCAACAACCCCGAGAATTCAACTCGGCCAAATCATCAACAACAATACCAACAACCATACTAAAAACATCAACAATTAATTCAAAACAACCCAACCATTATGCAACACTACCCGAACCCTTCCAATTTCAATGGAAACAACAACAATACATTTCTTTCTTCCAAATTCATAAACTATACCAACAACAATTCCAACAATATCAACATTAACCATAATATTTCCAACTTCAAAATACTTCATAAACATTCCATATGGTGTTTGTCCCATATTTCCATCACGTAACCATTTTATAACGATTTTACAGCCTCCTTCTCCGTAAATAAGCCAATATTAACACAAATAGAAAGAGATTCATACCTTTCCCTCGATAATAATGCTATATATTTACTCCTCCACCTTGAACTTAAGCCACAAAGCCTCAATACGCAGTTTGAAGTCGCAACTATACGCTGTCTGGACCGAAATTTGAGAATTATACCTGGTTTCGGGCTAAAAGTTAGTGGTGAAAGGTTGGAGAATTTTCTAGAATATTTGGAATGTTTTTTGTCTGATTTTTTTGGCTGAAAATGAGGGGTTAAGCCCCTTTATAAAGCTGCCCGAAGTCACTGTAGCAGATCGTAGCATCGTAGTAGTACTTTAGTGACAACCCATCGTTTCATCCGCGGAAATTATTTCGAGACCTAAAACTTTTACATACCGATCTCTTTATTTGCATACCTGGATATGTCCAAAACTCCATACAATCTGTATAACTTATTCAACATCCCAAACTTTTTCTTATTCCAAATTTACCCTTAACACTCCATACCAATGAAAAGATGAATATGCAACTTGTGCATTAAAATAAAAACAAAATCGGAAATTAAAAGTCTTATCCACAACTTGTCGCAATCCAACTTAAAATATTCCAACGTGCAAAATACGGGATATAACAGCTTATGGCTAATGTTGGGTGTCCAATGACATTTTTGTAGATCGCGAGAAGCCGAGACGTAAGCGTGGATTAGTTTAGAGGGCGGCCAAGGTATGTAAAGCTCACCTTTCTTTCTTTGGCATGTCTTAGTATGAATAGGCTATGATATACTCCCCGAGGTAACTCTACTCCTGCGATCCGAGCATGTCCGTGAATCTTATTTGTTTCTTGACATCCGTATGCATAATGTAGTCAAATTATGGTTTCTATGCCTTTGTATGATTGAATAAGAATATGTTCATAAAAGAGTCAGAAACTACGAACGTCCGTATCTTTCACATATGGGCTCGGATCGCTCCGAAACGCTCGTGGGAGGTTCCCTAACGTATAACATCCCCGACATTAATAGGCGGGCTCGGGACCGGTTTGGTATTTGCCCGTGGCCCGCAAGACGTTCCGTTAAATAGTTCTAACACCTTGTTAATATAACTTAATATGGCTAATAATCTGACTTCCGAATATGACTACTCACTTATCTGTTAAGTTCGAAATAAAGATTCATATATATATGATTCCGATACGTGATTATGATGCCTAAAGTTCTATTTGATAAGTCTCGGATAATGTCTGGAAGAGATTTGACTTAACTATGCCATCGGCTTGTAAATGATAATTTGTCTGGCTATTCCGTTAAGTCTATGTAAATGTATGAAATGAGAATCCGTTTGCATATGATCTTGATACGTAACTCTGATTGCTAAATTATATTTGATATGTTCCGAATAATATTCGAAAGAAACTTGATTGACTATTGTTTGGCTTGTAAATGATAATTTGTTTGATTACTTCTCGTTAAGTCCGTGTAAATGTTTGGAGATGCATATAGATCCCCGATTCTCGTTCGTGCATATGTTTGTTACTTCCTTCGCCGAGTCCCGGGCCGGTACTATCGTGCGCACAATCCGAAGTATGATGAGCTTCCGAAGTATGATGAGCGACTATTATATATGATATGATGTGTCGAAGTACGATGAGTTTTGAAATATGATATGATTCCGATATGATGATATGATGTGTGACGGAGATGCAGGAGATATGAAAACTTCCGAAGTATGATGTGTTGTGGCGCCCAAGCGAGAGAGGCGACCACGTTCCGTCCGCCGGGTCCCATTATGGACCGCATAGGATATATGATATGATATTCTGTTTGATCCGATGATATAATGATTTGATAATGTGGAAATCTGACAATATAATGAGTTTGTTCTGATGATGCGATAATCTGATAATGTGACAATCTGATGATATGATAATATGATGATTCTGTCTGATGTGATAATATGATATATATATGTATTATGAAATATGATCTATTGGTTTCGGAGCCGGTGGTGGGGCAAACCCAGTGGCGAGGTAAAATTCCGCACTGGTTTAGGCGAATCCCACATTGGTTTAGGCGAATCCCACATCGGTTAATGTCAGCTACTATGGTATGATCTATTTTATATATATATGAGACAAACATGTTTTCCCAAAAAAAAAAAAAGAATAAGCTAAGTATTCGACATTCGATTACTAAATCGTTTTCCGTACCGCATATGATCTCCGAATTGACATGATGATGATACGTTTTGCTCACCGGCATACGTATATGCATGATAAGGGTTACATAGGCAAGTTACGACTCTCCGGTTCCTATACTTATTTTCGGTGGTTTCCATTTCGCTTATAGTTCGCTTTGATGTATTTCCCGCTTTGCATACTCGCACATATTCCGTACGACCCCTTTTCTTCGGGGGGGTCGCGTTTCATGCCACGTGTGTACACCTGTGTGAGTCAAGGTATTAGCAGAAGATGTTCCAGCGGGATTGGCGAGCTCCATTTTCTCCGGAGTGCTGCCGAGTCAGTATATATAGGTGCTATGGTATCTGACTATGCTAGAGACTTTGCAGACAGTGTCGTGGGTATAAGATGTCGATTATGTAAGCGGCTATGTAAGTCGATGTGTCATTTTGCGTTGTATTATAAGCTCTATATGTTTTTATATGTTACAAGTTTTCTTTGATTCGAGAAAGGTAAAAAGAAGTATATTGTGTTTCGAAAAATTATTGTTATGTATTCGTGTCATGATTTGGAAAGCCAGCGTGATTATGAGTATTATGTAAGTCAGCGGGTTCGCTCGGCCCTAAATAAGGGTCGGGTGCCCATCACACCCTAATGAAAATTAGGGTGTGACATAAGCGTGCTGGAGTGAGAGAAATTTTAGGATGGGTGACCCCCTGGGAAGTGTTCTAAAAGTCCTACAAAATCAGGCATAAGAAGCAAATGAGCAAGAGAGTAGCCTAAGGGAAATTAGAGTATGCGGAGTGGGGCGTAAACCCCGAGGTCGCGTAGGACGGGACGGATTAGACCGGTGAAGAGAAAGAAGGTGCATCACTGCTCTAGGATTAGGGTAAGCTTGAGTAGCGTTTGGAAATATTTTGTAAGCGAGACGCTAGTAATTATATATATAGGTATGCATGTGACACCCCATACATGGCTATATCAGAAGGTATGTGTATTCCAGTAACGGACGTGGTGGCATATTAGAGGCATCGACCAGACAGGGTAGTAAGGTTAAAGTGACAAACGTTACAAAGCAAATTGATGCTATTTCCACAACAGAATAAGCTTGGAAAGTTCTAATGCTATGATATTTGGAGAAGAAAGAAAGTGATTAGATGGAAGGTAAGGATATCCAACGTCGGACAAGTGAAAAGTAAGAAAAACGAGTGAGTTAAGCCTCCAAGAGAGACGACGGGCGGAAGAACAAGTAATAGATGTGTATGAAGAGAAAGAGTATGACAAGCGAATGGTATTGAATAACTTAAGAGATATTATGAAGGTTAGCGGTGCTATACCGGATTAAAGGCCAAGATGTTGGCTATAGAGTTGTTCGCTAATGATATTGCAACTTGCAAGTAATAAGGAAGAGGGGACAGGAAATCCTCTATCGTAAGAAATGAGAAAGTCAAGAGTAACTAAAGGAAGGGAAAGAAATATGACAAAGTAGGACGAGCGAGTTTCAGTATGAACGAGATATATGGAGCAGAATGAACCAGGGGACGGAAGGACCATGTCGAAGAATTGAATATACTTTATACAAGTTGTACGAGAATAGTGACGCAACCTACAAGTATTGGTATGTTAAAAATGATACTAAGTGAGCACTTGATAAGAAGAACAAAGATTTTGTAAGGACAATGTAGTTATGATATTCTGGGTAGTCCAGTCGAAGGATTGAGATTAAGAGATAAAAAGTAGAGGAACAGTTAAAGTCTTTTAAGGAAGTCGAAGAGTAACACATGAGGTCGAGGATTCCAGAATATGGACTTCATTACAGGCTTACCTCGCACTCCACGGAAGTATGACTCCATATGGGTTATCGTTGATAGGGGGACAAAATCAGCCCATTTTTGTTTCCAGTCAGGACTACTTATTCAGCTGAGGATTACGTAAAATTATATATTAAGGAGATAGTAATACTTCACGGAGTTCCCACATCTATTATATCCGATGAGGTGCCCAAGCATCTGACTAACTTCTCGGAGATCATTTCGAGAGGGATTGGGACACATTGTGAGTCTTAGTACAGATTCCACCCTGTCCGACGGACGGAGCGTACTATTCGTATGCTAGAAGCATCCAGATGGCACCGTATGAGGCTCATGGGCCGGAAGCGCAAAGTCACCGATTAGCTGGTTCGATGTTGGCGAAACTAAGTTAATTGGCCCGGATATGATTCGGCAAACGTTCGATAAAGTGAAACTCATTCGGGAACGGTTACTAGTAGCTCAGAGTTGACAGAAATCATATGCAGATAATCGATATCGACACTTAGAGTTCCAGGTTGGCGATTGGGTATTTCTGAAAGCGTCACCCATGAAGAGGGTTATGAGATTCGGCAGAAAGGGAAAGCTCAGTCCGAGGTATATTGGGCCTTATCGGATCGTCCGTAAGGTAGGCAAGGTTGCCTATGAATTAGACCTACCATCTAATTTGGAAGCAGTGCATCCAGTCTTCCACGTTTCTATGCTTCGCAAATGTATAGGCGATCCTTCCAGAGTATTCCCTATAGAGGATATTCAGGTGACAGAGGAGCCATCCTATGAGGAGCAGCCTATAACCATATTGGATCGTCAGGTGAGAAGGTTGCGTAATAAAGATGTGGCTTCCGTTAAGGTATTGTGGCGGAACAATAATAGGGAGGAGATGACCTGGGAAGCTAAAGAGGAGATGAAGAAGAAGTATCCCCACCTATTTTCTATGCCTACAGGTAATCTAAGCTCCTTGATTGGTTATGTTGATTGATGAATGAATTCTATATGATAGCTATAAAAGAGACACTCCCCGAATTGCTTATAAGACCCTATAAGATTAGTTTAACATTCGAGGACGAATTTTCTAAAGGGGGGGAGGATGTTATATCCCGTATTTTGTACATTGCGAAATTCCGAGCTAACTGCGATAAGTTAAGGATAAGACTATTTCGGGATACGAGGTAGAGACTTTTAACCTCCGATTTTATTTTAAGGCACAAGTTGCTTATAATTTTGTTGGTATGGGATATTAAGGACAAATTTGGAATTAGGAAATTTATAATTTCATGAAATGAAAAAAAAAAAAGAAAAAAAAAGGCCATGTGGCCGTGGGTGTGGGGTGTGGGCTCCCACCCATGGGTTGGCCAATTGCTTCAAGCCATGAGGTGGGGCATGTGTCCACCTTGTATTGTAGGGGTTATATATATATATATATATAAGTCATGACAAGGCAAGACAACATATTTATCATCTTTTACACTTAAGGAAAATTGGAGAAGCTTGGAGAAAAAAAAAAAAAAAAGGGACCATTCGGCCATGGCAACCAAAATTGATAACCATGAATAGTGATAAAAAAAAATTCTTTTAGTATTCCAACCCTTGGAAGGTCCTTGTTAATGTGAGATAGTTGTTGGAACAATCAAACCATTCGTTTTTGCAAAGCATCAACCCTAGCCAAGTTTGTTATATCCCGTATTTCGTACGTCGGGATAATCCGAGTCAACCTTGATAAGTTAGGGACAAGACCATTCCGGGGTACGAAGTCGAGATTTTAACCATAATTGTATTTTAAGATATAAGTGTGCATGATATGGTGGTATGGAATATTAAGGAAATTTGGGGGTTGAATGTTATTTTTGCAAAGTATTTAGTTCATGAAAAATAAAAATAAAAAAAGGGAAAAAAATAGGGGCCATGTGGCCGGCCACCTTGGTGTGGGCCATGGCCACATGGTTGGCTAATATATGAACTAAAAGATGACTAAGTCATCTTATTTTCATCATCTTCTCCATCTGGAAATTTCAAGAAAACTTGGAGAGAAAAAGAATAAGAGGCCATTCGGCCAAGAGGAAAAAAAAAGTGAAGATCAAATCTTCATCCCAAAAATATTTTCTTCTAGTTTCTCTACTAATTGGAAGGCCCTGTACAACGTGGAGTAGTCGTTGGAACAAACAAAACGCTTATTCTTGCTGAATTTATTCCTAGCCGAGTGGGAGAAGTGGGTGAAGAAGGTATGGTTCAATCCTCTCTTTTATATGTTATGAATGGTTTGTGGATGTTTTAGTATGTAGAAATGAATGAAAATCATGAAAATACGGATGTTGGTGTTGAACCGTGGGTGTGTGGGTTTGGCCGTGTGGTGTGTGTGTCATGTAGGGGTGATGAATTAATTGTATTTAGCATGTTTGCATGTTGTTGTACTGGGTAGAAATGGATGGAAATCATGAATGTTGTGTGTGTGGGTGTTATGGCCGAAAATGGGCTGCCTAGTGTGGCAATGAATGAACAAAATCTTTCGTGGTATTTTAGTCGTCGTCGTTATGGATTCTATGATGAAAATGAAAATTTAATGATTCAAATTGATGTTGTGATGGTTACGGGCTGATTTGGAAGTTAATGTGATTCTTATGTAGATTTTATATTTATAATAATGACATTGTTAACGTATAGATTGTTGGTGGAGTTTATGAGTTTTGGAAGAAGGAAATGGGTTAGTGTTGTTTATGTTGAATTGGGGAGATTTCGGGTAAGATGGTGGTGTGGGTGGATTGTTTGAAACATTGTATGAATTGTTTAAAGTGTTCTTGAATATTGTCTAAATGGCCTTGGATTGGAAATTGAACGTATGAGCATGAATATTGGTTGGAATATAAGTAGTTGAATCGAATATAATGAATATCGTTGAATTATGTAGTAAAGGGTTGCTAATGTTAGAATACGTTTAGAATGGATTATTGATGTTGTTAGTGTGTTGTTGGTATGGTTGTTGATGAATTTGGCCGAGTTGAATTCTCGGGGTGTTGCATTTACAGGGGAAATGCTGCCCAAATTTCTGTAGAACTAAGTATTAGTTTGGAACCGAACTCTTAAGTGTCTTTAGCTAATGTTTGGTATTTAATGACGTATTGTA